>NC_139593.1:22216672-22284172 GCF_946808225.1 Silurus aristotelis
GAACTTGTATGTAAGGATTGTAAGTCCATCCTTACTCCAGGGTTCTGATAGAATTTTCTCACATTCCCAAAAGTGGTATTATGAGTTTCATTATTGTTTTTCTTTTTTTCTTTAAAAAAAAGAAAGAGAACATATCTTTTGTGGTTAGTTTCTGTGTAGTACAATATTATAGATATATAAATATATAATTCTTTATTGTTAACCCTGAAGCCCTCAGAGTATTTGAATGAAAGTAATGCAATCCACTGTGAAGAGACGCCACATTTTACATTATACATATAATTTAGTATAAAATTAGGATTATTATTATTATTGTTGTTGTTGGTGTTGTTTTTTTGTTTGTTTGTTTGTTTCTCTCACAATATGCGAATCCATTCCTGGCCATTCATACGACACATTGTTATCACGAGATGATAATGTGTTGTTTATTGAGTTTTCATTGCCCTTTAACCGAACACCAGTCTTCACTGAATGACCAGAAAAAGAAAAAAAAACACGCTGAACTAAATAAACGCATGAATTCATTCAAAACCATTTCACTCTCATGCCCCTGATGTGTGAAGTTACATGTATTCAGAGTCGGGGTACTCGGGGACGTAGCTCAGGTTGTGTCATTCTTATAATGTATATTAACATCAGGATCACGTGGAACTGAAAAACACTGCCTGACGACTTCTCCCCCACATGCGCATCGCTCGCAGGTATTTTGGGAATATTGTTTGATTCTGAGTTGATGAAATACACACACACACACACACACACACACACACACACTCGAGTAACTCGGCTCTGAATTACAGATCTCAGGACCATTTTACACTGTTATTGCTTTTCATTTCCAGCTGATGCTTTTCAGTGCTAAAATGCACAAATGCTAGAGGATTAGTTTTATTCTTCAAAAGCACCTTTAAAAAAAAATCATCCCGAAATGATGTTTTTACTCGAGTTCGCTAAACAGCTTCATACAGAGAAAGTCATTAAGTCAATCGGAAAACCTGCAACTGTTCAGGAAAACGATGAAGTCTGCCAAACTGAAGATATTTAATCCAGATGTTTCCCCCCTGCAAGCACACTTACATGCATGTGATGTATTGACATGCCAACACACACACACACACACACACACACACACGTACACAGGAGGCCCTAAGGCATAGTAACAAATCATGACCATCTGCTGGAACTTGTTTGAAGACATGCATCATACATTCAAGTAAGCAGCTGTAGTAGGCTCACAAAGACCAGGCCTGAGGAAAATGCAGGGGAGAAGGTGCTCCTCTGAGCCCTAACTGAAGGTAGGAATCTGCAAATGGGAAAACTGTAAACGTTCGTCTCTGTGTTCCTGCTGTTCTGTTCTTCACGAGGACGTGACTCGTCTCTGTTGTGCCCTCATAATTAAAACCGGCAAGTTGGTGACGATGGGAACAGAAGGGGAGCGAGTATAGATTGTTGAGAAAGAGCTTCAAAAAATGTTTACTATTATCTTCAGTAATAAAAATCATTACAATAAGAACTGTAGGTGAAGGCAGCCAGGAGGGGCCAAGCATCTCCTCGATCCACTTATTGAATTCAGGAGAAGTGATGGTGTGCTGTAGTACCAAAGTTCTTTCAGCTTCTCCCATGAGGTGTCTCCACAGTGGATCATCCGTCTCCATACCCCCCGGTCCTCTACATCTGCCTCCTTCATACCAACTACCTGCATGTCTTCCCTCACCACATCCATTAACCTCCTCCTTGGTCTTCCTCTTTTCCTCCTTCCTGGTGTCTCTGTCCTCAGCGTTCTCCTACTGATATCCCCCATGTCCCTCCTCTACACATGTCCACTCTTTTCTTCACTTCTCTAACACACTCTCCATTACTCTGCACTGTTGACCCCAGGTACCTGAACTCCTCCACCTTCTCCACCTCTTCTCCCTGCAACCGCACCCCTCCACTGCCCTCCCTCTCATTCACACACATGTACTCTGTCTTACTCCTACTGACTTTCATTCCCCTTCTCTCCAGCGTGTTCCTCCACCTCTCCAGGCTCTTCTCAACCTGCTTCCTACTCTCACCACAAATCACAATATCATCCACAAACATCATAGTCCACGTACCTCCACCTCTCCAGGCTCTTCTCCACAAATCACAATATCTACTGTAGTACCATACGCCTGGGTGTAATGATACCTAATAATATTATATCATTTCTCTGGGCAGTTTTCTGTTAGTATTGATGGCCATAACACACAGTGTGAGTGTGGTGAAGATCTGAGAACATCACATTTTTCAGCCAGGAAAACAGTGAGTTTGGTGTTTTTTAGGGCAAAAAATTTCACCTCCGATTTTCACCAAATTCACAGCATCCATTCAGAAGCTTGGACAAGAGACAAAACTGCATTTAGTTTAAATCGATTACATTCCAGAGCTGCGATCTGAGACCCTCATTTCCTTTATATTATACTCAACAGACACATGGGTTTGAGACACTAGACATTTTTCTAGACACAGACAAACAGAGAGACAGACAGACAGACAGATAGAGAGACCGACAGAAAGACAGACAGAAAGAAAGAAAGAATTTACAGTAGCCATTCAGCAATTAAATGCAATTTTGCATTTATATATAGTGTAAAGTATCTCAACATAACAAAAGTTGTTTTCATTTTAATTTTCTCGGCCACATGCTCACTGCCACAAATGGTTATGGTTATTATCATGATGCTGCCTCTAGAACATGCTCTTATTCCGAATACACAGAAACAAAAACAGATTATCACAAGAAAACAAGAAAGAAAAAACATCTTAGGCCTCTTAGGACCTCCATATTAACGTTTCCCTCCCATCACTGTTCCATTTTAAACTCTAAGTTATTTGCATTGAACTTTTAACAATAACATTGTCCCGATGCAGTTTAACAGAAATAAATCATTACACACCCACACATTCATTATTTCCTCTCTAAGTTTCTCCCTAATGAGCAAATCTGTGGTGACAATGGTGATGGGAAAAACTTGATATGAGGGAGAAACCTTCAGACTAAGTCGACACGAATCTGGATAAATCTGAATACAGCGTCTGTCGTCTAAAAATGCTCCGTGTCACACTTTTGTTTTCATTAGTTTCCCAAAAGCTGCTCATCCACATTGAAACGTCTGAAAACGCTTTCGTTCCCTGTACTGTGCACAAGCCAATCCTGACGTTTATTTACTTTCCGGCTCTTTGAAACGTCACAGCAAAGTCGAGGAAAAGCACCGTCACGTGACTAAAGACACATCCTCCTCGAAAGCCTGGTTTTCACACTGTGACGCAGAAACTGCGTTTTCAAATGTATCCACTCTGAAGAGCGCTTTTAATAAGCTGTGTTTTCGTTGACTGAGAACACCATGACCTTAGAAAAACCAGACTCACATCATCGTCCTCTGATCATGCTCTACACGTACACCCAATGTGCTGAAGATGTTCAGGAGCTCATACCTGGGCATCAATGGAGCGTTGAATGATTTTCACCACATTTTCCAGAGTTTTCCTTTCAGGCAGCAGGTACACACTGTGATGGCGTTGGTCAGGATGCTCTCAGTGGTGTAGCGGTAGATATTTCCAGCTTGATAAAAAACCTGCAATAAATGTGCAGTAAACAGAACAGTACATCCTCTACAACGGTTATTTTGATCTACATACAAGTTACAGGAAGTCCCCAACTTACCATCAAGTCAAGGAGATGGTGCACACATACGACAATGTCCAGCAGATACCTGAGCAGATACCTGAGCAGATACCTGAGCAGATACCTGAGCAGATACCTGAGCAGATACCTGAGCAGATACCTGAGCAGATACCTGAGCAGAACAGATAATCCTCGATTTGTTTGCATCTGTGAAAGTTCACAATGTTTGTTCGTATCTATGACAGTTTGCGAGTTAAATAGTTGTAAGTTAGAGACGTACTGTACTGTATACAACACAAAGCTGCTCATTTAACGTTACATTTTTATATTATACCAGTTTCATATACAACATCATACTACACACAATCCACTGCTTTGTTATGACTCTTTGTACTTTACTACACAACTGTACTATAACACTCCGCTATGTAATGCTATCTGGGCTTTGTAAGGTGAAGGGATGAAACCAGGTGCAGTCTTGATGGCCATAACACACAGTGTGAATGATCTGCTTGAGGACATCACATTCAGCTTCTCTGGTTTTAGACTCTCAAGAGTAACAGAGAAGTGTCTTTAGTTTTATTCCATCACACTGCAGAGCTGAGATCTGAGACTCTTATTACCAGCATATTACACTCAAATATACAAGATTGAGACACACATCTATAATCAATTCTTCTTCCCGTTACGGGTCTCCACAGCAGATCATCCATCTCCATATATATATATATATATCCACCATGTCTCCAGACCTGACTTCTACCTCCTTTTCTTTATCTCAATTTCTAGAAAAACCGGCGTGACACTGGCAACTTCGACAAGGAGTTCACCAAGATGGCGGTGGAGCTCACTCCAACAGACAAACTCTTCATCATGAATTTGGACCAAAACGAGTTCCAGGGCTTTTCCTACACCAATCCTGAGTTTGTCATTCAGGTCTAAGCTCTGGTCTGTGATCAGCTTCTCTTCTTCACCACTGCATTAACGTCTATCTCTCTCCGAACGCCAGATGAGGAGCTCGGCTATTCCCGCCGCTCATTTCCCCCCGCGGCCCGTCTGATTCAGGGGGGGGAAGGGAACAGAGATCACCAACAATCTTCATAATCTCCATGAGAATGTTTTGTCATCTCCATGAGAATTATTCCACCATTCCCTCGATTTACTGCTGGACAAAAAGAAAATCCAATTCGAAGTTTTAGTAAATACAAAATAAAAACAATCCCAATATACAATTACAGTCAGATAGAAGAAAATAAATAGATATACTGGATATACAACCGAAATAATAATAACTAATACAAGTTTTAGAAATAAATAATACATCACCATCCATGTTTCTGTCCAATTCATCTCATCTCATTATTAGCATGCACACATCACTTTTGGTTTATAAACATAGGCAGCATATTTAGTGATCAGAGCAGCGTAGACGACGTGTGGAAGCTTGAATTCATCTGAAGTTTGAAGTTGAGATCATTTGTTGTTATAGTTAATGGTGTTATAATAACGTGTATAAGTATTCACTCCTCTTCACTGAACCTTTCCACATTTTGAAGCATGATGGTGGTAGAATCACGTGCAGATTGACCTTGTGTCAGACTTTATATTTATAGCCTGGGACAAGCCACAGTTGCGTTATCCATTTTTTTATATGATATTTTTTATGTCGCTTTGGATCTTTTTAAAACCCCTATGTAAAAAAAACTTGGTGTTTATGATGCCATTTGACAAACGTTCAATAATTTTATTTAATTTGACTTCAGTATTATGGTCTGTTTTGCGTAAATCCATGCCATAAAAATCACAATTTCACATGGGTTTCGATTACGCAGCGCAGGAAAGTTTAAGGGGGGGTGAATACTTATGCACAGCTAAGGTGTTAGCGCTATTTATATTCTGCTACCACAATTTAAGTGTAAAAAAGATACAATTTCCTGCGTGTGCAGACGCACGGTAGTTTTAATGATAAAGAGGAAACGTACGCAACACTAACATTATCGTAACAACAATCATTGTTATTATTATTATTATTATTATTATTATTATTATTATTATTTTAGAATACAGGTCTGGATTTGTGTGAATTTTGAACGCAGTTACCTTCCAACACCACGGATCTTATTAGCTGTGGTGCTGCTTAACCGAGAAAAATCTTTACGTTTTACTCGATTTCGGGAATTGAGGGTATTAAAAAAAAGGTGTAGTCCACCATGTGCATGCTGGGTAGAGCTTTGGCTCGTCTAACTCTCGTGTCGATGTGTAATCGTGGTCGGATCTGTTGTTCTAGCATAGATCCTTCGAGATTCTGCAGTACGCTCCTTTACTTTTCTATGTAGAACTAAACATACCATAGAGATCCTAGTCTTCCATATGAGCGAGTGTGGTGTGGTCATGTGACTGCTGGTGATGTATTATAACATGGGTAGATGAATGTTTGTGGCTAGCAGGTGTTAATAGATAAGAAAATCCATTTTTAAACATTTTTCCATGTGGGTATCTGTGCGTGGGCCGCATGCACACACACACACACACACACACACACACACACACGAACACACACACACACACACACCGGTTAAAACACGCATGTATCTGATGCTGGAGGGGATTTGTTGTTGTTGTTGTTGTTGTTGTTGTTGTTGTTGTGAAGATTTTAATATAAATGTAAAAATACTTTTAAGGGCTTCCGGTACTAACCTTCCCCTAGAATGAAGGATTTTAACTATGCAAGTCAAAAATACAGCAATGACAAATGTGAATGCAGAAAAAAAATAAAATAAAAAAGATTTATCCAACGCTGGAGATTTAGCATGATTCTTTACTCAAGGTGGGTGTGTGTGTGTGTGTGGGGGGGGGGGGGGGGGGGGGTGGAAGTAAAGCTGAAATTTCCAAACATTGTGTGTATTAATTGTTCTTCACTGTATATTGTGCACCTCATATAATTAACATGTTGTGGTTAGCAATCTTTCTAATTCTTCTCCTCTTTGATACACTTCTAGACGTAAGATCAGGTAGACCGCATGAACATCGACAAATCCACCACCATCTTTTTCAAACATTTGTTAAAAGGGAAAAAAAAGTCTGGAAATATGTTGCCCAGTCAAAAAAAAACCCGTCTGTCTCCAATCTTAACGTCTTCCAACAAAAAGCCCTCTTTAATGACGTCTCAAAACAACACTGGAGCTTCATTTTCCATCACAACACACATTTACATGCAGAAATACTGCAATATTCAACTGCATCTATAAAAAAGAACAATCAGTACTGAAATAAACTCTTACAGACATCATGACATCATAAAATACAAAAACAAGGGAGTTCTGGATCAAGTGCTTTTTCCTGCTGCTGAATCCCGAGTGTGGAAGCAGAATCCTGAGATTTACAGCACTGAACTGAACTGAGTGTTTAAAGGAGAAGTGCATGATGTTACTCCTTTCAATTTATTCCCAAAAACTTTATTCCACATGCTGTTCTTCTTCTACTCAATGGACCAGAGTGAGACTTTATCTCTTAGAACTTTATACTCAGGACTGAACGTTTCTGTTGGATCCGAGTGAGTCGAGCTTCACGTCGCTTCTGCAACACCCTCTGAAGATCAATAGCATCTGATATCTGACTGGGGTTCCAGTACATTTTAAAGCCATAGTTTATTTCATTGTAAAGCGCTGGTGCACGTAAACTCACTCTGAATGTGTGTAACTCCTGTAAACACACTCGCTCATCTTCACGCTTCACCATCCCTCCAAACTGGAGTGTTTCATAATCTGCTCTCAGCCAGAAGAACTCCAGATCAATTTCTAGTCCAGGTTTCCTCCACGTGTTGTCTCAGGAACTTTCTCAGTTACTTCTGGTTTTGTTCATTAGGACTCTGAAGCTACACCCAGATGATTGAATTCCCTCTACACAGAACTTTGTTTCATTCACAACATCAATCTGTTGAAAAAGGGGCGGTCGTCTGAGACTCTGATCTCACACACACACACACACACACACACACACACACACATCACTCTGCACACTGGAATGAGAACACAGCCACGGGAAGATCTCAGGATCTAACAGACAATCTGTAACCTGAGTGCCTTTTTTTCATCTCACTGATATGAAAACTATGTTCTTGAGAAGTTCCTGAAGAAACTCATCAAATCAGACCTCACCCTGTCCAGAGGAACGACGATGATATGATTCTTGTTTTGGCTCCATCTGGGATCGTAATCTGAACATCTGAAGAGCATCGTGAGATGGACGCAGCATGAGGCTGTGCAACCGTGGAGCACAAATGCTCATCACCACCGCTGGAGCCTTCACCGCTTTCAGCCTCATGACCATCGCCGTAGGAACGGATTACTGGCTTTACTCACCTGGAGTGTGTCGCACCGAGAACACGGGAGACAACGAGACCAGCCGGAAGAACGAGGAGGTTCTCACACACTCGGGCCTCTGGCGTCAGTGCTGCATGGAAGGTGAACATCAAACTAGATTTCATCTCAAGAGATCTCCTCATGAATTTACTGCCACTGGGTGGCGTTACTGACACGAGAACCTGCTCACAGTTTAAAACCATTAAACCAATAAATACAACTCTGACTTTCAATTTACTTTATTTTGCCTCAACTTTTCGAAAAATTTGAATATATTTCAGTTCGATTTTTCAGTTCGAGCAAAAAGACGACGCGAACGTTTCGTTAATTATTTGTTCGTTCGCTTCTCCAGTGTTCAGGTTTATACAATTTTATCTTAAAGTGACTATTAACCACATTATTATTAGTATATTATTATATTCAATATTATTATTCCAGTTATTCTAATGATTCAGCATTAATGAGTCTAATAATTACACATTGATATTTATTATAAATTACTATAAACTCAGAATTTAATTAAAAACCTGATTAGTATTTTATTTGTAATCACCAAAATTCTACTATCATGTACAACACAAACGTGTCGTTTTCAGTCTTTATTTGCATTAAAGTTATAAACTACACTCACTTCACCTAAACGGAAAAACTACAATGTGGAATTAAGTCCAATATGATCTCATTCAGGTCACGATTTCCTGCTCAATAGTTTACCAGATGTTTTACCAGATGTTAATGAAGCGTTTCTTTTAAATGATCACAATTATTACTGCAGTTATGAACTTACTGCTTTACTGACACTCAGATCTCAGATATGGACGTCATTAAACCTGTTCTACACAAGCTTCCAAATAAAGTGTTCTTTTATTTTTTTCTTGAATCTATACATCAGATTTGAGATATTATAGATTATAGTAATATATAAATAACTACAGAAATTCATGTGTAAGCAAAAATGAAGTAAAATTTTAGATTTTGGTTTTAAACTTTCACCTTCAGGAAACAGGAAGTGTCCCTTCGACCCGAATCTCTCGGTCTCTGACCTACATCAGTGCTTTTAATGGAAAGTGTAATGAAGCGTTGCGGCTGTTAGATGGACGTCGATACGGCAGTGGCGGCGTCACGTCGCTCCACACTGAGCAGGCTGTGAATTCACCACTGTACCACACAAAACCTTTTATTCTGGGTTTGTTATTGAGGGGTGATGAAGCAGAATTACTGATTAGCACAGCGGATCAGGAGCACATTTATCTATTAAAGCGTAACACGTCAGAGAGCACGTCCCCACAAACCCACTGCACTCACAGACCACAGTATCAGTGTAACAATAAACAGATAAAAACTCACACTTTATCAATGACAGGCTGATGTGGTGTGAGAATGTGAAGAACATTTCATTTATCAGAACACACAGCTGTTCATCGGCCCTAAAGTCCTCACTGTGTGTGTGTGTGTGTGTGTGTGTGTGTGTGTGTGTGTGTGTGTAAGGTATGTTTACAGGTGTGTGTAAAAACATTGATCATTTCCCAGAAGATGCCGAGTATGAACAAGATGCATCAGAATACCTGCTCCGTGAGTACCCGCAACACACACACACACACACACACACACAATTTGTTATGTCAATGAATTAGTAAAACGTGTGTGTGTGTGTGTGTGTGTGTGTGTGTGTGTGTGTGTGTGTGTGTGTTATGCAGGAGCAGTACGTGCCTCCAGTCTTTTCCCCATCATGAGTGTTGGGTTGTTGTTTGTTGGGGGAGTGTGTGTAGCTGCCAGCGAGTTCTACAAAAACCGCTACAACGTCATCCTGAGTGCAGGAATATTCTTCGTCTCCGCCGGTGCACACACACCCAACATACACACACACACACCCACACACACACCCACACACAGTAAGAAATCTCACACAGTCCAATCTAAAACATCAAACAAAAGCAATAAAAACAGCGACTGTGTGCCCACAATATCAGTCATCTACCAACACCATCACAACTACTGGCAGCACCATAGCAACTGCCTAGCAACACATAGCAACCAAGTGCAACATCATAGCAACTGCCCAGCAACCGCATACACCCTCAAAGCAACTTCCTAACACCATAGCAACCATGTGCAACACCTTTTCACTATTTCTGTAATAATTACTCTATAAGCTTCATGATCTTTTCACATTTTTTTCTTTGTAATATAAATATTTTTAAATGTTCATTCTTCTCAATGTTGAGTTTGTGTTCAGTTCTGTGTGTGTGTGGAGTTTAATTCTAATAGTTAAGGAGTGTATTTATTATAGAGTTCTGCAGGTGCTGTAACGCGCGCTCGTGTGTGTGTGTGTGTGTGTGTGTTTCCAGGTCTCAGTAACATTATCGGGATCATTGTGTACATTTCCGCTAACGCCGGAGATCCGAATCAGA
The DNA here is from genome assembly GCF_946808225.1 of Silurus aristotelis. Lineage (NCBI taxonomy): Eukaryota > Metazoa > Chordata > Actinopteri > Siluriformes > Siluridae > Silurus > Silurus aristotelis. The sequence goes on from NC_139593.1 coordinate 22,227,091, forward strand.
GCGAGTCGAAACGGAGTCACTGGTACGGCTGGAGCTTCTACTGCGGCGCGCTCTCGTTCATCATGGCGGAGACGGTGGGCGCGCTCACGGTGCACCTCTTCATCGACTCGCACCGCACGCGCCCTTTCCGGCGCGCGCCTCGGGACCGCGCGCACATGTCGCTGCAGCGTCGCCGCTCCTCCAGCTACCGCTCGCGCTACCGCGCGTACACGCGCGCCCACGTGCACGCTCTGCCGCGCACCGGACACCCGCGCGGCGACGAGCTCGAGCTCCAGTCGCTCCGTTACGCGCAGGCCACGCCCCTACACCACAGCGCGCGCGCGCACTACATCAAAGCCGAGAACGGTCTCGCCCTGCACGCGCACGGCCCGTTTCACGAGAAGGGGAGCCGGTGCGCGCTCCCGCCTCCGTGCAGCAGCGCCGCCATGCGGAGAACCACGCCGGTGTGAAACCACTGAGCATCATTCAGAAATCTCATCAAATCTCAGCTACAAAACACACCAGATGACATCACAAATAAAAATACAACCACAAACATCTGGAACATCTGGACAGCTGCTTTACACACTGGTGGGAAATAAAGAGAAAAACCTGAAATCTCAGACTGGAAGGTTTCACTCTAGCATTCAGATGGAGCTCATCTTCTGTATTTATTGGCCACGTGGTTTAAAGAATGAAGAGAATAAAATCTGAACTAAAAATGAGTAAAGAAATTTACACTAATCAGGTTCTTCTGCAAAAACTAGAAATAAATTCACCTGAGAGCTTTCTGCATTTCATCACAAACTTATAGGAAAAGTCAAATATCTTGATCAAGAAGAGATGTTCAAAAATAATGATGAGCATGAACAAAAGAAAAAAAAAAGAAAGACTCAGACAGAACACACTCCTACACACTCATCTTACCTTTAAGAAGATAAAGAAAATAAAGGAAGGAAGAAAAGAGAAAAGAGAGAGAGAGAGAGAGAGAGAGAGAGAGAGACAGACAGGATTGATGTGCAACAAAAGGATGACTGGAGAAAAGACATACCTGAATGAAGGAAGGAAGGAAGGAAGGAAGGAAGGAAGGAAGGAAGGAAGGAAGGAAGGATAAGTAAAACAATTTATAGACAAAAAAACGAATCGTCTTTAAAAAAATGTTTTCAAAAGAAAGAATGTTGCATTATTCTCACAGGTACATAAAAACATGATGATTATTCAGTATTTAAAAGATGTAATTTAAAGGAAACATTGTTGTAATATTATTAATTATACACACATTTTTATTTCCTGTATATTAAATGGTTTTGTGCTTTAAACATTCATTCTTTTTTTTTGCCCAATCCAATAAATAAAATGTGCATGTTTTCCTCACATGTATTCTGCGGAGTAAAGGTTTATACACATCTCTCTCACACACACACACACACACACACACACACACACACACACACACACACACACACACACACACACACACACACACACACACACACACACACACACACACACACACACAGAATAACGTTTAATGCAAATTATTCCAAAAACTCTCATCAAGTCTCCCACAGAAAGAATGTTTTTTATTAAGTTATCATTTCAAGTAAGCGCTTTCACACAGTGTCCCGAGTGGATTACGACCTTTATGACCTTCACTAATCCCCCACTATGCCGTGCGACTCTTCTCCAGACCCACGAGCTCCATTCCCTCACAGCACGAGCGAGGACGAGGCGGCTTCATCTGAGCGCAGCACAAGAACACGGTTAGAGATTATTCACAATTATAGCAAGTCAAATGTGTGTGTGTGTGTGTGTGTGTGTGTGTGTGTGTGTGTGTGTCTTACAGTGTTTGAGTTCTTCAGCTGTTGCAGTAAAGGGAAAGGTGTCCACTGGATAGGTTCGATGGGCCAGCTGCACACAGACAGGTCACTGGCCTTCCCGGAGTCGATCACACCGTCCGCTAGGCTGCACATGCTCATGTCCCAGTGATACTGAGAGCTAAAACAAACACAAGTGTCTTTATTCTAAACTCAGTTCATTTTAAATTCCAATACTGACAAATGTCAAATGTTACATTTTGCTTTAAAGAGTTATTACTGCACCTAGTGGTCAAACATAGAAACTGCAACAAACGGACAAATGCAATCGAGGCAGGAATGAAGCGAACATGGATTTTACAGAGAACTTACAGCTGGTTTAGATCATATCAGCTGATTGATAACTTTTATAATAATGTAATAATAAATACACACCATGGAAAATAGTACTGAACTTTATTACAAAAAGAAACAGCACCGAATAATGAGAATTTGCTAAATATAATAAATATTAATATATTGATTATATGAATAAATATTAAGGAAAATAAGACATCCATCTAAACAAACAGAAACACTCCAAATATCTAAAAACATTAAGTCTGAAATTAATATTAAAACAAATACAAAAAACACTTCAAACTAACAGCATGTGGCGTCACTGATTCGCCGCTAGAGGCCGCTCTCATACAGTGTAACTCCATCGGTATGTATATCAAATATCCGACAGTTTCGGCAATCAGTTATCGGTGTCGATTAATCGCCAAAACCGATCATGTTCTTTCATACACACGCCTGCTGCTATGTTTTTGTTAAACGTTCTGTATTATATTTTCAGGTATACAGTCTCACTTTCATACATCCCTACCTGTTAGGATACACCGTATTGAGGTGTGTAACGCTGTCGGGGTAGGTGGAGGCGATGGAGAGGGTGTCGTCATGGTAACAGCAGGCCCGGTCCATCGCTCTCATGTGCAGTAACTCATCAGAGCGGCTAAAGGCAGTGTTATTCAGCGAGTCCTCCGAACCGGGCCAAGATCTTCTCCAGAAACGTGCAGAGAGCTCATCAAAGTGGTTAAACCTGCGGTAACTACACACACACACACACACCTCAGCCCTTTCAAATAATAACACCCCATCACACACCATGAGCTTGCCATAGTTATCTGTGTGTGTGTGTGTGTGTGTTACCTGCTCTGTGTCTGCTCTGCTTTTGCTTGAATAAGCATTTTCTTAAAACGCTGCACAGCGAGGAAAGCCAGGAGTCCCATCAGCACTGCGATGGCGGCCAAAACACCAAAACACACACCGGCTAGTCGCTGTCTGGTCATACGGAGGTCACAGCGCTGACCCATGAACCAGAAATCCTCACCAACAGGACACCTACAGCGCACACACACACACACACACACACACACACACACACACACACACACACACACACACACACACACACACACACACTTGTTGTGCATCAAAGGAGACATCTTTTTCATAAAACCGGTTTTCAGGGTCTATATTTTTGTAGAAAACTGTTTAAAGATCTGTTTATTCTTCGTAACACACATTACTGTAACGACTCGGTGGTTTTGATGGCCGAGTCTAAAGCTGAGAGCATGCAGGAAGCTCAGCACCTTCAACAGAGACCTCATGATAATCACTTCCTCAGGTGAATCCAACATCTGCATTAAATGTTCCAGTGTGATAACAACCCGAGCTTTTTACTGCCATGTCCAGACCCCGGGGACTGCAGAGACGTGTCTCTGAACTGGATTAGACAGCAACTGGTGTGAAGTGTGCTGGAGATCAGACTGCACTTCAGACACCTTCCATTTTTTATATCATAAATTTTAATGTATTGTTTCTTTTTTTTTACATTTATTATGAATCTCAATCGATTTATAAGAATAAGGAAGATTCTTGGCTTTTTTTACGATCATGGATTATTTGTTATTTATGAATATTACCTCAAAACTGACACCTTTTTGTTGTAATATAAATCCTGCATCCTTACAGCGCCCCCTGCTGCTTTGAGAAACTATTTCCGGTGGTGATGGGATCATTTTAGTGACTCGGTTCATTAAATCATCAAAAAATCTTTTTTTCACCATATTTCTTTTTTTTTTTTTTAGTTTATATCGTTTTTGTGGTGAGAAATAAAATGTTTCCTGCACATAACGACATTTTTGTGATGCTTTGTTCTTGTGCATCCAATAAAAAATTAACAAATGACTTTGTGAGACGACTCGTCCGGCAGAGTCACATCGAAGACTCGTCCGGCAGAGTCACATCGAAGACTCGTCCGGCAGAGTCACATCGAAGACTCGTCCGGCAGAGTCACATCGAAGACTCGTCCGGCAGAGTCACATCGAAGACTCGTCCGGCAGAGTCACATCGAAGACTCGTCCGGCAGAGTCACATCGAAGACTCGTCCGGCAGAGTCACATCGAAGACTCGTTTAAAACCAGCATATAGATATAGATGGTGATAAACTGGATCTCTAATGTGTGATTTACTTTTCAGATTTGTATTTATTCAATGATTTTTTTTTTGTGTAATTTTTTTTATTCACTTCTTTAGCTGTTCTCTTGTGAGAACTTCTCGTGTGAACTTGGGGGGAGAGGGGAATGAGCAGGGAAAAGAGAGAAAAAAGAGGACTCACTGGCAGAGTGGACGTTGTCCAGAATGATGGACACAGATGCCGTGGTTCTTACAGTACTCAGAGTGACACACAGACCTGCAGGTGATGTTCCCCTCAGAGGAGATACAGTAGAAATCAGATGGACAAGAAAACAACCAGGAACACACATCAGTGTGCAGACCTGAAGCATGGAGAGAGAGAGAGAGAGAGAGAGAGAGAGAGAGAGGGAGAGAGAGTGTGAGAGAGAGAGAGAGAGAGAGGGAGAGAGAGAGAGAGAGAGAGAGAGAGAGAGAGAGAGAGAGAGGGAGAGAGAGTGTGAGAGAGAGAGAGAGAGAGAGGGAGAGAGAGTGTGAGAGAGAGTGTGAGAGAGAGAGGGGGGGGGGGAGAACACAAACAGGACAATGGTTTTTGTTCTGAAATATAAATACAACATTTAATGGGATCATCACAAGCAACCAGAACATTTGCCATCATGTCTCTAAAACTGTTATGATGATAACGTGTGTGTGTGTGTGTGTGTGTGTGTATTATTCTTACCTCCCACTGTGATGTTTTTCACCCTGACGCCACTCACAAAAACCCCCTGTGCTGGAAGTGGTCTCAGCCCCGCCTCCTGTAAGAGAGACTCCGCCCTCCCCAGCCAGGAGACTGCTTTCTCCGTCCTGAACGTGACCACGGACTGCAGAACCGGACCACTGAACACGATATAGCGTAAATAAGATAATAAGAGATTATTACACACCAACAGAAGATCGAAGAAGAACCACATATGGGTGGAAAAAAGGTGTTGAGTGTCCCAATACTTTTGGCATCAGCGTCCCTATGATTGAATTTTGGAAAAAAAAAATTATTAATAAAATAAAAATAATTCCCAGTTGAAGTAAAAACTAATATTTTAGTGAATTTGAAAAACAAATATCTCGAAAATATTGCAAATATAACGGATCTGAATTAAGACTGGACTGAAGTGTGGGTCTGCACGCGACTTGGTCAAATCTGTAGAAACGCTGAAGCTGCAACACACGCCATCATGATGTCTTTACCTGCGCCAGGTCACATGCTGGCTTTGGAATCCTGCTACAGCTTGTAAAAATGGCGCCACCTGTTGGACACATCAACAGTCCACGTCTATTAGCAAGAAATTATAATAGAAATGATGATTATTAACCAAAAAATAAACAAAAACACACTTCATTTATAAACTACACAATAAACAGCCTCTGACCAAACCACCCAGATGTTAAACAGATGTAAATGTAGCTAAATACAGGGATAAAACATTCTGGACTGATGTGTAGAACATTTCTGAAAACTGGTCATTAAAATACATTTATTCTCGGAGTTACAGTGAGAGACGGTGAGTGGAGACATGGCCCAGGAGTCGTAAAGAACGACGGAGGGCAAAGACGGACAAATCTTTTTTTTTTTTCCGTATTGCTACAATTTAGAAAAATCCTACATCAAACCATGGGGACTCGGAGATCCCTGAATTTATAGAACTGCAATAAAGAAGTAAGAAGATTTTCATACGGTTAGAAAATGTGTTAGAAAAGTCCACAGTCAATCCTAAAACTAAAACACAATCACTGCTGGAACTCAAACCACGCCCCTTTTTTCAGGAGGAGCCAAAAAAAAAAAAAAAGAAGAGAGAGCACAGGATGTTGCTCGGTACCTCCACAAGTCCTGCATATGAGGAGGAGTTTTTCTCCAGGATCACCTGCAGGAGCACCTGGAATGTTTCCACTGAAACACACAAGATCTTGAAGTTAGTTTTCGAGAGCAGCAGCTGGAAAGAGTCTCCAGTTTCAGAAAAACTGCATTTTGTTTTCTTAAAACGACGACGTCATAACGAGAGCAATTTGCCGAGCGTCCGTTCGGTGTTACGCACCGTTGACGATTACTGGTTGGTCCTCCGTGATGAAGATCCAGCCCCTGTGTGACCAGTCTTTGGCTGGTTTTGTAGTGAGCATGCGGTGTGAAGATGTTGACGTGATGGTAGGTGATGGAGGTGTGTGTTCTCCAGGTTGAGAGCGAGTGTTTGTGTACACTTGTAGTGGTGTTTGATGCGGCTGCACATTTGCGCTTGTGGTGAGAAGGTTCAGGATCTGCGTCGTCATTTGAAGGAGACTCGTCTGAGTGGAGTAAACGTGTGTGGACGGAGATGCGAGACGTTGTGATGGAGAAGGAGTCGTAGGTGATGGAGGATCGCCTCCGGACGTGGACGGAGTGTAGCGTGTAAACGTCGTCGGTGAAGACTCAGTGCTACGAGTCGTCACGTGAAACGTGTTATTCTGCTCTGATGTTCTCGTGCTCGCCATCTCGTGATCACTTTGCGTTTCAGCTCCAAGGTGACCTCTGGTATCTGCTGGAGATGTGGTCAGACCGCTGTGAGTCATGGTTGGACCACTTTCCTTTGTTGTGGATGGAAATAAGCTGGTGTGGACTGCAGTGGAGATCAGCAGATCATCCTGACCAGGTGTGTTTGGTGGATATGAGGTGAAATCTCGCCCCGTCGATGTGCCAGAAGTCGTACGTGACTCACCCGGACGTGAAGACGTGTGCTGGGTATTAAAGTCACTCACGTGGAGGTTGGAAGTTTGTTCGTGGGCTGTAGTGTATTCTTTGAAGGTGGTGTGTGATGCCGGGGTCGCAGTTGGGGTCGAGTATGTTTTTGAGAAATGGGTGTAAAACATGGGTGTGTATGAGGAAGACTCCGCCCTCTTCTGTGAGACAGTAGTAACGTAATCCGAAGCATTTGAGTGGAAATCCGACAGCGTAGATGTATCGATAAAACGTGAAACCAGTGAAGTCACGGTGCTCAAATCATCAGAAAGCGACGTAGGTGAACGATTAGAAACGTCTCCTGTGATACGAGCGGCTCGGGGTAAGTGGTTCGTTCGGCTCGTGTCCGTGTACGCAGACGTTCTCACAACATCTGCTTCGCCCGTGATGGACACGTGCACGTCGTTATTGTAGAAACCTTTTAGAGGAGGAACGAGATCAGTCCTGGAGGTTCCTCGTGAACGATCAGCCGTCTCATCGGGTGTGGACGAGGAGATCACGGACGCATGAAGATCAAGTCCTGATACTGAAGCTCTAATTTCAAAAGTGGTTAAATGAGAAGGTGCTGATGACATGACAGTGGAGTCAAAGCTCTGGGAGAGGGCATCAGGTGCATCCAGGGGTGTTTTACTGGTGTGTGTAGCGTGTTCTGAAAGCCTGTTCGTATTTGAATAGGCTCCTGTAGCTGTGGGCAGCGTCCTCGTGGAACGTTCTGGCCATTGTGTTCCGGCACTGGAGAGACTCGCGTTTTGTTCTGTTTCTGTAAACGTGACGGCGTGAGCGAGGGCAGAGATCACACTTCCAGCTTTTTCCTGTTCATTGTGTTGGCTTTCCTGTGGAACAACATGGAGTTTGGTCTTATCGCCCGATCCAGAGAACTCTCCACCCCGACCTGGAATTGCAGTCCCGACTGTGTGAGCGTTCCCGACCCTGAAAATGTCCGGGAGGAGGGTCGGACCGGGGGAAACGTCCCGTAAGGAAGAAGTGAGGTCGCTGTTGGAGACTGTGTGAGGAATGTGAGATGGATCATGACCTTCCTCTGACGTGATCAAACCTGGAAAAATACACACACAAATAGGAACAGGAACTTTTTAACTTCGAGGCTGAAATTCTGAAACCTGAAGAAACTGTTTAATGTTAAAGTCAGAACACAAAATATTTATGAAACTTCAAAACTTATTGTAGATGTTCTGGAGCTGTTAGTGTGTCCTGCAGACTATTAAACTATTAAACACCATTTTCAGTTCCTTCTTTGTTCCTTTCACTTCACCTCAAACACTGGCTTCTAGAGTTCTTTAATCCGAGCAGGATCATTAATAAGGAGAAAAACATCGGAACAGTTAAAGCTCATTTAATGAAGGTGAATATTTCATTACCCTCCTGAGCAAAAATCACCAAATAACTTCAGACTTGATATAATACGTTCTCGATTCCATAGTAACAGTGCTCTCTCTCTCTCTCACACACACACACACACACACACACACACACACACACACACACACACACACACACTTAAAACTAAAAAGGGGTATAAATAGTCCCTGATCAGGAAGGAGTCTCCGATATCAAGTTTTTTCTGACACTTCGGGTTTTCTTCTTTGTTCCGGCGTTAAGAGGAGAAACGCAGACTAACATCAGAACTGAAGATCATAAAGGAAATAAATGATGAACAGGAAATTTTATTATTTAATTGCCGGGAGAGGAATGAAGCAGCGCGTGCGTGTGTGTGTGTGTGTGTGTGTGTGTGTGTGTGCGCGCTTCTTACACAATTTAATAGCAGTTAATATTAATGTGTATCATTAATTCCGCAAGAAATAAACTGCTGCTTTAAATAAGTTTATGCAAATAAAAGATTAAAGTTAAGGAGATTTGATGATTATTTGGAGTTGATTGGTGTTGATAAGGAGTCGTGATGAGGTGCACGTGATCGAGTGGATTACCTGTGATGTGTGTGTGTGAGGAGAGAAAGAACTTTACCTGCGATGAAAGTGAAAAGCAGGGAGAAGTGGAAAAGTCGCATTGTGTGATAGGAAACATTCCACCCGGAGAGCGCGAGCGCGAGCGCCAGTGCTCCAAATCTCCAAATCCACAGCGCGCGTGCTCCGGTGCGTCTCGTGCGTGTCTCCGGTGAAACTCTACACAGCGGGAACTGAATCGGTTTATTTTATCCAGTTGTTTGTGTTTGTCGGAGTGTGTAACTGTTCCTCCTCCTCCTCCAGTTTCTCAGCTCCGCACACGGGACTCTACACCGAGCGCGCGCTGCCATCTGACTGCAATTAAAACAGCGCCTCGCTGCGGGGAGCGCGCGCGCGCACAGACACCGGAAACCCTCACCGTCTCATAAATAAGTGTGTGTGTGTGTGTGTACGAGTTAAAGCGCACAATAAACATAGAACACACATACATACATACATATAAAATCACGTGCTGCTCATTTTTTCCCCTCCCACACGTTTCACGTGTACGTCTTTATTTTATTCTAACATTAACACGTGATTATATTTCCGCGCGTGTGATTTTATTTATTAGCGTTTCTTTAGTCGCGGTTTCGCCCCGCAATTTGTTCATTTTCATTTTAAAACGCAACTTGATCAAATTTATACGTTTTATTGCTCACGTTTACTTTCTCTCCATATAATACTGTGTGTGTGTGTGTGTGTGTGTGTGTGTGTGTGTGTGTGTGTGTGTGTTACACACATCCGGGTACAGCAGTGTGTTCACAATCACATATGGAGATGCCTGAGGATAAACACACACACACACACACACGGAGTGAGGGTGGCAGTGTGTTTATGGCACTTCAAAAGGAAAGGACACACACACACACACACACACACACACACACACACACACACACACACACACACACACACACACACACACACACACACACACACACACACACCTCTTGTAGAAGGAGACCTGGAGCTTCACTGCTGTTACACTCAGATCTACAGCAGGATCGGATGAATCCGATCCGAACTCCTACAGGTTTGTGTCTAATCTGATTTAAGAGTAAAATCACACCAGCCATAATCACCATCAACTGATCCTACAGCGTGTCAGAAACCCACCAGCGTCTGGGGAATAAGTATTGGCACCCCTTCCCTCTAACTAAACCCATGCTGTGTCTGATCTTCAATAAAACGTGTTCTGTTTGATCTCCGATCGTTTCCAGGAGAACTGTTTAAACATTTAGAGGCACAACAGCTTTAATCTTTTTATTTTATGTCCCATTGCAGCGTGTTGTAGAAGAGCATCATCAATCACTTCTCAGATAAACATCTGATCTCAGATCTCAAAATCAGACTCTTGCCTAATGAACAGAAGCGAGAGCTAAATAAAGGTCAGGAATGCTCCGGAATCAGGGATGTACACGTTTTTATTCTGGTCATGTTTACGTGAAACGTTTCTATTTTACTGAACAATAAATGAGATCCTGCAGCATCCTGCAGCATCTACAAGAGAATCCTGCTGATCTCCAAACACACAGTCCAACCAAAACAGGAGAATAAACAAGTTCTGTCTCTGAACACAACACAGGGTTTACAGTGGTCATGAGGTCCACATGCAGCTCTGCACCTGAAAAGTACAAAAAGATCATCAGAATAAAGAAATGAATATAAAAGTAGATGTTTATACGTGGACACGTGTTTGAGCTGGAGGTCTGGACTCACAGCAAGCGATCATTCGTACACGTCCTTCTTATCTGCGATGTACTGAACAATGTCGTCGGGAGTCATCAGCTTCTCCCCTTCAGCGTCAGGAATCTCAAAACCTGCACAGACCCAGGAAGAGTCTGAGTCTGAGTCTCGTTACCATAGAAACGGTTTCCAAACCAATCAGAATCCAGAACACATGAGCGGAATTTAGGAGAACAGATCATGAGTACAAACCGAACTCGTCCTCCATGGCCATGATGATCTCCACCTGGTCCAGACTGTCCAGGCCCAAATCCTTCATGAAATGAGATGTGACCTGGAGCTGGTAGAAAAACAGTGTAGCAGGTTTCATAGGGGTTCTCTGGTTTCCTCCCACATCCCAAAAACAGTATGTTTAATCTTCTACACTATTAAACTGCTGAAATGCAGCAGGAACGTGCAGATGAAGATACTTTTCAAATCATCAAACATTTAGAAACTACTATAAACACCTGATTGCTCACCTGCTCTGGGTTGATCTTGTCGTACAGTTTGAGGACGTAGAGAACGCGATCTCTGATAGATTCGAGTGTTAAAGGTGGAAGGTCACCGTAGCGTCGCCGCTGAATCGCACCAGGAGCCTGGGAGACGAGGAGGAGACATGATAACAGGGTGGAGAACAGACTGAAGGAAGGAGGGAGACACCACACCATGATCACAACGAGAAAGTTTGGATTCTGATAAATACAATAACTTCCGATTTGATCCAGGATCAGTCAGAACTTTAGAAGAAACTTTACATTTCTCACTAACGTTATCATCATCATCTCCATAACCACAATGAAGAAAAGAGAAACGTTCCGTTTCCACACAATCTCCATTCCGTTGTGATCAGCTCCACTCCTCTGGGAAGATGTACCACTGGATTTGTGTGGAGATGGATTCAGCTACCAGGGTGTTAGTGAAGTCAGGTACTGGTGGACGTGAGAAGGTCTGGGGTGCAGTCAGTGTTCACATTCATTGTTTAACAGGGTCGGAGCTCTATAGCAGGAGATCTTCCACATCTTCCAACCCATGGAAAGCAGATCTTTATGTTTTTGGGTCTCCGAGGTCAAGTAAGAGGCAACATTTCATAGTCCAGCATCCAAAGGCGTCCGACACAACTGTGCTTGTGAGAACATTATGGAGAAGAACCGAGGAAGGGTGGAAGGCGGGTGTCCCAATACTTTTGGACAAGGTGTATATAAAAAATATATACAAAATACCATCAAATAACAAGTGTGTGTGTGTGTGTGTGTGTGTGTGTGTGTGTGTGTGTGTGTGTAAGTTGAACGGTGAGCGCGCGCGGAGGTCACTGCATGTCGGTCACCGGGAGAGGGAGAGAGAGAAACACACACACACACACACACACACACACACACAAACACAAACACACACACACACACACACACACACACACACACACACACACACACACACACACACACACACACACACACACACACACACTGACCTGCGCAAGCAGAGGTCTGTGTCCCGCCGCCAGCTGAGAGAACGCTCGTCCCCGGCACAGAGGAACCACCACCGCCGCGTCACAGCGACCGAACAGCACCGTGCTGCGGCTCAGTGTCCGGACACACCGGGAGAGGACGCGCGCCGCCATCTTTCACCCGCTTACCGTCCCACAATGCAACACTCACTTCCGCCTTCAACCTCCTTTTTCTGCGGTGTTTAATGAACGGGCTGCTTCTGGTGCCCCCTGGTGGAGAACCACCGAATCACCATGAACTCCACTTCTGCAGCTTCTATTATATAATAATAGAATTATTTTAAATCCGAATCTACTTTATTTCCATTTATTATTATTTCTCGTGTGATCTGTAACAGAAAACTCCAGCGCTATTATTGTGGAGATTTTGATTTAATTTATTTTGCCTCCTGATGCTGATTAGTTTATTATTTTATTCTTCACTGTACAGAAAATAAAGAGAAAGATTCAGTGTAAACACAATTTTAGATGATTCTCTTTTGATATTAAGTCCCTCTTTACTTCCTTTAAGAACATTTTAAAACCGCAAAAGCTTAAAACAGTGTTATTCTTTTCTATGCTTTCATTTTATCTGTATGCTCACTTTCTCTTTTTATTTATTTTCTTTAGATCTTCCCTGTGATTAATTATTGTTGAATTCTAGTTTTAGCAAGATATCATATAAGTAAAACATTCATTTTAAATAAACATTTAATTATGGCTCTGGCATTGTTTAGGGGTCCGTGTTCAGCCCCTGCCCATAGTTTGGGGACCCGGTATTTATTTATTTATTATTAGTGTGGCAGAGGTTCACGAGTGGATGAAATGAGCGGTAAGAACTGCTGACTCCACGCTTCACTCCCGAACCTCCAATTAGGAATAAAAAAAAAAAAACTCACAATACAACAAACTTCTTCTTCTTTCATCTTCTCCCATTAGGGGGCGCCACAGTGGATCTTTCACACCAACTACCTGCATGTCTTTCCTTCACCACATCCATAAACCTCCTCCTTGGTCTTCCTCTTTTCCTCCTTCCTGGTGTCTCCATCCTCAGCATTCTCCTACTGATATACCCCATGTCCCTCCTCTGTACATGTCCAAACCATCTCAATCTCACCTCCCTCACCTTGTCTCCAAAACGTCCCACATGCGCTGTCTCTCTAATAAACTCATTTCTAATCCTGTCCAACGTCGTCACTCCCAACGAACATCTCAATAAAAGAAACAAAGAAATGATCACAGGAAACAGTCACGTGGGTCTAAAAGATATATTTTATTTAGTAAATAATTCGGAAGGTTTACAGTGGAATAAAAAAACGTATAAAATGAACAGAAATGTAAATTTTATGTAAATGAAGACAATCTGATCTCGGGTTATAAGCGTTATGTAGTGAACGTGAGTCACGTTGTGGTCTCACATTAATAGTGCTGTAACTCCGCCCTGCTTCCTGTGGGTGTGAACTCATACACACTAACGTCCCCGTTCAGGTATCCGGTGAGGAGTGTGTTCGGCCCCGCCCACCGCGCCAGGCGGCACACTTCGGAAGACTCGTTTGCGTAGACACAGGCCACGCCCCCTGCAAGGTTCCAAACAGCCAGACCAGACTGGAAAACGCCTACGAGTGCAGATTCACACACATCTCCATCTATCAGCCTGAGAATGAAATCAGACACATTACAACATTATTATTTGTTTCTTTATTGAAATTTTCAATTTTTACTGATGCTCGAGGATCAGCTGATCACCTCATACGTCAATCATTTAATATTAAAGCTCTAACGAATGATTTGTTGAAATGAAAGGAGTCTCACGGCGTGTCACAGGGTTACGTTACAACCTCTGCTGTGTGTCCGAGTCAGAATCTCAGACGTTTATTATTATATCTCTAAATAATTACTGGAAGCTCCGAGCTGCTGGGTTCAAATTTCTAAACCAGTGCAATGTTAATAGTTTAGAGCTGTCGTTTTTAAACCTCCAGCTACTGAAGGATTGTTCACGTGTATGTGTTTGTGCACACGTCACCTCTCTGTAGAAGCTGATGGAGAGGTGATGGTGCGCAGAGTGAACCGTTTTCCCGTAAGCGGATTTGTGGCGATCAGAGTGAAAAGCGTGGGACTGGATTCCTCATGACACGCACTCGCCTGCTGCAGCAGCACACACAGAGCACCCTGAGAACCACAGAGAGAGAGAGAGAGAGAGAGAGAGATGTGTAACACAGTGGGTGTGGCCTAATCTGCTCTCACACTTCCTGAACATCAGCTCCATCACTCTAGAAGTGTGAAAAGGTCTGAAATCCAAATCTTTTTTCACACCCCTACCCTGTAGGAGTATCCTCTCAGACAGGTTGCCGTGGAAACGATCTCAGCTAGCTGAATGGTCTGGAGCAGCCGGCCTGATTTCATGTTCCTGAGGTTCACAGAAAAAAGAGAGAAAAATAAAAGAGAAATCTGTACACATGCTGTTCTATTTTGAATTTACTGCAACCAAACATTTTCCCTACGGGATTAATGAAGTTTCTGACTCTGATTTAATGTGCTGTAAAGAGACAGCCTGAATTTAAGCGTCAAGACAAAACCATCAACAACTTTTTATTTCTATTTACAGATTTTCTGATAGAAAAAGTATTAAAAACACCATTAATGGGTGACGTAAACGCTCTTATCAGATCACTCCATTCCTCAATTCATCATGAGATCCTCGATTGGAGTTTTAGCAGAAATAAGTCATGAATCGGGTGCACAATTTTTCACCATATGAGGAGACTCTTGTGTTCCGTCCAGCCGATCAGAGCGTCTTTTTCCTCCTCCACCACCACCAGGGTCTGAACGGTTTGATGCGTGGAGGCCAGGGAGAGAGTTTCTGTGATTCTGTAAAGAGGAAACGCTGCTGATGCCAACGAAATGACAATAACAGTGAAGAAGGTGAAGGGGTGTGGCCTTTGGACCTGTCAATAATGTTATTATTACCTGCCATCCTGAGCGAGTGTAAACACCTGGATGTTCTGCTGAGGTCCAGGAGAGGAGCAACACGTCACCCTGTGGTCTGAGACAGCAAGCACAGCCTGCAGAGCTCCTTTACACAGCTCAGCCTGAGAAAACCCGCTGTCAGTCCCGGGGAGGTACAGTGTCCTACACACACACATTTTATCATCGCATTTATCAAAATTAAATGATTATTGATAACATACAGTACATATTTTCGTGTGTGTGTGTGTGTGTGTGTGTGTGTGTGTGTGTTACCTTGCCTCTGTGATCTCCAGCCTCCCCAAACAAACACACAGCAGAGCCGGAGAGTCAGGAATCCCCTGGAGAGAGATCACTGACTGCACAAAGACACATCCAGAGATCAGAGACAGGGTGAACTTTTATTTAATTTAATAATATATATATATAAAACTTAATACAATTATCATTATTTGGTTATAATTAGATAAATAGTTCTAAACTAAAAGAGATAAATAACTAGAGGTCGACCAATTCATTGACTGAAGATTAATCAGCACCGGTAGTTGTTTGCTGGAACTATCGGCAAAAACCCATACTAATAGTTTTTCCAGGTTGCATCTGAGAAGGTTCGTGGTCATTATACAGTACAAGAGCAGCCTCTAGAGGCCTATCACTGCCACCACGTGCTGTTCATTTTGACACGTATGACTGCGCCGCGGTGCCTCCTTCATGTTAATTCATACCACGTTATCTAAACAGATCAAATTAAAAATAAATTCATTAAAAAAAAAAACGGATTCATAATTGTTCAAATTAAAAAACTAAACAATTAAAGCATTTATTAACTTCAGTTAATGTAACAAAAATAATCTTTACCAGTATCATTACTAATTCAGTCCAAACAGTCATTCTTTAAATGCCTTCTGAGCACGATTTTTAAGGTCGACCACTAGAAATAACCATTGATGTGTTTACCTGTGTGAAAGTCCAAGTGTACAGCAGACTCCACTCCCGGTCTCCAGGATTCTGCTTCCAAACACACACACTCCACTCTCCAGCCACACACACACTCCAGTCCTCCTCAGACGGCCATCGCACTACACACACATCCAGCACACATCCTCCGTCCAGCGCCTGAAAAGGGAGACAAACACACACTGTCATTTTCCTTTAATCTCCAACCACTGGGAAATAACGTTTATCAAAGACTTTACCTTCAGTGAGTGAGTTTTCCGGAGAAATCCACAGGAGAGGACTTCCACCTGCTGATTCGGGGAACCTTCAGTGTGTGTTTTTACTAAATTCAAAGATGAACCAATTGTGATATCTTCACCCTGTGTGGCAGAAACTTCAGGAAGTGCAGAAGTCTCATTGTTTAGCTCAGTGTCATTGTTTCCATGATGTGATGTTCTGCTTTTTGGGGTTTGAAAATGAAAATCCATTTCAGAGATGTTGCAACTTTCACCAGGGTCCAGAGTGTTCATTTTCAATGCAGACTCATTGAGGGGGGTGTTCAGAGAAACAGGGGAGCTGGTTTGAGAAGAAGAGGAGTTATTCTGAGAAAGCGGGAAGCCATGTTGAGAAAGAGGGCGGTTGTTTTGACACAGACAGGAGCTGTTTTGAGAAAGCGGGTGTTCAAGCTGAGAAATAGGTAGGTCATTTTGAAACAGTGGGGAGTTGTTTTGAGAAAGTGGTGAGCCATGGTGAGAAAGAAGGGGGTTGCTTTGAGAAAGTGGTGAGTCATGGTGAGAAAGAAGGGGGTTGATTTGAGAAAGTGGTGAGTCATGGTGAGATAGAGGGAGGTTGTTTTGAGAAAGAGGGGGGTTGTTTTGAGAAAGTGGTGAGCCATGGTGAGAAACAGGGAGGTTGTTTTGAGGAAGTTGTAAGTCATGGTGGGAAAGAAGGGGGTTGTTTTGAGAAAGTGGTGAGCCATGGTGAGAAAGAAGGGGGTTGTTTTGAGAAAGTGTTGAGTCATGGTGAGATATAGGGGTGTTGTTTTGAGAAAGTGGTGAATTATAGTAAGATAGAGGGGTTTTTTTTTGAGAAAGTGGTGTGCAATGGTGAGAAAGTGGGGGTTTGTTTTGAGAAAGTGGGGAGCCATGGTGAGAAAGAGGTGGGTTATTTTGAGAAAGTGGGGAGCCATGGTGAGAAAGAGGGGGGTTGTTTTGAGAAAGTGGGGAGCCATGGTGAGAAAGAGGTGGGTTATTTTGAGAAAGTGGGGAGCCATGGTGAGAAAGAGGGGGGTTATTTTGAGAAAGTGGGGAGCCATGGTGAGAAAGAGGGGGGTTGTTTTGAGAAAGTGGGGAGCCATGGTGAGAAAGTGGGGGTTTGTTTTGAGAAAGTGGGGAGCCATGGTGAGAAAGAGGTGGGTTATTTTGAGAAAGTGGGGAGCCATGGTGAGAAAGAGGGGGGTTGTTTTGAGAAAGTGGGGAGCCATGGTGAGAAAGAGGTGGGTTATTTTGAGAAAGTGGGGAGCCATGGTGAGAAAGAGGGGGGTTATTTTGAGAAAGTGGGGGGTTGTTTTGAGAAAGTGGGGAGCCATGGTGAGAAAGTGGGGGGTTGTTTTGAGAAAGTGGTGAGTCATGGTGAGAAAGAGGGGGGTTATTTTGAGAAAGTGGGGGGTTGTTTTGAGAAAGTGGGGAGCCATGGTGAGAAAGTGGGGGGTTGTTTTGAGAAAGTGGTGAGTCATGGTGAGAAAGAGGGAGGTTGTTCACCTGTTCAGGTGCTTCAATCTCCATTTTAGAAACATCAGCACTATAGATCCTGCTGTAAGTATGCTCAGAAACATCACAGTCCTGTATCTGCACTTTAGGACTTACTGACCCACTTGTGATTTCTTCGTTTCGCAGCTCAGCTGTATTTAAAGCAGCATCCAGATCGGAAGCTTGAAGAAAAGGCATGAGCTCTGAGGAAGGGGAGGTGGTTAATACTTTAGGGGTGAGACCCAGTGAGAGGACTAGAGGATTGTGATCAGACTGGGTGTGAGAGGTCAAGGACATGCTAAGGTTAAGCATTAAACTCCTGCTAGTTGAGAGTGTGTGAGGATCATGTGACTTGATCTGCTGTGTGTGTTTTACATCCTCTCTGTTGTGGTGCATTTCTGATTGGTTTGTAACAGATCTATTCGAAAGATCTTCAGTTTCTCGCATTTCACATTCTGACTGGTCGAAGTTCTCCGCCTGCTCAGTAAACATCAGAGGTAGACTACTTTTTAAAGAAGCACTCTGTGGAAATGAGGACAGAACAGTCTCCTCATGTTCTACGTGATGACCTCCAGAAGTATTGGCACCCTTACTAGTTCTGAAGCACGTGTTGTACACGAACGATTCTACGTTGGAGCAGGAAGAGCAGAGCCGCTCCAGCTTCAGTTGACCGAACTCGTCGTCCGGGAGGTGAAAATCCTGCACGTCGAATTTTGTTAGCAGACCGCTTAGGTTTCGGAAATCCTTCGTTCTCAGACCCTGAGCCAGAGAAGATATCGAAGACAGAAGGTGTGAGGAACCTGTAAATAAACAACACATGCGCGTTACATTAGCAACATCTACACAAAGATGTAAAAATACTTTACGGTTTTACAATCATCATACAGTGCGAGAGCGGCCTCTAGTGGCGAATCACTGATGCTACGTGCTGTTTATTTATTTGTTATTTAATTTGTCTTTTTATATTTATTTTGAATGTAACTATATTTTTTTTATTTGAAGTGTTTCAGTTTAAATGCATGTCATTCATGTTTCCTTAATATTTATTAATTTGATGAATATATTCGCATTTATTACATTTAGCACATTTTAATGACTCAGTACTGGCTTTTCTTTGTAATAAAGTTCAGTACTATTTTACATGAAGTGTTTGTTTGTTTTTGATCGGGTGATAAATGGATAAGGGTGAAGTACGATCCAAACTTGCTTTCTCTCATCATGTATGTTGTTATTTTTTGTTAGTAAGTTTGTTATGATAAATAGGGTTAGGGTAAAATCTCAGTCACAGCTGATTGGTTTTGTATCATTACATTTTGTACACATTTTTTTTTTAAACTGGAGAATTGTAATACAAGTTGTGGACTATAGAAATATGCTATAATACTATATTTGAATATGACATCATATAGTGTTTTGATAAGAAATAGAAAGCTGAAAGATAAAGATGTTACCATTAGTGCACAGAGGAATCTGAGAACGAGACATTCCAGGATTCTTCCTAAAAATGGGGTACACCTGGGGATCTGGTGAACCGAGGTGAGACTGAGACTCTGGAGCAGGATCTGAGCTGGGTTTGGGTGACGGTACCGGCTCGGGTTCTTCCTGTAGAAGTGAAGACTGCAGGAGGGACCGGGACCGGGACCGGGACCGACCGGACGAATGGAACTTGCGCGCTCTCCCGCGTCCTCGCTGTCTACATCCGCTTTGTTCAGGAGGTTTTTCAGACGGAGGTCGTGAGGTGCCGCGACCTCTGTTTGACCTCCGTCTGCCCCGTCCATTCGAGAGCTGGCTCTGAATGACAGCGTTCAGATCTACAGAGCTGTGAGCCGACGCCATTCGCCTGGTGGTACGGACGTAATACTCAACAGGAAACGGCAACCCTTCGATTAGAGTGCAGGACGTTAACATACTGGAGCTCCCTGAAGTTTGCTCTGCAGCCTGAACCATCCCAGAGCAGGACTCACCCAATGAGTCAGTGGACCGGTTCGAGCGATCACTGGAGCTGGAATGGCAGGAGGCTGGTGGGGAGTTTCTGACAGCTGATTGGTTCTCAAGAGGGAGGTTACCTTCAGACAGCTTCATCGAAGGTGATTGGCTGACACACAAACTCTCTGCTGCTGAAGGGAGAATTATCCCCATTAGATGTTCTTCATTTCTTTTCAATCCATCCATAACAGTTTCTGGTTCCTCCGTGTTCTCCTCTTCCTCTTCGGTCCGTCCTCTCTCCACATCCTCATCCTTTTCTCCTCGTTCTTCCTTCTGCCTCTCCTCTGTTCCTTCTCTCATCTTTTCTTGACTCTCTTCTGGATCTGACTCTCTCTCCCTTACCTGCAGACGCAGACGGCTGCGTCTGGACCGGAGACGGTGAGTTCGAGGCGGGTTTGGTTTAAACGGTAAGGTGGAAAACGGAGAGGCGTCAGGAAGACAGAAACGAACCTTGGCTAAAGGAGGACAAACAACCATCATCATCATCATCATCATCTTTAAAGATAAATCATTAATCAAATAGATACAGATGTGTGTGTGTGTGTGTGTGAGAGAGAGAGAGAGAGAGAGAGAGAGAGAGAGAGAGAGAGAGAGGTTGAGCTGTTGAAGAACACCTACTGGTGTTTGAAGGAACATCCAGGTTGTTAGAAAGCTGCTCTGGAGTAGAAGATGAGCTTTGATCTAATACAGTTGAAGTGTTGATGTGCAGGAGGCGGTTTTGCTTTACGACTGTGTTTTGGACATGTTTACGTATCGCCTCCCTCCTCTCAGCACGCTAACACACAAACACTGCACATTATTACACACACACACACACACACACACACACACACACACACACACAAATACTCAAACTTATACAAACTTACACATAAATAGACACGCATACTTATTATTTACACACACACACACACACACACACACACACACACACACACACACACACACACTCTTTTCTCCTGTTAGTAAATCAGGAGTGTGTTATTTTGAAGTTATCTACATGGTTCCACATCAGCACACGTGCCTGTAATCTCTGTGCCGTTCTCTCGTACTCTTCCTGCAGCAGCTCCAGTCGCCTCTTCAGCTGAAAGACAAATACTAATAATAATGACTGATTACAGAGATCAGACAATTAAATCATATATATTTATACATTAGATATATACAATTATACATGTGTCACAATTATTGGCTCCCTAGAGACTTTGTTCTTTAGGATCTTAGCCAATACTCCAAAAATAAATTTAATAAATTATTTCCCTATTTTTTTTTTTTTTATTATAATATTTCTATGTCAGATTATTAGGCAGCATGTTCACAGCGAGTGAATCGGATCATTTATTAAGAGTCGACTCTCTCGGCTCTCTTTTATTTCTAAAACACACACGTGTTGTTGTTGTTTTTTTACTTGTTATTTATCATTTGATTATAGAGCTTTGACGTTTTGTAGCTAATTATGCCTCTTTTTTTTTAATTCAATTTCACTCTACATTATTCAACTGTATGAATCGACTACAAATAGAGCCGACTCAACAAACCGACTCATTCACAAATGGATCAATACAACCTGTCAGATTTTTCAAGCGAAAAAAAAAATATTTGTTTTTACATTTTTAAAACACTTACTTCTTCTTTGTTTTGGCTCGTGAGACTTTCTTCTGACATGCTGGATATTTCCGCTGTAATAGGTAATACATATATATTTCTTTAAGAAATAAAGTGTAACTAAAATGTTGTTACTTCTAGGTTAAGTCCCAAATCCCCTTACTGTGTAGACTAGTGCACTACACAAGGCCCTCTAGTATAAATCCATACCGTATGTAGTGCACCAACCAAGGGAGCGCGGCGCAATTCAGGACTTAACCCCTGCTGAGGCGCTAACCAGCTAACCGCTAACGACAGGTTTTAAAGCGTAAAATGCGAAAGCAAACCAGGTAAATCCCTGACTAAAAACAGCTGTTCTACCTAATTCCGATCTGGACACTCTGAATAAAAATGTCACTTATAATTCAGATAATGAGAGTACAGTAAATCTGTGGAGTCCGTGACCGTGTCCTCGTCCAGCAACGCAAACTTCCCGCGTATTGAGACGGCAGGCAAAAGTAATCGAATGTTGATCTGCGTAGAAAATTGTTCTTATTATCTGATTGTTTTATTTGTGCTTGTTAAAGGATTAAATTTTAATTGATAGGCATTTTATGGCAAAAAAAAACATTATTGTTGGGGTTGTAAATATATTTTATGCTCTTTGAGATGAGTTAATGTAACGGTAATGGGACGGTGATCCTGCTCGATGTATGATGTCTGACTGTGATCTGGATTGTACCTCTGTAGTGTGAACTCCATTCCAGACCGAATATGGATTTAAATCGAATTGTAAAAATGCAGTAAAAATCAAAACAAGCAGAAAAAATGTATAAATTCTCCCTCCTGCTTTTATATCTGTGTTTTAACAAATCAGATTTTTTAGCAGACGTTTTTCACCACAGCAAAATCACAAAGTGAAGCTGGTTGAAGAGCTGCATGATGAAGGTGTGTGACAAAATGGCATAAGAGCAAAGAAAACTGAATATTTTGTTGTTATTTTAACTTTTGCTGAAAAACACAAATTGTAATATTTTCAGGGTTTTTTCGCAGCATGTTCATATTTTTAATTTGTATAATTTTGACTGGAGATATTTTTATGAAGAGCAAAATATTTGAAGTTATTTAAAGTTTAAATTGATTAATTCTGGAATAATATTCCTGTCTGTTTTTATTCATATGTTCAAAAAACATTTAGTTTTAGTGTGTTTAATAAATGTCCTGTTCGGCCCGCGACCTAATGTGTGCTTTGAGTTTTGGCCCCCTGTGCAATTGAGTTTGACCCCCCTGATTTACACCATCGTAATATCATAATAAATAATGATCTGTGCATACTGGAATCTGTTTAAATTAAAACAGAACATGCATGTGATCAACTGTGTTGCAAGATATATTGCTTTATAATATATCTATATAAATATTAGGTAGAAGTAGAAGATAATTGTTACCTGAAAAGTTTGGATATTTGGCCAATTCCACAAAAAAAAGAATCTGTGACATCTTAATTCTCTTTAACATTTTTTGTCAGTAACTTGAACTAAAATGTTTCTGATCATGTTGCCTTTAACAAACATATGGAAAAAAAAAAATCCATTAAAGGTGTTTCACCTTTACATTTTTCGCTTCATGGAATCAATGCGATTTTTGCGATACCATGGAATTTGAGATTTTTAAAACATCTTTATTTACTCAGGCCTGTTTTACCTTGTGGATCAATGTGGATCTCATCTAGATTCCTTCCTTTGAATTGAGATAGTTGTCCTCTCTCCATGGCTAGAAGAACTTTACTTATCTTTGCCAGCTGTAATGTACCTTCAGATAGCCTGTAGTACTGCTGATGCACCCTGGTATTGTGTCCTAAAAAGTCAGCAAGGTCATCCATTTCATTGTCTTTCAAATTAAGGACCTTAGACATAGTGGCCATGTGCCCTCTCAGTGTAGTGGAGGAGAACGCTTCAGGGTGTTCTGTTCGACAGCTTCGAGCAATCTGATAAATAACGTCTGATCATCTAAAGTGACTCAGTGCTGGTGGTCGTCTAAACATGAACACGTTCTCATCAGACATATCACATTCATGGCGAGTCTTTACAAGTAACTCCATTAAGGTCACTATATTAGGAGTAAGAACAAGAGAGACTTTTTGTCCACGTTTTATCTCAATTCTCTGAAAGGGCTTACACAGTTTCTTTTGAAGGTTTGTCAGAGCGAGTGCTACAACTGGATGAGTCAGTGAGGTGTATCTCAGTGTAAAGGCAGTAAGGGACAGCTTGGATACCTCTCCTTCCCTTCTACGATTGAACACAATCACCTGACAGAGTGTCACTTTTGCCCAGTGCTTGTTAGTTGGATTTTTTCCAAGTTTAGTTTGACTCTCGATACTCTGTCTGTCAAGATACTGTTGCATTTTGTTCACGTTTATCAAAGGGAAGAAGTTGCGGAGAGTTCCACTTTGCCTCACTTAAATTTTGGAGTGCCTGGGATGAAATACACTTACTACGTTTAGTTTTACAGATTTGGTTGAAGGCTTGCACATTGCTAAGGGTGTTCTTATCACCTGATATCATCACCTCACATTCAATCAAGTTTGCCAACTTTTTTGAGGTTGTGCCCAAGCTTCAGTGCTAAAGATGGTGTTTTGTAAGTGCTTGTCTCCTCATTCAAGCCAGCCACACTGTGAACTGCTTCCACCATCTGTTTTCTTCTACAGCATCATGACCGTCACATTTAAATTAACAAGTGAAGATGATTCTTCACTGTCATGTTTGTCAGATGTAGAAGACTGTCCAGTGTCTGTGCTCAATGAAGAGGTTTCTTTGGTTCCACTGCTCACCAATGAACTAGAACCTTGTACCCCAACCATGTGGGGACCTGCTGATTGGTAAACTAACACCTTACCCACTCAGCTACCAGCTCACACTTATGCAAGCAGTCAATAAGCCTATTAAACCAAAATAGCTTCTTTTCCATACTTCAACAGGATGTAACTCATATTAAAAGTAGGCCAAACAAGTCTTTCCAAAAAAGGCTTGAACCCACAACTTAATGGAAACCAGCTGATTGGTAAACCAAGACCTTACCCACTGAGCTATCACTTCTGACTTGCACAAGCAGTCAATAAGCCTAATGAATCAACATGGCTTCTATTTCATACTTCAACACCATGTAACTCATATTAAAAGTAGGCCAAACAAGTCTTTCAAAAAAGACAAAGAAATAAAGCAATCTTTTTAACAGGTTTCTTTAAAAATCAAATAGATTTACATTTTAATGTCACAAACTAGACAAACTGTTAAATTTCAAAAGAAAAAGGTATAATTTGCTATGGTGGGGCTTGAACCCACAAACTTATGGGGAGCTGCTGATTGGTAAAGCAAGATTTTACCCACTGAGCTATCACGTCTGACTTGTGCCAGCAGTCAATAAGCCTACTTACCCATCATGGCTTCTTTTCCATACTTCAACACCATGTAACTCATATTAAAAGTAGGCCAAACAAGTCTTTCAAAAAAGACAAAGAAATAAAGCAATTTTTTCAACAGTTCTCTTTGAAAATCAAATAGATTTACAGTTTAATGTCACAAACTAGACAAACTATTAGATTTTAAAAGAAAAAGAAAAATGCATGCTTTGCAATGGTGGGGCTTGAACCCACAAACTTGTGGGGAGCTGCTGATTGGTAAACCAAGACCTTACCCACTGAGCTATCACTTCTGACTTGTGTAAGCAGTCAATAAGCCTAATGAACCAACATGGTCTCTTTTCCATACTTCAACACCATATAACTCATAATAAAAGTAGGCCAAACAAGTCTTTCAAAAAAGACAACGGAATAAAGCAATCTTTTCAACAGTTCTCTTTAATTAACAAATAGATTTACCGATTCATGTCACAAATTAGACAAACTATGAGATCTAAAGAAAAAAAATAGGAATCCTTTGCTATGGTTGGGCTTAAACCAACAACCTGAGGGGCGCTGCTGATTGGTAAACCAAGACCTTACCCACTGAGCTATCAGTCCTGGCTTGTTTAAGCAGTCAATAAGCCTAATGAACCAACATGGTTTCTTTTCCATACTTCAACACCATGAAACTCATATTAAAAGTAGACCAAACAAGTCTTTCAAAAATGAAAAAGAAATAAAGCAATCTTTTCAACAGTTCTCTTTAATTAAAAAATAGATTTACAGTGTAATGTCACAAATTAGACAAACAATGAGATTTCCAAAGAAAAATAAAAAGTTTGTCTCCTTTGCTATGTTGGGGCTTGAACCCACAACCTTGAGGGGAGCTGCTGATTGGTAAACCAAGACCTTACCCACTGAGCTATCAGTCCTGACTTATGAAAGCAGTCAATAAGCCTAATGAACCAACATGGCTTCTTTTCCTCACGTCAACTCCATGAAACTCATATTAAAAGTAGACCAAACAAGTCTTTCAAAAATGAAAAAGAAATAAAGCAATCTTTTCAACAGTTCTCTTTAATTAAAAAATAGATTTACAGTGTAATGTCACAAATTAGACAAACTATGAGATATCCAAAGAAAAATAAGATGGAATCCTTTGCTATGATGGGGCTTGAACCCACAACCTGAGGGGCGCTGCTGATTGGTAAACCAAGACCTTACGCACTGAGCTATCAGTCGTGGCTTGTGTAAGCAGTCAATAAGCCTATAGAACCAACATGGTTTTATTTCCATACTTCAATAACCTGTAATTTATTAAAAGTAGACCAAACAAGTCTTTTAAAAAAGACAAAGAAATAAAGCAATCTTTTCAACAGTTCTCTTTAATTAACAAATAGATTTACAGTTTATTGTCACAAGTTAGACAAACTATGAGATATCCAAAGAAAAATAAAAAGGAATCCTTTGCTATGGTGGAGCTTGAACACACAACCTGAGGGGAACTGATGATTGATAAACCAAGACCTTAGCCACTGAGCTATGAGTCTTGGCTTGTGTAAGCAGTCAATAAGCCTAATGAACCAACATGGTTTCTTTTCCCTGCTTCAATAATCTGTAACTTATTAAAAGTAGGCCAAACAAGTCTTTCAAAAAAGACAACAGAATAAAGCAATCTTTTCAACAGTTCTCTTAAATTAACCAATAGATTTACAGTTTAATGTCACAAATTGGACAAAGTATGAGATTTCCAAATAAAAATAAAAATAAATCCTTTGCTATGGTGGGGCTTGAACCCACAACCTTGAGGGGAGCTGCTGATTGGTAAACCAAGACCTTACCCACTGAGCTATCAGTCCTGGCTTGTGTAAGCAGTCAATAAGCCTAATAAACCAACATGGCTTCTTTTCCTTACGTCAACTCCATGTAAATCATATTAAAAGTAGGCCAAACAAGTCTTTTAAAAAAGACAAAGAAATAAAGCAATCTTTTCAACAGATCTCTTCAATTAACAAATAGATTTACAGTGTAATGTCACAAATTAGACAAACTATTATATTTCCAAAGAAAAAGATATTCTTTGCTACGGTGGGGCTTAAACCCACAACCTTGTGGGGAGCTGCTGATTTGTAAACCAAGACCATACCCACTGAGCTATCAGTCCTGGCTTGTGAAAGCAGTCAATAAGCCTAATGAACTAACATGGCTTATTTTCCATACTTCAACACCATGTAACTCATATTAAAAATAGACCAAACAAGTCTTTCAAAAATGACAAAGAAATAAAGCAATATTTTTAACAGTTCTCTTTAATTAACAAATAGATTTACAGTTTAATGTCACAAATTAGACAAACTATGAGATATCCAAAGAAAAATAAAAAGGAATCCTTTGCTATGGTGGGGCTTGAACCCACAACCTGAGGGGCGCTGCTGATTGGTAAACCAAGCACTTACCCAGTGAGCTATCAGTCGTGGCTTGTTTAAGCAGTCAATAAGCCTAATGAACCAACATGGTTTTGTTTTCCATACTTCATTAACCTGTAACTTATTAAAAGTAGGCCAAACAAGTCTTTCAAAAAAGACAAAGAAATAAAGCAATCTTTTCAACAGTTCTCTTTAATTAACAAATAGATTTACAGTTTAATGTCACAAATTGGACAAACTATTATATTTCCAAAGAAAAAGAAAAAGGAAGCCTTTGCTATGGTGGGGCTTGAACCCACAACCTTGTGGGGAGCTGCTGATTTGTAAACCAAGACCTTATCCACTGAGCTATCAGTTCTGGCTTATAAAAGCAGTCAATAAGCCTAATGAACCAACATGGCTTCTTTTCCATACTTCAACACCATGTAACTCATATTAAAAGTAGGCCAAACAAGTCTTTCAAAAAAGACAAAGAAATAAATCAATCTTTTCAACAGTTCTCTTTAATTAACGAATAGTTTTACAGATTCAGGTCACAAATTAGACAAACAATGAGATTTCCAAAAAATAAAAAGTTTGTCTCCTTTGCTATGTTGGGGCTTGAACCCACAACTTTGAGGGGAGCTGCTGATTGGTAAACCAAGACCTTAACCACTGAGCTATCAGTCGTGGCTTGTGTAAGCAGTCAATTAGCCTAATGAACCAACAGGGCTTCTTTTCAATACTTCAACACCATGTAACTCATATTAAAAGTAGGCAAAACAAGTCTTTCAATAAAGACAAAGAAATAAAGCAATCTTTTCAACAGTTCTCTTTAATTAACAAATAGATTTACAGTTTAATGTCACAAATTAAACAAACAATGAGATTTCCAAAGAAAAATAAAAAGTTTGTCTCCTTTGCTATGTTGGGGCTTGAACCCCAAACTTGCCAAACTGATGATTGGTAAACCAAGACCTTATCCACTGAGCTATCCCTCTTGACGTGTTCAAACAGTCTATAATCCTAATGAACCAACATGGCTTCTTCTCTATACTTCAACACCATGTAACTCATATTAAAAGTAGGCCAAACAAGTCTTTCACTAAAGACAAAGAAATAAAGCAATCTTTTCAACAGTTCTCTTTAATTAACAAATAGATTTACAGTTTAATGTCATAAATTGGACAAAGTATGAGATTTCCAAAGAAAATAAAAAGTAATCCTTTGCCATGGTGGGGCTTGAACCCACAACCTTGAGGGGAGCTGCTGATTGGTAAACCAAGACCTTACCCACTGAGCTATCAGTCCTGGCTTGTGTAAGCAGTCAATAAGCCTAATGAACCAACATGGCTTCTTTTCCTTACGTCAACTCCATGTAAATCATATTAAAAGTAGGCCAAACAAGTCTTTTAAAAAAGACAAAGAAATAAAGCAATCTTTTCAACAGATCTCTTCAATTAACAAATAGATTTACAGTGTAATGTCACAAATTAGACAAACTATTATATTTCCAAAGAAAAAGATATTCTTTGCTACGGTGGGGCTTAAACCCACAACCTTGTGGGGAGCTGCTGATTTGTAAACCAAGACCATACCCACTGAGCTATCAGTCCTGGCTTGTGAAAGCAGTCAATAAGCCTAATGAACTAACATGGCTTATTTTCCATACTTCAACACCATGTAACTCATATTAAAAATAGACCAAACAAGTCTTTCAAAAATGACAAAGAAATAAAGCAATATTTTTAACAGTTCTCTTTAATTAACAAATAGATTTACAGTTTAATGTCACAAATTAGACAAACTATGAGATATCCAAAGAAAAATAAAAAGGAATCCTTTGCTATGGTGGGGCTTGAACCCACAACCTGAGGGGAGCTGCGGATTGGTAAACCAAGACCTTACCCACTGAGCTATCAGTCCTGGCGTGTTTAAGCAGTCAATAAGCCTAATGAACCAACATGGTTTCTTTTCCATGCTTCAATAACCTGTAACTTATTAAAAGTAGACCAAACAAGTATTTCAAAAAAGACAACGGAATAAAGCAATCTTTTCAACAGCTCTCTTTAATTAACAAATAGATTTACAGTTTAATGTTGCAAATTAGACAAACTATGAGATTTCCAAAGAAAAATAAAAAGGAATCCTTTGCTATGGTGGGACTTTCACCCACAACCTTGAGGGGAGCTGCTGATTGGTAAACCAAGACCTTACCCACTGAGCTATCAGTCCTGGCTCATGAAAGCAGTCAATAAGCCTAATGAACCAACATGGTTTCTTTTCCATACTTCAATAACTTGTAACTAATTAAAAGTAGGCCAAACAAGTCTTTCAAAAAAGACAACGGAATAAAGCAATCTTTTCAACAGTAATCTTTAATTAACAAATAGATTTACAGTTTAATGTCACAAATTAGACAAAGTATGAGATTTCCAAAGAAAAATAAAAAGGAATCCTTTGCTATGGTGGGGCTTGAACCCACAACCTTGAGGGGAGCTGCTGATTAGTAAACCTAGACCTTACCCACTAAGCTATCAGTCCTGGCTTGTGTAAGCAGTCAATAAGCCTAATAACCCAACATGGTTTCTTTTCCATGCTTCAATAACCTGTAACTTATTAAAAGTAGAACAAACAAGTCTTTCAAAAAAGACAAAGAAATAATGCAATCTTTTCAACAGTTCTCTTTAATTAACAAATAGATTTACAGTTTCATGTCACAAAATAGACAAACAATGAGATTTCCAAAGAAAAATTAAAAATTGTCTCCTTTGCTATGTTGGGGCTTGAACCCACAACCTTATAGGGAACTGATGATTGGTAAACCACGACATTATCCACTGAGCTATCCCTCTTGACATGGTCAAGTAGTCTATAATCCTAATGAACCAACATGGCTGCTTCTCTATACTTTAACACCATGTAACTCATATTAAAAGTAGGCCAAACAAGTCTTTCAAGAAAGACAAAGAAATAAAGCAATCTTTTCAAAAGTTGTCTTTAATTAACTAATAGATTTACAGTTTTATGTCACAAATTAGACAAACAATGAGATTTCCAAAGAAAAATAAAAGTTTGTCTACTTTGCTATGTTGGGGCTTGAACCCACAACCTTGTGGGGAACTGATGATTGGTAAACCAAAATTTATCCACTAAGCTAGCCCTCTTGACATGTTCAAACAGTCTATAAGCCTAATGAACCAACATGGCTTCTTCTCCATACTTCAACACCATGTAACTCATATTAAAAGTAGGCCAAACAAGTCTTTCAAAAAAGACAACGGAATAAAGCAATCTTTTCAACAGTTCTCTTTAAGTAACAAATAGATTTACAGTTTAATTTCACAAATTAGACAAAGTATGAGATTTTCAAAGAAAAATCGAATGGAATCCGTTGGTGTGGTGGGGCTTGAACCCACAACCTGAGGGGAGCTGCGGATTGGTAAACCAAGACGTTACCAACTGAGCTATCAGTCCTGGCGTGCTTAAGCAGTCAATAAGCCTAATGAACCAACATGGTTTCTTTTCCATGCTTCAATAACCTGTAACTTATTAAAAGTAGACCAAACAAGTATTTCAAAAAAGACAACGGAATAAAGCCATCTTTTCAACAGTTTTCTTTAATTAACAAATAGATTTACAGTTTAATGTTGCACATTAGACAAACTATGAGATTTCCAAAGAAAAATAAAGTGGAATCCTTTGCTATGGTGGGGCTTTCACCCACAACCTTGAGGGGAGCTGCTGATTGGTAAACCAAGACCTTAACCACTGAGCTATCAGTCCTGGCTCATGAAAGCAGTCAATAAGCCTAATGAACCAACATGGCTTCTTTTCCATACTTCATCACCATGTAACTCATTAAAAGTAGGCCAAACAAGTCTTTCAAAAAAGCCAAAGAAATAAAGCAATCTTTTCAACAGTTCTCTTTAATTAACAAATAGATTTACAGTTTAGTTTCACAAATTAGACAAGCTATGAGATTTCCATAGAAAAATAAAAAGGAATCCTTTGCTATGATGGGGCTTGAACCCACAACCTGAGGGGAGCTGCTGATTGGTAAACCAAGACCTTACCCGCTGAGCTATCAGTCCTGGCTTGTGTAAGCAGTCAATAAGCCTAATGAACCAACATGGTTTCTTTTCCATACTTCAATAACTTGTAACTAATTAAAAGTAGAACAAACAAGTCGTTCAAAAAAGACAAAGAAATAATGCAATCTTTTCAACAGTTCTCTTTAATTAACAAATAGATTTACAGTTTCATGTCACAAATTAGACAAACAATGAGATTTCCAAAGAAAAATTTTAAATTTGTCTCCATTGCTATGTTGGGCTTGAACCCACAACCTTATAGGGAACTGATGATTGGTAAACCAAGACGTTATCCACTGAGCTATCCCTCTTGACAAGTTCAAGTAGTCTATAATCCTAATGAACCAACATGGCTTCTTCTCTATACTTTAACACCATGTAACTCATATTAAAAGTAGGCCAAACAAGTCTTTCAAAAAAGACAAAGAAATAAAGCAATCTTTTCAACAGATATCTTCAATTAACAAATAGATTTACAGTTTAATGTTACAAATTAGATAAAGTATGAGATTTCCAAAGAAAAATAAAAAGGTGTCCTTTGCTATGGTAGGGCTTGAACCCACAACCTTGAGGGGAGCTGCTGATTGGTAAATCAAGACCTTACCCACTGAGCTATCAGTCCTAGCTTATGTATGCAGTCAATAAGCCTAATGAACCAACATGGTTTCTTTTTCATACTTCAACACCATGTAACTCATATTAAAAGTAGTCCAAACAAGTCTTTCAAAAAAGACAAAGAAATAAAGAAATCTTTTCAACAGATCTCTTCAATTAACAAATAGATTTACAGTTTAATGTCACAAATTAGACAAACTATGAGATTTCCAAAGAAAAATAAAAGGGAATCTTTTGATATGTTGGGGCTTGAACCCACAACCTTGAGGGGAACTGATGATTGGTAAACCAAGACCTTAGCCACTGAGCTATCCCTCTGGACATGTTCACACAGTCTATAAGCCTTATGAACCAACATGGTTTCTTCTCCATACTTCAACACCATGTAACTCATATTAAAAGTAGGCCAAACAAGTCTTTCAAAAAAGACAACGGAATAAAGCAATCTTTTCAACAGTTCTCTTTAATTACCAAATAGATTTACAGTTTCATGTCACAAATTAGACAAACAATGAGATTTCCAAAGAAAAATAAAAAATTTGTCTGCTATGGGGGGGCTTGAACCCACAACCTTGAGGGGAGCTGCTGATTGGTAAGCCAAGACCTTACCCACCGAGCTATCTGTCTGGCTTGTGTAAGCAGTAAATTAGCCTAATGAACCAACATGGTTTCTTTTCCATACTTCAATAACCTTTAACTTATTAAAAGTAGGCCAAACAAGTCTTTCAAAAAAGACAACGGAATAAAGCAATCTTTTCAAGAGTTCTCTTTAATTAACATATACATTTACAGTTTAATGTCACAAATTAGACAAACAATGAGATTTCCAAAGAAAAATAAAAAGTTTGTTTTCTTTGCTATGTTGGGGCTTGAACCCACAAACTTGCTGGAAATTGATGATTGGTAAACCAAGACCTTATCCACTGAGCTATACCTCTTGACATGTTCAAACAGTCTATAATCCTAATGAACCAACATGGCTTCTTCTCTATACTTCAACACCATGTAACTCATATTAAAAGTAGGCCAAACAAGTCTTTCAAAAAAGACAACGGAATAAAGCAATCTTTTCAACAGTTCTCTTTAATTAACAAATAGATTTACAGTTTAATTTCACAAATTAGACAAAGTATGAGATTTCCAAAGAAAAATAAAAAGGAATCCTTTGCTATGGTGGGGCTTGAACCCACAAGCTTGAGAGGAACCACTGATTGGTAAACCAAGACCTTACCCACTGAGCTATCAGTCCTGGCTTGTGTAAGCAGTCAATAAGCCTAATGAACCAACATGGTTTCTTTTCCATGCTTCAATAACCTGTAACTTATTAAAAGTAGAACAAACAAGTCTTTCAAAAAAGACAAAGAAATAATGCAATCTTTTCAACAGTTCTCTTTAATAAACAACTAGATTTACAGTTTCATGTCACAAATTAGACAAACAATGAGATTTCCAAAGAAAAATTAAAAATTTGTCTCCATTGCTATGTTGGGCTTGAACCCACAACCCTCAAGGGAACTGATGATTGGTAAACCAAGACGTTATCCACTGAGCTATCCCTCTTGACATGTTCAAGTAGTCTATAATCCTAATGAACCAACATGGCTTCTTCTCTATACTTTAACACCATGTAACTCATATTAAAAGTAGGCCAAACAAGTCTTTCAAAAAAGACAAAGAAATAAAGCAATCTTTTCAACAGTTCTCTATATTTAACTAATAGATTTACAGTTTTATGTCACAAATTAGACAAACAATGAGATTTCCAAAGAAAAATAAAAGTTTGTCTACTTTGCTATGTTAGGGCTTAAACCCACAACCTTGTGGAAAACTGATGATTGGTAAACCAAAATTTATCCACTGAGCTAGCCCTCTTGACATGTTCAAACAGTCTATAAGCCTAATGAACCAACATGGCTTCTTCTCCATACTTCAACACCATGTAACTCATATTAAAAGTAGGCCAAACAAGTCTTTCAAAAAAGACAAAGAAATAAAGCAATCTTTTCAACAGATATCTTCAATTAACAAATAGATTTACAGTTTAATGTTACAAATTAGATAAAGTATGAGATTTCCAAAGAAAAATATAAAGGTGTCCTTGCTATGGTAGGGCTTGAACCCACAACCTTGAGGGGAGCTGCTGATTGGTAAACCAAGACCTTACCCACTGAGCTATCAGTCCAGATTTATGTAAGCAGTCAATAAGCCTAATGAACCAACATGGTTTCTTTTCCATACTTCAACACCATGTAACTCATATTAAAAGTAGGCCAAACAAGTCTTTCAAAAAAGACAAAGAAATAAAGCTATCTTTTCAACAGATCTCTTCAATTAACAAATAGATTTACAGTTTAATGTCACAAATTAGACAAAGTATGAGATTTCCAAAGAAAAATAAAAAGGAATCCTTTGCTATGGTGGGGCTTGAACCCACAACCTTAGGGGTGCTGCTGATTGGTAAACCAAGATCTTACCCACTGAGCTATCATTCCTGGGTTGTTAAAGCAGTCGATAAGCCTAATGAACCAACATGGTTTCTTTTTCATGCTTCAATAACCTGTAAGTTATTTAATGTAGACCAAACAATCTTTCAAAAAAGACAAAGAAATAAAGCAATCTTTTCAGCAGTTCTCTTTAATTAACAAATAGATTTACAGTTTAATGTCACAAATTAGACAAACTATGAGATTTCCAAAGAAAAATAAAAAGGAATCCTTTGCTATGGTGGGGCTTGAACCCACAACCTTGAGGGGAATTGATGATTGGTAAACCAAGACCTTAGCCACTGAGCTATCCCACTCGACATGTTCACACAGTCTATAAGCCTAATGAACCAACATGGTTTCTTCTCCATACTTCAACACCATGTAACTCATATTAAAAGTAGGCCAAACAAGTCTTTCAAAAAAGACAAAGAAATAAAGCAATCTTTTCAACAGTTCTCTTCAATTAACAATTAGATTTACAGTTTAATGTCACAAATTAGACAAACTATGAGATATCCAAAGAAAAATAAAAAGGAATCTTTTGCTATGGTGGGGCTTGAACCCACAACCTTGAGGAAAACTGCTGATTGGTAAACCAAGACCTTAACCACTAAGCTATCAGTCCTGGCTTATGTAAGCAGTCAATAAGCCTAATGAACCAACATGGTTTCTTTTCCATACTTCAACACCATGTAACTTATATTATAAGTAGGCCAAACAAGTCTTTCAAAAAAGACAACGGAATAAAGCAATCTTTTCAACAGTTCTCTTTAATTAACAAATAGATTTACAGTTTAATTTCACAAATCAGAAAAAGTATGAGATTTCCAAAGAAAAATAGAATGGAATCCGTTGGTGTGGTGGGGCTTGAACCTACAACCTGAGGGGAGCTGCAGATTGGTAAACCAAGGCCTTACCCACTAAGCTATCAGTCCTGGCTTGTTTAAGCAGTCAATAAGCCTAATGAACCAACATGGTTTCTTTTCCATGCTTCAATAACCTGTAACTTATTAAAAGTAGACCAAACAAGTATTTCAATAAAGACAACGGAATAAAGCAATCTTTTCAACAGTTTTCTTTAATTAACAAATAGATTTACAGTTTAATGTTGCAAATTAGACAAACTATGAGATTTCCAAAGAAAAATAAAAAGGAATCCTTTGCTATGGTGGGGCTTTCACCCAAAACCTTGAGGGGAGCTGCTGATTGGTAAACCAAGACCTTACCCACTGAGCTATCAGTCCTGGCTTATGTAAGCAGTCAATAAGCCTAATAAACCAACATGGTTTCTTTTCCATACTTCAACACCATGTAACTCATATTAAAAGTAGGCCAAACAAGTCTTTCAAAAAAGACAAAGAAATAAAGCAATCTTTTCAACAGATCTCTTCAATTAACAAATAGATTTACAGTTTAATGTCACAAATTAGACAAAGTATGAGATTTCCAAAGAAAAATAAAAAGGAATCCTTTGCTATGGTGGGGCTTGAACCCACAACCTTAGGGGTGCTGCTGATTGGTAAACCAAGATCTTACCCACTGAGCTATCACTCCTGGGTTGTTAAAGCAGTCGATAAGCCTAATGAACCAACATGGTTTCTTTTTCATGCTTCAATAACCTGTAAGTTATTTAAAGTAGACCAAACAATCTTTCAAAAAAGACAAAGAAATAAAGCAATCTTTTCAGCAGTTCTCTTTAATTAACAAATAGATTTACAGTTTAATGTCACAAATTAGACAAACTATGAGATTTCCAAAGAAAAATAAAAAGGAATCCTTTGCTATTGTGGGGCTTGACCCACAACCTTGAGGGGAACTGATGATTGGTAAACCAAGACCTTAGCCACTGAGCTAACCCCTTTCGACATGTTCACACAGTCTATAAGCCTAATGAACCAACATGGTTTCTTCTCCATACTTCAACACCATGTAACTCATATTAAAAGTAGGCCAAACAAGTCTTTTAAAAAAGACAAAGAAATAAAGCAATCTTTTTAACAGTTCTCTTCAATTAACAATTAGATTTACAGTTTAATGTCACAAATTAGACAAACTATGAGATATCCAAAGAAAAATAAAAAGGAATCTTTTGCTATGGTGGGGCTTGAACCCACCACCTTGAGGAAAACTGCTGATTGGTAAACCAAGACCTTAACCACTGAGCTATCAGTCCTGGCTTATGTAAGCAGTCAATAAGCCTAATGAACCAACATGGTTTCTTTTCCATCCTTCAATAACATTTAACTTATTAAAAGTAGTCCAAACAAGTCTTTCAAAAACGACAACGGAATAAAGCAATTTTTTCAACAGTTCTCTTTAATTAACAAATAGATTTACAGTTTAATGTCACAAATTAGACAAACTATGAGATTTTCAAAGAAAAATAAAAAGTTTGTCTCCTTTGCTATGGTGGGGCTTGAACCCACAAGCTGAGAGGAGCTGCTGATTGGTAGACCAAGACCTTACCCACTGAGCTATAATTCCTGGGGTGTTAAAGCAGTCGATAAGCCTAATGAACCAACATGGTTACTTTTTCATGCTTCAATAACCTGTAAGTTATTAAAAGCAGACCAAACAATCTTTCAAAAAAGTCAAAGAAATAAAGCAATCTTTTCAGCAGTTCTCTTTAATTAACAAATAGATTTACAGTTTAATGTCACAAATTAGACAAACTATGAGATTTCCAAAGAAAAATAAAAAGGACTCCTTTGCTATGGTGGGGTTCGAACCCACAACCTTGAGGAGAACTGATGATTGGTAAACCAAGACCTTAGCCACTGAGCTATCAGTCCCAGCTTATGTAAGCAGTCAATAAGCCTAATGAACCAACATGGTTTCTTTTTCATGCTTCAATAACCTGTAACCTATTAAAAATAGACAAAACAAGTCTTTCAAAAAAGACAAAAAAAAAGCAATCTTTTCAACAGTTCTCTTTAATTAACAAATAGATTTACAGTTTCATGTCACAAATTAGACAAAGTATTAGATTTCCAAAGAAAAAGAAAAAGGAATCCTTTGCTATGGTGGGGCTTGAACCCAAAAGCTGAGGGGAGCTGCTGATTTGTAAACCAAGACCTTACCCACTGCGCTATCCCTCTTGACATGTTCAAACAGTCTATAATCCTAATGAACCAAACATGGCTTCTTCTTTATACTTCAACACCATGTAACTCATATTAAAAGTAGGCCAAATAAGTCTTTCAAAAAAGACAACGGAATAAAGCAATCTTTTCAACAGTTTAATGTCACAAATTAGACAAAGTATGAGATTTCCAAAGAAAAATAAAAAGGAATCCTTTGCTATGGTGGGGCTTGAACCCACAACCGTGAGGGGAGCTGCTGATTGGTAAGCCAAGACCTTACCCACCGAGCTATCTGTCGTGGCTTGTGTAAGCAGTCAATTAGCCTAATGAACCATCATGGTTTCTTTTCCATACTTCAATAACCTGTAACTTATTAAAAGTAGACCGAACAAGTCTTTCAAAAAAGACAAAGAAATAAAGCAATCTTTTCAACAGATCTCTTCAATTAACAAATAGATTTACAGTTTCATGTCACAAATTAGACAAAGTATGAGATTTCCAAAGAAAAATAAAAAGGAATCTTTTGCTATGGTAGGGCTTGAACCCACAACCTTGAGAGGAGCTGCTGATTGGTAAACCAAGACCTTACCCACTGAGCTATCAGTCCTGGCTTATGTAAGCAGTCAATAAGCCTAATGAACCAACATGGTTTCTTTTCCATACTTCAATAACCTGTAACTTATTAAAAGTAGACTAAACAAGTCTTTCAAAAAAGACAAAAAAAAAAGCAATCTTTTCAACAGATCTCTTTAATTAACAAATAGATTTACAGTTTCATGTCACAAATTAGACAAACTATGAGATTTCCAAAGAAAAATAAAAAGGAATCCTTTGCTATGGTGGGGCTTGAACCCACAAGCTGAGGGGAGCTGCTGATTTGTAAAACAAGACCTTACCCACTGAGCTATCAGTCCTGGCTTATGTAAGCAGTCAATAAGCCTAATGAACCAACATGGCTTCTTTTCAATACTTCAATAACCTGTAAATTATTAAAAGCAGACCAAACAAGTATTTCAAAAAAAGAAAAGAAATAAAGCAATCTTTTCAGCAGTTCTCTTTAATTAACAAGTAGATTTACAGTTTAATGTCACAAATTAGACAAACAATGAGATTTCCAAAGAAAAATAAAAAGTTTGTCTCCTTTGCTATGTTGGGGCTTGAACCCACAAACTTGCTGGAAACTGATGATTGGTAAACCAAGACCTTATCCACTGAGCTATCTATCTTGACATGTTCAAACAGTCTATAATCCTAATGAACCAACATGGCTTCTTCTCTATACTTCAACACCATGTAACTCATATTAAAAGTAGGCCAAACAAGTCTTTCAAAAAAGTCAAAGAAATAAAGCAATCTTTTCAACAGTTCTCTTTACTTAACAAATAGATTTACAGTTTCATGTCACAAATTAGACAAAGGATTAGATTTCCAAAGAAAAATTAAACGATATCCTTTGCTATGGTGGGGCTTGAACCCACAACCTTGTGGGGAGCTGCTGATTTATAAATCTAGACCTTACCCACTGAGCTATCAGTCTTGTCTTATTAAAGCAGTCAATAAGCCTAATGAACCAACATGGTTTCTTTTCCATACTTCAATAACCTGTAACCTATTAAAAGTAGACCAAACAAGACTTTCAAAAAAGACAAAAAAAAGCAATCTTTTCAACAGTTCTCTTTAATTAACAAATAGATTTACAGTGTAATGTCACAAATTAGACAAAGTATTAGATTTCCACAGAAAAATAAAAAGGAATCCTTTGCTGTGGTGGGGCTTGAACACACAAGCTGAGGGGAGCTGCTGATTTGTAAACCAAGACCTTACCCACTGAGCTATCAGTCTTAGCTTATGAAAGCAGTCAATAAGCCTAATGAACCAACATGGCTTCTTTTCCATACTTCAACACCACGTTACTCATATTAAAAGTAGGCCAAACAAGTCTTTCAAAAAAGACAAAGAAATAAAGCAATCTTGTCAACAGTTCTCTTTAATTAACAAATAGATTTACAGTGTAATTTTACAAATTAGACAAAGTATTAGATTTCCAAAGAAAATAAAAAGGAATCCTTTGCTATGGTGGGGCTTGAACCCACAAGCTGAGGGGAGCTGCTGATTTGTAAACCAAGACCTTAACCACTGAGCTATCAGTCTTGGCTTATGTAAGCAGTCAATAAGCCTAATGAACCAACATGGCTTCTTTTTTCAATACTTCAACACGATGTAACTCATATTAAAAGTAGACCAAACAAGTCTTTCAAAAAAGACAAAAAAAAAAGCAATCTTTTCAACAGTTCTCTTTAATTAACAAATAGATTTACAGTTTAATTTCACAAATTAGACAAAGTATGAGATTTCCAAAGAAAAATAGAATGGAATCAGTTGGTGTGGTGGGGCTTGAACCCACAACCTGAGGGGAGCTGCGGATTGGTAAACCAAGACCTTACCCACTGAGCTATCAGTCCTGGCCTGTTTAAGCAGTCAATAAGCCTAATGAACCAACATGGTTTCTTTTCCATGCTTCAATAACCTGTAACTTATTAAAAGTAGACCAAACAAGTATTTCAAAAAAGACAACGGAATAAAGCAATCTTTTCAACAGTTTTCTTTAATTAACAAATAGATTTACAGTTTAATGTTGCAAATTAGACAAACTATGAGATTTACAAAGAAAAATAAAAAGGAATCCTTTGCTATGGTATGGCTTTCACCCACAACCTTGAGGGGAGCTGCTGAGTGGTAAACCAAGACCTTAACCACTGAGCTATCAGTCCTGGCTCATGAAAGCAGTCAATAAACCTAATGAACCAACATGGCTTCTTTTCCATACTTCATCACCATGTAACTCATTAAAAGTAGGCCAAACAAGTCTTTTAAAAAAGACAAAGAAATAAAGCAATCTTTTCAACAGTTCTCTTTAATTAACAAATATATTTACAGTTTAATTTCACAAATTACACAAACTATGAGATTTCCCAAAAAAATTTAAAAGAAATCCTTTGCTATGGTGGGGCTTGAACCCACAACCTGAGGGGCGCTGCTGATTGGTAAACCAAGACCTTACCCACTGAGCTATCAGTCCTGGCTTGTGTAAGCAGTCAAAAAGCCTGATGCACCAACATGGTTTCTTTTCCATACTTCAATAACTTGTTACTAATTAAAAGTAGGCCAAACAAGTCTTTAAAAAAAGACAACGTAATAAAGCAATCTTTTCAAGAGTAATCTTTAATTAACAAATAGATTTACAGTTTAATGTCACAAATTAGACAAAGTATGAGATTTTCAAAGAGAAATAAAAAGGAATCCTTTGATATGGTGGGGCTTGAACCCACAACCTTGAGGGGAGCTGCTGATTGGTAAACCAAGATCTTACCCACTGAGCTATCAGTCCTGGCTTATGTAAGCAGTCACAAAGCCTAATGAACCAACATGGTTTCTTTTCCATACTTCAATAACCTGTAACTTATTAAAAGTAGACTAAACAAGTCTTTCAAAAAAGACAACGGAATAAAGCAATCTTTTCAACAGTTCTTTTTTTAATTAACAAATAGATTTACAGTTTAATGTCACAAATTAGACAAACTATAAGATTTCCAAAGAAAAAGGAATCCTTTGCTATGGTGGGGCTTGAACCCACAACCTGAGGTGCGCTGCTGATTGGTAAACCAAGACCTTACCCACTGAGCTATCAGTCCTGGCTTGTGTAAGCAGTCAAAAAGCCTAATGAACCAACATGGTTTCTTTTACATACTTCAATAACTTGTTACTAATTAAAAGTAGGCCAAACAAGTCTTTAAAAAAAGACAATGTAATAAAGCAATCTTTTCAAGAGTAATCTTTAATTAACAAATAGATTTACAGTTTAATGTCACAAATTAGACAAAGTATGAGATTTTCAAAGAGAAATAAAAAGGAATCCTTTGATATGGTGGGGCTTGAACTCACAACCTTGAGGGGAGCTGCTGATTGGTAAACCAAGATCTTACTCACTGAGCTATCAGTCCTGGCTTATGTAAGCAGTCACAAAGCCTAATGAACCAACATGGTTTCTTTTCCATACTTCAATAACCTGTAACTTATTAAAAGTAGGCCTAACAAGTCTTTCAAAAAAGACAACGGAATAAAGCAATCTTTTCAACAGTTCTTTTTAATTAACAAATAGATTTACAGTTTAATGTCACAAATTAGACAAACTATAAGATTTCCAAAGAAAAAGAAAAAGGAATCCTTTGCTATGTTGGTGCTTGAACCCACAAGATAAGGGGAGCTGCTGATTGGCAAACCAAGACCTTAACCACTGAGCTATCAGTCCTGGCTTGTGCAAGCAGTCCATAAGCCTAATGAACCAACATGGCTTCTTTTCAATACTTCAATAACCTGTAAATTATTAAAAGCAGACCAAACAAGTCTTTCAAAAAAAGACAAAAAAATAAAGCAATCTTTTCAGCAGTTCTCTTTAATTAACAAATAGATTTACAGTTTCATGTCACAAATTAGACAAACAATGAGATTTCCAAAGAAAAATAAAAAAGCTGTCTGCTTTGCTATGTTGGTGCTTGAACCCACAACCTTGTGGGAAACTGATGATTGGTAAACCAAGACCTTATCCACTGAGCTATCCCTCTTGACATGTTCAAACAGTCTATAATCCTAATGAACCAACATGGCCTCTTCTCCATACTTCAACATCATGTAACTCATATTAAAAGTAGGCCAAACAAGTATTTCAAAAAAGACAAAGAAATAAAGCAATCTTTTCAACAGTTCTTTTTAATTAACAAATAGATTTACAGTTTAATGTCACAAATTAGACAAACTATAAGATTTCCAAAGAAAAAGAAAAAGGAATCCTTTGCTATGGTGGGGCTTGAACCCACAAGATGAGGGGAGCTGCTGATTGGCAAACCAAGACCTTACCCACTGAGCTATCAGTCCTGGCTTGTGTAAGCAGTCCATAAGCCTAATGAACCAACATGGCTTCTTTTCAATACTTCAATAACCTGTAAATTATTAAAAGCAGACCAAACAAGTCTTTCAAAAAAAGACAAAGAAATTAAGCAATCTTTTCAGCAGTTCTCTTTAATTAACAAATAGATTTACAGTTTCATGTCACAAATTAGACAAACAATGAGATTTCCAAAGAAAAATAAAAAAGTTGTCTGCTTTGCTATGATGGGGTTTGAACCCACAACCTTGTGGGAAACTGATGATTGGTAAACCAAGACCTTATCCACTGAGCTATCCATCTTGACATGCTCAAACAGTCTATAATCCTAATGACCCAACATGGCCTCTTCTCCATACTTCAACATCATGTAACTCATATTAAAAGTAGGCCAAACAAGTATTTAAAAAAGGACAAAGAAATAAAGCAATCTTTTCAACAGATCTCTTCAATTAACAAATAGATTTACAGTTTAATGTCACAAATTAGACAAAGTTTGAGATTTCCAAAGAAAAATAAAAAGGAATCCTTTGCTATGGTGGGGCTTGAACCCACAACCTTGAGGGGAGCTGCTGATTGGTAAGCCAAGACCTTACCCACCGAGCTATCTGTCCTGGCTTGTGTAAGCAGTCAATTAGCCTAATGAACCAACATAGTTTCTTTTCCATACTTCAATAACCTGTAACTTATTAAAAGTAGACCGAACAAGTCTTTCAAAAAAGAGAAAGAAATAAAGCAATCTTTTCAACAAATCTCTTCAATTAACAAATAGATTTACAGTTTCATTCACAAATTAGACAAACTATGAGATTTCCAAAAAAATATAAAAAGGAATCCATTGCTATGGTGGGGCTTGAACCCACAGCCTTGAGGGGAGCTGCTGATTGGTAAACCAAGACCTTACCCACTGAGCTATCAGTCCTGGCTTGTGTAAGCAGTCAATAAGCCTAATGAACCAACATGGTTTCTTTTTCATGCTTCAATAACCTGTAACCTATTAAAAATAGATCAAACAAGTCTTTCAAAAAAGACAAAAAAAAAAGCAATCTTTTCAACAGTTCTCTTTATTTAACAAATAGATTTACAGTTTCATGTCACAAATTAGACAAAGTATTAGATTTCCAAAGAAAAATAGAATGGAATCCGTTGGTGTGGTTTGAACCCACAACCTGAGGGGAGCTGCGGATTGGTAAACCAAGAGCTTACCCACTGAGCTATCAGTCCTGGTGTGTTTAAGCAGTCAATACGCCTAATGAACCAACATGGTTTCTTTTTCATACTTCAATAACCTGTAAACTATTAAAAATAGACCAAACAAGTATTTCAAAAAAGACAACGGAATAAAGCCATAGTTTCAACAGTTTTCTTTAATTAACAAATAGATTTACAGTTTAATGTTGCAAATTAGACAAACTATGAGATTTCCAAAGAAAAATAAAAAGGAATCCTTTGCTATGGTGGGGCGTTCACCCACAACCTTGAGGGGAGCTGCTGATTGGTAAACCAAGACCTTACCCACTGAGCTATCAGTCCTGGCTTGTATAAGCAGTCCATAAGCCTAATGAACCAACATGGCTTC
Organism: Silurus aristotelis; assembly: GCF_946808225.1. Taxonomy (NCBI): domain Eukaryota; kingdom Metazoa; phylum Chordata; class Actinopteri; order Siluriformes; family Siluridae; genus Silurus; species Silurus aristotelis. The sequence goes on from NC_139593.1 coordinate 22,271,084, forward strand.
TTTTCAATACTTCAATAACCTGTAAATTATTAAAAGCAGACCAAACAAGTCTTTCAAAAAAAGACAAAGAAATAAAGCAATCTTTTCAGCAGTTCTCTTTAATTAACAAATAGATTTACAGTTTCATGTCACAAATTAGACAAACAATGAGATTTCCAAAGAAAAATAAAAAAGCTGTCTGCTTTGCTATGTTGGTGCTTGAACCCACAACCTTGTGGGAAACTGATGATTGGTAAACCAAGACCTTATCCACTGAGCTATCCCTCTTGACATGTTCAAACAGTCTATAATCCTAATGAACCAACATGGCCTCTTCTCCATACTTCAACATCATGTAACTCATATTAAAAGTAGGCCAAACAAGTATTTCAAAAAAGACAAAGAAATAAAGCAATCTTTTCAACAGTTCTTTTTAATTAACAAATAGATTTACAGTTTAATGTCACAAATTAGACAAACTATAAGATTTCCAAAGAAAAAGAAAAAGGAATCCTTTGCTATGGTGGGGCTTGAACCCACAAGATGAGGGGAGCTGCTGATTGGCAAACCAAGACCTTACCCACTGAGCTATCAGTCCTGGCTTGTGTAAGCAGTCCATAAGCCTAATGAACCAACATGGCTTCTTTTCAATACTTCAATAACCTGTAAATTATTAAAAGCAGACCAAACAAGTCTTTCAAAAAAAGACAAAGAAATAAAGCAATCTTTTCAGCAGTTCTCTTTAATTAACAAATAGATTTACAGTTTCATGTCACAAATTAGACAAACAATGAGATTTCCAAAGAAAAATAAAAAAGTTGTCTGCTTTGCTATGATGGGGTTTGAACCCACAACCTTGTGGGAAACTGATGATTGGTAAACCAAGACCTTATCCACTGAGCTATCCCTCTTGACATGCTCAAACAGTCTATAATCCTAATGACCCAACATGGCCTCTTCTCCATACTTCAACATCATGTAACTCATATTAAAAGTAGGCCAAACAAGTATTTAAAAAAGGACAAAGAAATAAAGCAATCTTTTCAACAGATCTCTTCAATTAACAAATAGATTTACAGTTTAATGTCACAAATTAGACAAAGTTTGAGATTTCCAAAGAAAAATAAAAAGGAATCCTTTGCTATGGTGGGGCTTGAACCCACAACCTTGAGGGGAGCTGCTGATTGGTAAGCCAAGACCTTACCCACCGAGCTATCTGTCCTGGCTTGTGTAAGCAGTCAATTAGCCTAATGAACCAACATAGTTTCTTTTCCATACTTCAATAACCTGTAACTTATTAAAAGTAGACCGAACAAGTCTTTCAAAAAAGAGAAAGAAATAAAGCAATCTTTTCAACAAATCTCTTCAATTAACAAATAGATTTACAGTTTCATTCACAAATTAGACAAACTATGAGATTTCCAAAAAAATATAAAAAGGAATCCATTGCTATGGTGGGGCTTGAACCCACAGCCTTGAGGGGAGCTGCTGATTGGTAAACCAAGACCTTACCCACTGAGCTATCAGTCCTGGCTTGTGTAAGCAGTCAATAAGCCTAATGAACCAACATGGTTTCTTTTTCATGCTTCAATAACCTGTAACCTATTAAAAATAGATCAAACAAGTCTTTCAAAAAAGACAAAAAAAAAAGCAATCTTTTCAACAGTTCTCTTTATTTAACAAATAGATTTACAGTTTCATGTCACAAATTAGACAAAGTATTAGATTTCCAAAGAAAAATAGAATGGAATCCGTTGGTGTGGTTTGAACCCACAACCTGAGGGGAGCTGCGGATTGGTAAACCAAGAGCTTACCCACTGAGCTATCAGTCCTGGTGTGTTTAAGCAGTCAATACGCCTAATGAACCAACATGGTTTCTTTTTCATACTTCAATAACCTGTAAACTATTAAAAATAGACCAAACAAGTATTTCAAAAAAGACAACGGAATAAAGCCATAGTTTCAACAGTTTTCTTTAATTAACAAATAGATTTACAGTTTAATGTTGCAAATTAGACAAACTATGAGATTTCCAAAGAAAAATAAAAAGGAATCCTTTGCTATGGTGGGGCGTTCACCCACAACCTTGAGGGGAGCTGCTGATTGGTAAACCAAGACCTTACCCACTGAGCTATCAGTCCTGGCTTGTATAAGCAGTCCATAAGCCTAATGAACCAACATGGCTTCTTTTCAATACTTCAATAACCTGTAAATTATTAAAAGCAGACCAAACAAGTCTTTTAAAAAAAGACAAAGAAATAAAGCAATCTTTTCAGCAGTTCTCTTTAATTAACAAATAGATTTACAGTGTAATGTCACAAATTAGACAAAGTATTAGATTTCCAAAGAAAAATAAAATGGAATCCTTTGCTATGGTGGGGCTTGAACCCACAAGCTGAGGGGAGCTGCTGCTTTGTAAACCAAGCCCTTACCCACTGAGCTATCAGTCTTGGCTTATATAAGCAGTCAATTAGCCTAATGAACCAACATGGCTTCTTTTCAATACTTCAATAACCTGTAAATTATTAAAAGCAGACCAAACAAGTATTTCAAAAAAAGACAAAGAAATAAAGCAATCTTTTCAACAGTTCTCTTTAATTAACAAATAGATTTACAGTTTAATGTCACAAATTAGACAAACAATGAGATTTCCAAAGAAAAATAAAAAGTTTGTCTCCTTTGCTATGTTGGGGATTGAACACACAAACTTGCCGGAAACAGATGATCGGTAAACCAAGACCTTATCCACTGAGCTATCAGTCCTGGCTTATATAAGCAGTCAATAAGCCTAATGAACCAATATGGTTTCTTTTCCATACTTCAATAACCTGTAACCTATTAAAAGTAGACCAAACAAGACTTTCAAAAAAGACAAAAAAAAAAGCAATCTTTTCAACAGTTCTATTTAATTAACAAATAGATTTACAGTGTAATGTCACAAATTAGACAAAGTCTTAGATTTCCACAGAAAAATAAAAAGGAATCCTTTGCTATGGTGGGGCTTGAACCCACAAGCTGAGGGGAGTTGCTGATTTGTAAACCAAGTCCTTACCCACTGAGCTATCAGTCTTGGCTTATGAAAGCAGTCAATAAGCCTAATGAACCATTATTGCTTCTTTTCCATAGTTCAACACCATGTAACTCATATTAAAAGTAGGCCAAACAAGTCTTTCAAAAAAGACAAAGAAATAAAGCAATCTTGTCAACAGTTCTCTTTAATTAACAAATAGATTTACAGTGTAATTTTAAAAATTAGACAAAGTATTAGATTTCCAAAGAAAAATAAAATGGAATCCTTTGCTATGGTGGGGCTTGAACCCACAAGCTGAGGGGAGCTGCTGATTTGTAAACGAAGACCTTACCCACTGAGCTATCAGTCTTGGCTTATATAAGCAGTCAATAAGCCTAATGAACCAACATGGCTTCTTTTCCATACTTCAACACCTTGTAACTTATATTAAAAGTAGACCAAACAAGTCTTTCAAAAAAGACAAAAAAAAAGCAATCTTTTCAACAGTTCTCTTTAATTAACAAATAGATTTACAGTTTAATTTCACAAATTAGACAAACTATGAGATTTCCAAAAAAAATTAAAAGGAATCCTTTGCTATGGTGGGGCTTGGACCCACAACCTGAGAGGCGCTGCTGATTGGTAAACCAAGACCTTACCCACTGAGCTATCAGTCCTGGCTTATGTAAGCAGTCAATAAGCCTAATGAACCAACATGGTTTCTTTTCCATACTTCAATAACTTGTTACTATTTAAAAGTAGGCCAAACAAGTCTTTTAAAAAAGACAAAGAAATAAAGCAATCTTTTCAAGAGTAATCTTTAATTAACAAATAGATTTACAGTTTAATGTCACAAATTAGACAAAGTATGAGATTTTCAAAGAAAAATAAAAAGGAATCCTTTGCTATGGTGGGTTTAAACCCACAACCTTGAGGGGAGCTGCTGATTGGTAAACCAAGATCTTACCCACTGAGCTATCAGTCCTGGCTTATGTAAGCAGTCAATAATCCTAATGAACCAACATGGTTTCTTTTCCATACTTCAATAACCTGTAACTTATTAAAAGTAGACCAAACAAGTCTTTCAAAAAAGACAATGGAATAAAGCAATCTTTTCAACAGTTCTCTTTAATTAACAATTAGATTTACAGTTTAATGTCACAAATCAGACAAACTTTGAGATATCCAAAGAAAAATAAAATGGAATATTTTGCTATGGTGGGGCTTGAACCCACAACCTTGAGGAAAGCTGCTGATTGGTAAACCAAGACCTTAACCACTGAGCTATCAGTCCTAGCTTGTGTAAGCAGTCCATAAGCCTAATGAACCAACATGGCTTCTTAATAATACTTCAATTACCTGTAAATTATTAAAAGCAGACCAAACAAGTCTTTCAAAAAAAGACAAAGAAATAAAGCAATCTTTTCAGCAGTTCTCTTTAATTAACAAATAGATTTACAGTTTCATGTCACAAATTAGACAAACAATGAGATTTCCAAATAAAAATAAAAAATTTGTCTGCTTTGCTGGGGCTTGAACCCACAACCTTGTGGGAAACTGATGATTGGTAAACCAAGACCTTATCCACTGAGCTATCCCTCTTGACATGCTCAACCAGTCTATAATCCTAATGAAACAACATGGCTTCTTCTCCATACTTCAACACCATGTAACTCATATTAAAAGTAGGCCAAACAAGTATTTCAAAAAAGACAACGGAATAAAGCCATCTTTTTTACAGTTTTCTTTAATGAACAAATAGATTTACAGATTCATGTTGCAAATTAGACAAACTATGAGATTTCCAAAGAAAAATAAAAAGGAATCCTTTGCTATTGTGGGGCTTAAACCCACAACTTGAGGTGCGCTGCTGATTGGTAAACCAAGACCTTAACCACTGAGCTATCAGTCCTGGCTTATGTAAGCAGTCAATAAGCCTAATGAACCAACATGGTTTCTTTTCCATACTTCAATAACTTGTAACTATATAAAAGTAGGCCAAACAAGTCTTTTAAAAAACACAACGGAATAAAGCAATCTTTTCAACAGTAATCTTTAATTAACAAATAGATTTACAGTTTAATGTCACAAATTAGACAAAGTATGAGATTTTCAAAGAAAAATAAAAAGGAATCCTTTGCTATGGTGGGGCTTGAACCCAAAACCTTGAGGGGAGCTGCTGATTGGCAAACCAAGACATTACCCACTGAGCTCTCAGTCCTGGCTTGTGTAAGCAGTCTATAAGCCTAATGAACCAACATGGCTTCTTTTCAATACTTCAATAACCTGAAAATTATTAAAAGCAGACCAAACAAGTCTTTCAAAAAAAGACAAAGAAATAAAGCAATCTTTTCAGCAGTTCTCTTTAATTAACAAATAGATTTACAGTTTCATGTCACAAATTAGACAAACAATGAGATTTCCAAAGAAAAATAAAACAGTTGTGTGCTTTGCTATGTTGGGGCTTGAACCCACAACCTTGTGGAAAACTGATAATTAGTAAACCAAGACCTTATCCACTGAGCTATCCCTCTTGACATGTTCAAACAGTCTATAATCCTAATGAACCAACATGGCTTCTTCTCCATACTTCAACATCATGTAACTCATATTAAAAGTAGGCCAAACAAGTATTTCAAAAAAGACAAAGAAATAAAGCAATCTTTTCAACACATCTCTTTAATTAACAAATAGATTTACAGTTTAATTTTACAAATTAGACAAAGTATGAGATTTCCAAAGAAAAATAAAAAGGAATCCTTTGCTATGGTGAGGCTTGAAACCACAACCTTGAGGGACGCTGCTGATTGGTATACCAAGAACCTTACCCACTGAGCTATGAGTACTGGCTTGTTGAAGCAGTCAATAAGCCTAATGAACCAACATGTCTTCTTTTCCTTACTTCAACTCCATGTAAATCATATTACAAGTAGGCCAAACAAGTCTTTAAAAAAAGACAACGGAATAAAGCAATCTTTTCAACAGTTCTCTTTAATTAACAAATAGATTTACAGTTTCATGTCACAAATTAGACAAACCATGAGATTTCCAAAGAAAAATAAAAAGTGTGTCTACTTTGCTAAGTTGGGGCTGGAACACACAACCTTGTGGGGAACTGATGAGTGGTAAACCAAGACCTTATCCACTGAGCTATCCCTCTTGACATGTTCAAACAGTCTATAATCCTAATTAACCAACATGGCTTCTTCTCTATACTTCAATAACCTGTAACTTATTAAAAGTAGGCCAAACAAGTATTTCAAAAAAGACAAAGAAATAAAGCAATCTTTACAACAGTTCTCTTCAATTACCAAAAAGATTTACAGTTTAATGTCACAAATTAGACAAAGTATGAGATTTCCAAAGAAAAATAAAAAGGAATCCGTTGCTATTGGGCGGCTTGAACCCACCACCTTGCAGGGAGCTGCTGATTTGTAAACCAAGACCTTAACCACTGAGCTATCAGTCCTGGCTTGTGTAAGCAGTCAATAAGCCTAATGAACCAACATGGTTTCTTTTCCATACTTCTATAACCTCTAACTTATTAAAACTAGACCAAACAAGTCTTTCAAAAAAGACAAAGAAAAAAAGCAATCTTTTTTTAACAGTTCTCTTTAATTAACAAATAGATTTACAGTTTAATGTCACAAATTAGACAAAATATGAGATTTCCAAAGAAAAATAAAAAGGAATCCTTTGCTATGGTGGGGCTTGAACCCACAACCTTGAGGGGAGCTGCTGATTGGTAAACCAAAACCTTACCCACTGAGCTATCAGTCCTGGATCATGTGAGCAGTAAATAAGCCTAATGAACCAACATGGCTTCTTTTCCTTGCGTCAACTCCATGTAAATCATATTAAAAGTAGACCAAACAAGTCTTTCAAAAAAGACAAAGAAATAAAGCAATCTTTTCAACAGTTCTCTTTAATTAACAAATAGATTTACAGTTTCATGTCACAAATTAGACAAACAATGAGATTTCCAAAGAAAAATAAAAAGGTGTCCTTTGCTATGGTAGGGCTTGATCCCACAACCTTGAGGGGAGTTGCTGATTGGTAAACCAAGAACTTTCCCACTGAGCTATCAGTCCTGGCTTGTGTAAGCAGTCAATAAGCCTAATGAACCAACATGTCTTCTTTTCCTTACTTCAACTCCATGTAAATCATATTTCAAGTAGGCCAAACAAGTCTTTAAAAAAAGACAACGGAATAAAGCAATCTTTTCAACAGTTCTCTTTAATTAACAAATAGATTTACAGTTTCATGTCACAAATTAGACAAACAATGAGATTTCCAAAGAAAAATAAAAAGTGTGTCTACTTTGCTATGTTGGGGCTTGAACACAGAACCTTGTGGGGAACTGATGAGTGGTAAACCAAGACCTAATCCACTGAGCTATCCCTCTTGACATGTTCAAACAGTCTATAATCCTAATGAACCAACATGGCTTCTTCTCTATACTTCAACACCATGTAAATCATATTAAAAGTAGGCCAAACAAGTCTTTCAAAAAAGACAACGGAATAAAGCAATCTTTTTCACAGGTCTCTTTAATTAACAAATATATTTACAGTTTTATATCACAAAGTAGACAAACTATTATATTTCCAAAGAAAAATAAAAAAGCATCCTTTGCTATGGTTGGACTTGAACCCACAACCTTGTGGGGAGCTGCTGATTTGTACACCAAGACCTTACCCACTGAACTATCAGTCCTGGCTAATGCAAGCAGTCAATAAGCCTAATGAACCAACATGGCTTCTTTTCCATACTTCAATAACCTGTAACTTATTAAAAGTAGACCAAACAAGTCTTTCAAAAAAGACAAATAAATAAAGCAATCTTTTCAACAGTTCCCTTTAATTAACACATAGATTTAGAGTTTCATATCACAAAGTAGACAAACTATGAGATTTCAAAAGAAAAATTAAAAGTTATCTTTCACAATGGCAGGACTTGAACCCACAAACCTTGTGTGTAATTGATGATTGGTAAACCAAGACCTTACCCACTAAGCTATCCCTCTTGACATGTTCAAACAGTCAATAAGCCTAATGAACCAACATGGTCTCTTTTCCATACTTCAACACCATGTAACTCATTAAAAGTAGACCAAACAAGTCTTTCAAAAAAGACAAAAAAAATAAAGCAATCTTTTTAACAGTTCTCTTTAATTAACAAATAGATTTACAGTTTAATGTCACAAAGTAGACAATCTATAAGAATTTCGAAAGAAAAACAAAAAGGAATCCTTTGCGATGTCAGGGTTTAAACCCACAACCTTGTGGGGAGCTGTTGATTGGTAAAACAAGATCTTACCCACTAAGCTATCAGTCCTGGATTGGGTAAGCAGTCAAGAAGCCTAATGAACCAACATGGCTTCTTTTCCATGCTTCAATAACCTGTAACTTATTAAAAGTAGACCAAACAAGTATTTCAAAAAAGACAAAGAAATAAAGCAATCTTTTCAACAGTTCTCTTTAATTAACAAATAGATTTACAGTTTCATGTCACAAATTAGACAAACTATGAGATTTCCAAAGAAAAATAAAAAGGAATCCTTTGCTATGGTGGGGATTGAACCCACAATCTGAGGGGAGCTGTTGTTTGGTAAAGCAAGACCTTACCCACTGAGCTATCAGTCCTGGCTTGAGTAAGCAGTCAATAAGCCTAATGAACCAACATGGCTTTTTTTCCATACTTCAACACCATATAACTCATATTAAAAGTAGACCAAACGGGGGGGGGCGCTAGAGAGCCCGAACAAGATGACAGCATAACGTGGCGGTTCCCTATAACCTCGCACATGAAACAGCCCTAGACCTTTACAAACCTGGTCAACTACATAATATAAATAATGCCTAAACCCCCTGTAGCAAAGGAGTGTGATATCTTCTCAAACGCCCGAAAAACAAGCTCACGAAGCGCGAAGACAACATCTCCGGTCAAGAGTGTCGAAGCTAATAACATGGCTAGTGTAGCCGACGTACTAACTGAACTTAAATCACTTCGCTCCGAGTTCAGCTCGAAGCTGGATGGAATAAACAACCAACTGGGGGAGCTGACGAATTCTGTCTCGGTGATGGAGAGCAATTTAGGTGAAATCAAACGAGATGTAACAGCGAATGAACAGCGAATCGAGGAGGCTGAAACCCGTATAGCCGCTACAGAGGACGCGTTGGACAAGGCCGAGAGGGCTTTGGCTAAAGCAACAAAGCGGCTCGCATACCTGGAGGAAAAGACAGAGGACCTGGAAAACCGCGGGAGGAGGAAAAATATCCGGCTGTTTGGTCTTAAGGAGGGAGCTGAGGGTAAGCGTCCTCTTTTAGACTTTATAACTGATATGCTACCCCGGTGGCTGGACAACGAACCTGACAGAGTATTCATACTGGAAAGAGTCCACCGTACCCCGGCCGCAGCAGTTCCCAATCAGAACCGAGCCGTCCTCCTACGCTTTCTCAACTATCAAGATAAAGAATTCGTCCTACGCTCTACAAGACAACGGGACATTACACCCGACGGATCCAAACTCGCATTCGTCCAGGATTTCTCAGCGGAGACGATCCGACGAAGACGGGAATTCAACGCTGTAAAAAAGCCGTTTGTTGACATGGGGACCCTCCGAGGATTTCACCTCCAACCGTGCAGGCTAAGAGTGCGACACAACGGGAAAATACAGTTGTTTTCCTCCCCACAAGAGGCTGAAGAATTCCATCGCAAAATCTCTGCCAAATAGCCCACATATGTCCAGGTTTGAATTGAATTGAATCGTTTTTCATACATGGAGAGGGGTGAGTGCATTAACTTATGTGCAGGAGACAGACTTAAGCCAGATGACTGTACAACAGTGGGAAATATAAACAATTCGCAGAAGGTACACACTGGTTTCTACCAAGCAGACAGAGTAAAATGTCTGCTTTATCTTTATTTTATTCTATTTTATGTATTCATTTTCCGTGACCACTTGCAGTCTCTGTATGACTGTCACTTTATGTTGGATACATGTGATACTTTTCTAGTATGGTAAACAGAGGAGAGCAATGGTATTAAGATGGGATAGGAGCAGCAGGTGTGTAGCTTTTCTAAACCTTGATAAAAAACTAAACTTTCTTTTCGGCTTCTCCCGTTAGGGGTCGCCACAGCGGATCCTCCGCACGTTTGATTTGGCACATGTTTTACGCTGGATGCCCTTCCTAACGCAACCCTCCCCAATTTATCCGGGCTTGGGACCGGCACTAAGAGTGGCTGGGGATGGTTCCCTGACCGGGAATCGAACCCGGGTCGCAGCGGTGGGAGCGCTGCATCTTAACCACTAGACCACCAGGGGACCTTTTCTAAACCTTGATACTAATTCAAATCTGTTTTAAATAATACTAATGGCGGGACACATTGATTTTTCTATATACTTGAAAATAATATTATACATAATATAAATATGTAAAAATTATTATTATTATTTTAATTTAATTTAGAAGGGGCCCCTCATGCTCTACCAATGTTATTTTTTTTTCTTTTAATAGCTTGTTAGTGTTATATTGTTTTTCCTTTTCCTTTTACTCTATCATGGTCACACGAAACCAATGTAGCAGGCAAATCTCTGTATGTCTAGTACACTTAATGTAATAACGTTTAATGTCAGAGGCCTTGGCTATCCAATTAAGCGGAAGAGAGTTCTGACATTCCTAAAAAAAGAAAAAGCAGACATAGCTTTCCTTCAGGAAACTCATTTGTCCAATGAAGAGCACAAAAAACTCAAGAGAGATTGGGTCAGGCAAACTTATTTCTCTAGCTTTACTAGCAATATAAGGGGAACAGCAATACTTATTCATAAAAAATTACCTTTCATATTTAAGGAGCAATATAGCGACCATGACGGTAGACAAATATTAATTAGGGGGATGTTTTATGGACAAGAACTGACATTACTAAACGTATATGCACCGAACGAAGATAACCCTAAATTCATGATGGATACGATCACCTTATTTAATCAATATAATACAGACTTTGGAATAGTTGCCGGAGATTTTAATTGTCATATGGATAGTAGCTTAGACAAATCCTCAACCACACTGACTAACCCCAACGCTTCTAAGACTCTGAGGTTAGCATCGGCTGATGTAGGCCTGGTCGATGTTTGGAGAGAACTTAATCATACAAGGAAAGATTACACTTTCTATTCGGCTAGACACAAATCATACTCCCGACTAGATTTATTTTTTTTACCACAGGATCATCTCTCATCTATAGTTTCATGTGACATAGGACCACTTATATCAGACCACTCACCAGTCTACCTGCTTATCCATCCCCCAGCAGACAAATCAAACCAAACAATGGAGATTTAATACCTCCCTCCTCACAGACTTTGAGGCTTGTAATAATATTAGAAAATAGTTGGAGCAGTACAGACGGGATAATGCGCTCTCCCCCGTTACTCCGGCAGTGATGTGGGATGCAGCTAAAGCTGTAATTAGGGGCCAGCTGATCTCTTACGCATCTGCAAAAAAAAAAATCTATTATAAAACAAACAGAACAACTTAAGAAATAGTTAATTAATTTGGAACAATGCCATAAACGCTCTCCTACAGAGGAAAACTTGAGAAAACTAAATGCAACAAGAACTAATCTTAATCTCATTCAAACAGAACATACAGTAACCAACAGTACATGTAATGCGGCAGGCCAGTTGAAATATGATACACAATCAATTAAATCCTCATTTCTTGAATTTTATACACAGCTTTACGCGTCAGAAAACCCCTCCACAAGAGATATCCACGGATTTTTGGAAAAAGTATCCCTACCCTCTATTTCAGAGGATGAGAAGGAACAGTTGAATGCTCCATTCACCCCAGAGGAGGTGCTACAAGCAATCAAGTCAATGCCCTCCGGAAAAACTCCAGGTTTGGACGGATATTCTGGAGAATTCTATAAAGCTTTCTGGGTGCAAATCGAGCCACTTTTCATGCCCATGGTTACTGATTTTTTTTTAAATGGCGTTCTTCCCGACACTATGAAGACAGCAATAATATCTTTAATACACAAGAAGGACAAGGATGCTGCTGAATGTGCATCATTTCGCCCAATTTCATTACTTCCAGTTGACTTTAAAATATTATCAAAATTAATTGCACGTAGGCTGGAAGACCTGTTGCCCCAGATTATTAACCCTGATCAGTCCGGTTTTGTGAAGGCACGCTATGCATCTGACAATATCTGGAGGCTATTAAATATAATTGACCACTCGGCCCTACACAACAGAACAGCCCTTCTACTTTCTCTTGACGCAGAAAAAGCGTTTGATAGGGTCGAGTGGTCATATTTGTTTGCCGTTCTGAAAAAATTTAATCTGGGTGAAAATTGTATTGGGTGGGTCAGAACTATGTATGGCAATCCACAAGCCCAAATATGTATAAATGGTACCCTCACTTTGATAGATTTAAAGTAGACAGACTATTAGAATTATAAAGGAATTTTAAAGGAAATAAAAAGTTGTCCCTTGCAATGGCAGGGCTTGAACTCGCATCCTTGTGGGGAACTGTATTCGGTTACTCTGCATCACCATGTCGACACTGCGCTATCGTTTTAATATTCATTTAATCCTAATGCTTCTCTCTACTGATGCAATAGGGAAGTAGATAAACAATATGATCATAATTTGTATTTAAATATCCGATATGTTTAGTCTTTATACAGTAGCAATGATTTATGAATAGAAATACAGAATGGCTGCCACTGGAAGTGTAATACAAGTGTAGTTATAGTTTTAATCTTTATTCTGTTTTCCTCAGATAAAAAATGGCTTCGCATTTAAATATCTATTTAATTTTATAGTGTTTTACCGACAGTGATAATGATGATGATCAGTGTTGTGCTCGGTACTTAAAAATAATTACCAGTTACAGTTACTCGTTACTTCATTCAAAAAGTCACTCCGTTACTTTGTTGATTATTTGCACCAAAAAGTAATGTGTTACTGTTAAAAGTAACTTTTTAGTTCCTTTTTTAAAGAACCTTCTTTAATGTTCCCATTAATGTCCTTTTATGCGTTATGATCTATACAAACACAAAACTGACTTAAACACAAAGTCATTTTT
>NC_139593.1:22291672-22309172 GCF_946808225.1 Silurus aristotelis
GGTGGAGCAGTTGCTGAAAGACGAGCCTCTACAGAGGTCAGGGTCCGAGACGGTTTCTGTCTTCATTTCTCTCTCAGAACTCGATCCTAACCATGTTTTTCTTCTGTGAACGCAGAGACTCACCTGAACAACCCGACTGCCACCTGACCGACATGCTGCAGCAGCTGACGAGCGTGAACGCCGCCAGACCGTCCGAGAGAGACTTCGTTCGCCAAGGTAACCTTCTCACAATCCAAAATACGAGGACGGACGTTTGCAGAAAAACGTGCAGATCACGTGACCCTGCTTCTTGTTGTTCTAACAGAGGAAGCTGAGGATCCGGCCTGCATCCCCATCTTCTGGATCAGCAAATGGGTCGATTATTCTGATAAATATGGCCTAGGTAACCACACACACACACACACACACACACACCTAATCTAGAATGTCTTCTAGAGCTTTGATTACTGATCTGGTTTTATGCTGCAGAGGAATCAAAAAGCATTATCTGTGGTTCATTTAGATGTCGAGGTCCTCGTAGAACTTTTCATTAGAAATCAAACACTGATCTGACGCTTCCTATATTTTGTTGTCAAATCCAGATGTTTGTGTGAGCTGCAGTGTTGCAGAAGCACCGAACCAGAGACGAGAACACACGATGAACACAATCTCACATTCTTCCCTCTGCCCCCCTCCAGGGTATCAGCTGTCCGACAACAGCGTTGGGGTTTTGTTCAACGACTCGACCCGCCTGATCATGTACGAGGACGGAGACAGTCTGCAGTACATCGACCGCGTAGGGGCCGAGTCTTACCTCAGCGTACGCTCCTACCCCGCCACCCTCTCCAAAAAGGTACCCCCCCCCCACAACCCCCTGAATCTGTAACGAGTCATCAATTTAGCGACTCGTTTGAATCTTGTTTGTTAAAACGAAGAAACCCTTTTTTTTTTATCATTCAGTTTATTTAATCAGAAATAAAATGTACGATTATTAATAAGCAAATCCCTGAGCAGTCTACATACACCAATCATTTATCACTCGTTCCCCAACGACTCGTCACTGCTCCTCACCCCAACACACCACTGAGAAGTTTCCTGGGTGACTAAAGTTCTCCGTGTTCCTCTTCCTGTAGATCACTTTGCTGAAGTATTTCAGGAACTACATGAGCGAGCACTTGTTGAAGGCGGGTGCCAACATCACGCCACGCGATGGGGATGAGCTCGTGCGCCTGCCCTACCTGCGCCACTGGTTCCGCACGAAGAGCGCCATCGTGCTCCACCTGAGCAACGGCACAGTGCAGATCAACTTCTTCCAGGTTTGTGTGTCATCACGTGGGGCCGCACGATTAGCGTACGGGTTCCAATCGGACAAGTCTAAATGAATACGGTGGATCAAACTTTTTCATCTGCGCATTAACATGTCCTGGTCCTCACTTCCTCGCTGTCTGTTCTGTGCAGGACCACACGAAGCTGATCCTCTGCCCCCTCATGGGCGCCGTGACCTACATCAACGAGCGCCGCGACTTCTGCACATACAAGATGAGTCTGATCGAGGAGTTCGGCTGCTGTAAGGAACTCGCCTCGCGCCTCCGCTACGCCCGCAGCATGGTGGAGAAACTCCTGGCCAGCAAAAACACAGCAACCACCACCACCACCTCGTCCTCCGCTCGCTAACACTCAGCACACCGGACTGTGTTCTCACACACACACACACTTATCTATGAACTCTGAGCCTCCCAAACTGTACATTTTTCTTCGTCTGTTTTTCTCTTCCCACTTATTTTTATATCTCATGAGGATGAAACGCTCTGCGTGACCACGCCCCCTGTCTGCTGTATCATGTACTTTCTTTTTTCTTCTTGTTGCTCTGTTTACATGTTTTGTTTGTTTTATTCCTCATCTCTTATTGGTCTGTCTGGTTTTATAAAGTTAAATAGAATTGTATTAAACTTCAGTGTAACTTCAATTGAATAAAACCTCCTTTTTGGTCAAATATTCTACAGTTTATATATATATATATATATATATTGAATTTTATAATTTTTTTATTAAATGCCCAAACGTATTTATATAAATCACTGCGTTTTCACGTGAGTTAAGGATGTGCAGTACTAACCCGAGTCGATATGAAAAAATCTCATTTAATGCTTTTGCATATTGTTTAAAAAAAAAAAAAAGCAGAAATTTATTTTATGTAAAATAATAAATCCACAGTTCATCAGTCACTTACAGCCATCGTTTTCTTTCCTCTGTGTAGAAACATTTTATCTAAAGCCATGGTGTATTGGGGATCAGACCTCATGGGTAAATTTTTACGTTCCACTTCTGACCTTCCATGTCCTTTAAAAACTCACCCGTGACCCATTCTGATCATGTTTTTAGTATAAAATATAAAACTGTAACAGTAGCACAGGGGTTTCAAATTGTAATGTACAAACCAACACATTTAAAGTGTGTATGTAGCTGTTGTGATCTCCGGCACCTGCATTTCCTCTACACAATTTTGTGTTGTTGCGTTAAATGGAATACGTCTTATACCACCACCACCGTGCTTCACAAATGTCCAAGTACAAAACAATACACTTAGGGGGTGAATACTTATGCAAGGATTTCCCTAGACACTGTCCAATATACTTGGAATTAAATTTCTGAAGAGTGATTCTCAACATGACGCTAACACCACCGTGCTTCACCACTATGACCTGAGTTTCTGGTTCCCAAAAGAGAAGAACTTTCTCTAGATGTTGTATTTGGGAATAATCTTGCAAACGATGAGAATTTGGTTGTAGATTGAAGATCATAAAGGAGTTGGGAGGGGGGTGAATACTTATGCAAGGCCCGGTTTAAGGTTGATAATGTAATGAATAAATGTACAGAGTGGACAGAGCTCCAATGTTCTGCTCAGTTCTGTCTATTTATTAATTTATATATATATATATATATATATGGGTCTAAGGCTGTAAACTGATCAGCAAGGCTGCAGGTGACTTTAAGGTTTGACCTGTTTTTTTAACCAATCAGAAGGATACCTGAATCCTCTATTAGTATTTGTGTAGTAAAATAACCGCGGTTGGAGTTTTATTGACAGAAATGTAGTACAGAAATCTTTACACCGGTTCCTCGTCTAATTAAAACCTCCTCCAAACCGACGCAAAAAATCCCAACCTGGTTTACGAAAACGTGTTCCAACACGTGAATGCTGGTGGAATTCAGTGTTTTCATGACACGTTTACATGTAGCCACGCCTACAAAATGGCGAAAGAGCTACTTCGCAGCTGACCCTTCTTCCAAAGAGCGCCATAACTTTTGTTCTGATCGAAGCTAGTCTTGTGTCTTTTAATGAATTTACAGATTCGCTTTTACGTCGTTAATATAAAAGATTTTACTGAAATATGTAAATAAATAAACACTGCAGCGTAATCCGCATCATCAGAGACGAACGTTTTCACCAAAAAAAATACATCCAGTGTGAACTGTTTAAAAAAAAACACAAACTCATCGCTAGTACGGGTCTGCTAGCATTCTCGCGTCTAAACCGAACAAGCTGCACTTTAAATCCCATTCTCTTGATTTCCCTTCAGGGATTTCAGATTTTAAACCCCAGAGGGAAATTGCCATGACGAATAAAGCTAACATCACACACCATCCTCTTAACACATTAGCAGCAGCAGCTGGAGCTCCTGACTGTCTCTCAGCTCATCAGGGCTTGATAACGCTATCAAGCAAAAGCTGACCCGCTGTGAGTCCTCGTTCAGAGAGTCACGTCCGAGAGCGTAAGAATAAAATAGAAGAAATGCCGGCTTTTATAGACGATCACACGAGCACTTCCACAGGAGACATCAGCGCTAACAACGCAGCAGCGCTAACACTTCTGTCTCCAAGTCTTCTGACGTCCAGGACGCAACACACGGTGTCTGTAAAATCCTGCTGTGTGTGTGTCTGTGTGTGTGTGTGTGTGTGTGTGTGTGTGTGTTAGTTGTGGTAATAAGGGTGGAACGGTCTCTCAGGAGCACAGATGCTCAGTGCAGTGTGTGTGTGTAGCAGTAACCGTGGGAAACGTGAGGTGAAATACGCCACAAAACCTTCTGGGACTTCACCCAGCGTCGCTTGAACCTCAGGCGGGAGCTCGTGGTAATGATGTTTCTGAAACACACACACACACACACACACACACACGTTAATCTCTTTGTGTTGTATTCACTAACCTCAGAAACACGACGACTACAAACACACACACGATCACAGAATTAAAATCATTGAAACATCGAAACCTTCGATTTCTAAAAACATTACATTTTTAGATGTTTTTCTACATTCTACAAAAATTTATGTGCATAAATAAATAAACAAATAAATAAATGCATATGAACAAATTCATTAATTTAAACTGCAATTGTATTCAGAACAACAATTCCTCCAACACTGATCAGCAAATTCTTATTCATGTGTTCCTGAACTTTTATATAAAATATATATAAATAATAATAATAATAAATAATTAACACCAGTACGTACTTTATTTCTCATTGCCCTGAGCAGGTCTCGGACAGAGTTCCCTTTATATGTGCGGAATTTCCTCAGATCTGATAAACAGATAAAAAAAAAAAAGACAGTTTCTCTTCGGTTCTTCGGTTTTGAAGTTGAATAAAAACATTGCGTCTCTCTGAGACTGAGGGCTGCATCACATCACAATCAGCTCGGATTAATCGGTTTTACTTTCTCTAAAATAAGTCCATGTTATTAGTGTTGAATTCTGAAGGTTCTTCCACTTTGTGACATGAGACTGTCATCTTATTTTTTAAAGATCGCTTTACTACTTTGTCTTTTTTTGTTTGATCTTTGTTTTATTCTGACGTGCTGAACAGGCTGTTGTGTTGATCTTAATGTTGTACATTTTGATTCGTATTTGTAACATGGTGATGAGAACTTGTGCTTTGAGACTACATTCAATACGAGTCAAATACTCAAATACTGTTCAGATCAGAGACTCGAAGGCTCGAAGTCATAGTGGAATCGCAGACTTTTAACTAGGAGTAATGTTTTGCCGAAAGGATGTAGACTTTGGCTCAGGTGTGATTTTCAGGTCCTCTTTACACCTCTGTTGTTAGGAGTTATTCAGAAAAGTCTTCTTCTTCTTTTTCTTTCGGCTGCTCCCATTAGGGGTCGCCACAGCGGATCATCCGTCTCCATACCACCCTGTCCTCTATATCTGCCTCTTTTACACCAACTACCTGCATGTCTTCCCTCACCACATCCATGAACCTCCTCCTTGGCCTTCCTCTTTTCCTCCTACCTGGTGGCTCCATCTTCAGCATTTTTCTACCAATATAATTCATGTCCCTTCTCTGCACATGTCCAAACCATCTCAATCTCGCCTCCCTCACCTTGTCACCACAACATCCTACATGTGCTGTCCCTCTAATAAACTCATTTCTAATCTTGTCCATCCTCGTCACTCCCAACGAAAACCTCAACATCTTCAGCTCTGCTACCTCCAGCTCCACCTCCTGTCTTTTACTCAATGCCACTGTCTCTAATCCATACAACATCGCAGGTCTCACCACAGTCCTATAAACTTTCCCTTTCATTCTTGCAGATACTCTTCTATCACAAATCACTCCTGTCACTCTTCTCCACCCACTCCACCCTGCCTGCACTCTTTTCTTTACTTCCCTAACACACTCTCCATTACTTTGCACTGTTGACCCCAGGTACCTGAACTCCTCCACCTTCTTCACCTTTTCACCCTGCAACCGCATCACTCCACTGCCCTCCCTCTCATTCACACACATGTACTCTGTCTTACTCCTACTGACTTTCATTCCCCTTCTCTCAAGCGCATATCTCCACCTCTCCAGGCTCTTCTCAACCTGCTCTCTACTCTCACCACAAATCACAATATCATCTGCAAACATCATAGTCCAGGGAGACTCCTGTCTGACCTCGTCCGTCAACCTGTCCATCACCACTGCAAACAGGAAAGGGCTCAGGGCCGATCCTTGATGTAGTCCAACCTTCACCCTGAACCAGTCTGTCGTACCTACTGCACACTTTACTGCCGTCACACTGTCCTCATACATGTCCTGCACCACCCTCAAATACTTCTCTGACACACCTGACTTCCTCATACAATACCACAACTCCTCTCTCGGCACCCTGTCGTACGCTTTCTCTAAATCCACAAATACACAATGCAGCTCCTTCTGTCCTTCTCTATACTTCTCCATCAACATCCTCAAAGCAAATAAGGCATCTGTGGTGCTCTTCCTCGGCATGAAACCATACTGTTGCTCACAGATGGTCACCTCTTCTCTCAGCCTGGCTTCCACTACTCTTTCCCATAACTTCATGGTGTGACTGATCAACTTAATTCCCCTGTAGTTACTGCAGGTTTGCACATCTCCCTTATGCTTAAAGATCGGTACCAGCACACTCCTTCTCCATTCCTCAGGCATCCTCTCCCCTTCCAGAATCCTGTTAAACAATCTGGTTAAAAACTCCACTGCCATCTCTCCTAAACATCTCCACGCTTCTACCGGTATGTCATCTGGTCCAACCGACTTTCCATTCTTCATCCTCTTAATCGCTGCTCTCACTTCCTCCTTACTAATCCTATCTACATCCTGCTTCACCAACTCCACATCCTCCAACCTTCTCTCTCTCTGATTTTCCTCATTCATCAGCTGCTCAAAATACTCCCTCCATCTTCTCAACACACTCTCCTCACTAGTCAACACATTTCCCTCTCCATCCTTTATTGCTCTAACTTGCAGTACATCCTTCCCAGCTCGGTCCCTCTGCTTGGCCAATCGGTATAAATCCTTTTCTCCTTCTTTAGTGTCCAACCTCTTATACAGTTCCTCATATGCCTTTTCCTTGGCTTTCGCCACATCCCTTTTAACCTGCTGCCGCATCTCCTTGTACTCCTGCCTACTTTTCTCATCACTCTGTCGATCCCACTTCTGTTTTGCCAATCTCTTTCCCCTAATGCTCTCCTGCACTTCCTCATTCCACCACCACGTCTCCTTGTCTTGCTTTCTATTTCCAGATGTCACACCAAGTACTTTTCTAGCTGCCTCCCTCATCACTCCTGCGGTAGTTGCCCAATCATCCGGCACCTCTTCACCACCACCAAGCCCCTGTCTGACCTCTTCCCTGAACCTCACACTACACTCTTCCTCCTTCAGTTTCCACCATCTTATTCTTCTTTCAAACCTTACTTTCCTCCTCTTCTTCTTCGCCTCCAAAACCATCCTACAGACCACCATTCGATGCTGTCTAGCTACACTGTCCCCCGCCAACACCTTACAGTCTCCAATCTCCTTCAGGTTGCATCTCCTACACAGAAGATAATCCACCTGTGTGCACCTTCCTCCACTCTTATATGTCACCCTATGATCCTCCTTCTTCTTAAAATACGTGTTCACCACTGCCATTTCCATCCTTTTAGCAAAATCTACCACCATCTGCCCTTCCACATTCCTCTCCTTAACACCATACCTACCCATCACCTCCTCATCACCTCTGTTCCCTTCACCTACATGCCCATTAAAGTCTGCCCCAATCACCAATCGTTCTTTCCTAGGTACACCATCTACCACTTCATCTAATTCACTCCAGAATCTTTCCTTCTCCTCCATCTCACAGCCAACTTGTGGAGCATAGGCACTGATGACATTTATCATCATCCCTTCAACTTCCACCTTCACGATCATCACCCTATCAGAAACTCTCTTCACCTCCACTACACTCTTACTGTACTCTTCCTTCAGAATCACCCCTACACCATTTCTCTTCCCATCCACACCATGATAAAACAGTTTAAACCCACCTCCAATGTTCCTGGCCTTACTCCCTTTCCACTTGGTCTCCTGAACACACAACACATCTACCTTTCTCCTCTCCATCATATCAGCTATCTCTCTCCCTTTACCCGTCATAGTACCAACATTTAAAGTACCAACCCGAACCTCTACTCTCCTACACTGCTCCTTTTCCTGCCGTCTCTGTAGACGCCTTCCTCCTCTCCTTCTCCTCCTTCGGCCAACAGTAGCCCAATTTCCACCGGTACCCTGTCGGCTAACGATACCTGTGGCGGTCGTTGTTAACCCGGGCCTCGACCGATCCGGTATGAAATTCTCATTTGTGATCCGCATATTTGATTTGGCACATGTTTTACGCTGGATGCCCTTCCTAACGCAACCCTCCCCATTTACCCGGGCTTGGGACCGGCACTAAGAGTACACTGGCTTGTGCCCCCCTAATGGCTGGGTTAGGAGTTATTCAGAAAAGTGTTTCGGTGAAACGTGCTGTAAAATAAATGTGCTGCAGTTACACTCACCGGCCTGTAGGGGCGCTGAGATGTGCATTCTCCAGTTAGTCCGGACCACAGATCGGCCCGAGGTCTCTAACCGGACCACAATTGGGCTTTCTGCTGGTTCCTTCTCTATACGATC
Organism: Silurus aristotelis; assembly: GCF_946808225.1. Taxonomy (NCBI): domain Eukaryota; kingdom Metazoa; phylum Chordata; class Actinopteri; order Siluriformes; family Siluridae; genus Silurus; species Silurus aristotelis. Next base: position 22,300,108 of record NC_139593.1, read on the forward strand.
ACTGACATCCTACACACACACACGCACACACACACGCGGACACGCACGCGCACACACGCGGACACGCGCGCGCACACACACGCGGACACGCACACAGAGCGAGTGAATATTATCACACATTCTGTACTATTTCTCTAAATCACTCAGTATTTTGCAACTCGTCAAATGTTCAATATTCTTTTTATTTTTTATTTATTTTTCTTTTTTTTTTTTAATGCATTACAAAGTTTTTCTTTACAAACCTGAAAGAACTGCAGCTGTTTTTCAGGCCTCCAGAAGAACGGATGCTTCAGAACCAAGGCGGTTGATGGGCGAGTCTCTGGATCTGCACTGATCATCATCTCGATCAAATCTTTTGCGATGACGTCCTCTAAAATCACACACACACACACACACACACACACACACACACACACACTCATTATTATCAAACAGGATGTATTTGATTTAAAACCAGTTCACTTGGTATTTCGCTCACACTTCACTCCAGGTAAATGTCAGACTCCCACACCCACACACACACACACACACACACACACACACCGTGTATATCCTCCATAAAGTTCTCCAGGCTGTACACTCCACACAGGATGTTAGCTTGGCGCCGCAGCGTGTCTCCGAACGGATGCTGTCCTCTGGATACCACGTAATAAAACAAACAGCCTGCTGAGAACACGTCCACTGCACTCGTCTACACACACACACACACACACACACACACACGATTAAAAATGATTCTCTCCATGTGTACTGTACACACTTTGAGGAGTGCAGTTACAGTAAAAGTTTTGTTGGACACTGAAGACTCCTTTCATAAATATTAAACAAACATGTTGGTCACAGCCAATCAGATTCTCCAGAACAATCAGGCTTTCGTACAAAACTCACAGAATGAATTGTATATTATTATTATTATTATTATTATTATTACTTTTACTATTATTGTTATTATTATTATTATTATTATTATTATGATCCCAGTCGTACAGGGTTTCCTTTCTCGATGGCGTTGAGTAATTCCGGAGCCATCCATCCCTCCGTTCCCGGGATTCCGGAGCGCAGGCTGAAACTGTGCCGGCCGTCTGGGAGCTTTTTACACAATCCAAAATCAGAGATGACGGCTCGCACTCGGCCGAGCGCTCCTGGTGCGGAGAGGAGGATATTACGAGGCTTCAGGTCTCTGTGAACTGATAAAAAGAAATAGAAGAGAGAGAGGGAGAGAGAGAGAGAGAGAGAGAGAGAGAGAGATGGAGAGGGAGAGAGAGAGGGAGAGAGAGAGAGATGGAGAGGGAGAGAGAGGGACAGAGAGAGAGAGAGAGAGAGAGGGAGAGAGAGAGAGGGACAGAGAGAGAGAGAGAGAGAGGGAGAGAGAGAAAGAGAGAGGGGGGGATAGCGAGAAAGAGAGGGGGGGGGAGAGAGGGAGAAAGAGTTCCAGTGATGTTAGGAATGATACAGCACCTGGAGCACAGAGGTTGAAGGGCCTTTCACAAGGGCCCCATCCGTGGCAGTTTGGAGATACCAGGGATTAAACCCACAACATTTCTGATCAAAAAGTTTTACAGTCTTAACCACTGAGATACAACTTTCCCCAAGAATCTCGAACCTTTCTAGAAGAATTTCTTTACAATTTTACACACAACATTTCCTGCACATCCATCTAGAGCCCAGTGTTACTGATGCAGTCGCCATGGCGATAAGAAACTGACCGATGTTAAGGGAGTGAAGGTGGTTGAGGCCACACATCGTCTGCTCTAGCAGTGTCACAGGGTCCAGTTTGGAATAGGGACAGCTCGGGTCCTCCACGTACTGCACACACACACACACACACACACACACACACGCACACACACGCACACGCGCACACGCACACACTTTCAGTTTAAAATTTCAAATATGTAAAATTATAGTATACAAGCATTGTATACCACTAATTTTGGCCGTAACACACACACACACACACACACACACACACACACACACACACACACACACACCTGCTGTAAGGTGGCAGCACACAGCTCAATGGCGATGTAGATGAACTGGCGGTCGCGCTCGGTGCAGAAGTAGCGGATGACGTTGGGATGCTCATCGGATTCACGCAACAGCTGAACCTCGCGCTCTGCAAACTCCACACACTCGGGCAGGATACGCTTCACTGCTACATGCCGTCCATCGAAATGACCTCTATACACACACACACACACACACACACACACACACACACTACAAAGTTGATGATTTCTCTTATAATCACAGTAATTAATGTTTTTCCATTAAAGAATAATGTGATTATGTTTGATCTATTTGTAGCTACATGTTCTCACACACGTTATAGCAGCTATAAACACACGTTCCCTCCCCCAGTCTCTCTGCATTCTCTCTTTTTTCTCACTTTTTGAAGTGGTCAGAAAACTTCACCACAGCATTAACACGTTTTTCTTCTTCATCGCTGCAAATGAGCCGTTGCTACGGAAACTATTGATGCACATCTCCGTAACTGAGGTCGATGTTATTCTCCTCTCGATGCAGAGGAAATGAGATGATACATAACAGATACATATGAAACAGCTCCTGATTACTTCAGGTTCTTCTGACTTCTTAATCATGTCTCTTTCACACACACGTCACTGAATTTCATCCCTCATGGAAACGGATCAGAACGAGCATCTTCTGACCAATCACAATCCAGCATGGCTCACCTGAACACGAACGTCCCCTCTGTACCGTGTCCCAGCACTTCAGCAGGGCTGAAGGATATCTTTCCCACCTGCACCACGTCAGGCTGCACTTCTGAAATAAAACCCTAATCAACAATCTGCTCATTTTTGATCATCAAATCACAATAAATCAATAAATAACATATGAAACCCGACCAAACTGTGGGAAAGAGTGGATCAGTTCATCTTTAGAGTCCAGGAGTAATACCGTATATAAACTTTTAATTACCAAATATGTAGGAGAAAACACACACACACACACACACACACACACGGTCTCACCCTCTGCATCTCTGGAAAAGTTGGACGTTGCTGTGGGAGCAGTGGAGTCCTGAGTGCTGGAGCGAGCACGGAGCCGGCTTTGATTGGACGAAACCGGGCTGCTGTGATTTGATTGGTTGCCGCTGCTGTAAGCTGACGATGACACAACGTCATTTCCTGTTGGCAAAAGTTGACTTGTCTGACTGGTGTTATCTGTTAAAGGTCTCAAATTCATGGTGTCTTCAGATCTCTGCATCTTTTTGACTTGCTGGTGGAAAAACAAACAAACAAACAAACAAACAAACAGAAACTTGGTAAAGATGTTCACTACAACTTCACTCAACAGTATTAAATACCAAAATAACAAAAGAATAAAACACCACATCTATAAACACACTTACTCGCTTGTGGGTGAAGAAGAACACCAGCAGTGTGGCAAGCAGCAGGGTCACCAACACGGAGGTCAGAGGGTCAGAGGTCAAAGAGTCCGGCAACATGGGAGAGGAGCTTTCACGCTCTACAGAGGTCATCTGGACAGAAGATTGATTGTGATTGGCTGGAACTAGTTCAGGTGTGATCAGGAATTTATTTATATATGTATAATCTCACAAAAGTAAGTGCACCCCTCACATTTCAGCAACAATTTAGCATCTTCTCGAGGAACAAAAGTGTAGAACTGAAAGTTGAATATATTTTATTGTCAGTGTGCAGTTTGTGTATCAGTACAGTTTTACTGTCCTCTAAATATAACAACATACAAACATTATTGTCCAAATAACTACCAACTAAAGTAAGTACACCCTCAGTAAACATCAAAACTGTGTCCAAAGTGTGAGAATATAGTGTAAGCACCATCACTTTAATCCTCCTGGGCATAAAACAGGTGCTGAAATGTGAGGGGTGTATTTACTTTTGTGAGACACTGTAAATGGTCACGTATATAAAAATCAGTGTGTAAACTGACTGGACGAGCTTCAGGGCGATACGCAGAAGATGAACCCTGAGGAGGAATGACGTCTCCAGAGCGCTGCAGGTTCTCTGGGAATTCTCTCAGCATGGTGGTGTGGGCCACAGGGGGGACTTCATGGTGGCCTACACACACACACACACACACGCACACGCACACGCGCACACACACACACACACACACACACACACACATACACACACACTATAACTGTTATTATTTCATAGCAAATCAGAAATCGTTATATATAAATATGTAAGTGTTGCACTACTGACACAAAAAACATCTAACACAAAGATCTAATAATGTTGTGTATTTGTCTTCTGTATGGTTAATGAACCCCTGTGAGAGTAGAAGATTGAGATGGTTTCATGGTGAGGGGCTTTGTGAACCTCAGGAGTGAGTTCACCAGGAGATTAATACTCCTGATAGGATGAACAGGTCTAAGAGGAGCAGCCAGACATAATAACCACAACATAAACTACAAAAAAGCAGCTAAAAGTGTCCCAGCATAAACAACAAATCAGGCCTGATTTTCACACAAGTTTGCCCCTGGTGGAGAACATCAGGTTCCTTGAAATCTCAATACTAAGTGATGAATATGAGACCATGAGACAAATAAATGAAGTTCAGCAGAGTTGCAGGTGCCGTAATGATCCGTAGTGTAGAAGCTCAGAAAGACCAGACTGTGGAGAAAGATGATGAAAATAAGGTTTCAATATAAAGTTTACTCTCCAGGAAGGGGGAGGTGAAGAACTCATGAGTCAGGGAGAGTCTGAGAGAATACACGAGATTGCTGGAACTATCTGCAATAATCCATACCCATAGTTTTTACGGGTTGCGTTATACAGTACGAGAGCGGCCTCTAGAGGCGAATCACTGACACGACATGCTGTTTGTTTTGTTGTGTCTTATTTTTATTTATTTGTGATGTAACTTATTTATTTATAAATGTGTCTTTTATTGTCCCCAAAATGTATTCATATAATTAATATATTCATATTATTTCTTTTAGCACATTTTCATGATTCAGCACTGTTTTTATTTTTTTATTTTTGTAATAAAGTTGAATACTGTTTTATATGGTGTGTTTGTTTGTTAAAATGTTTGTAGACATTTTAAAAACAATCTGTTGATTAATCGGTTGTCAGTGAGTACGATCAACCTCTAGGATACACTATACAGCAGGGCACCATGGGCGTCTCCTACAGCCGTATCAGACAGCGTCCATGCTGGAGAGAGATCTCTCACAGTGGATATCTGAGGAGGAGCTGAAACCTGTCGCAGGAGATAGAGGAGTCTTGAGCGACCTTCTCACTGCCACCGCGACACACACCAGGAAATAAACACGAGAGTGACAATGAACTTGCGCAATCCCTGGGGGAAGTGTAGTGAAGTTCAATAGATTTTTGTTCTTAAGATCTGTTTTATTGCACACACACACACACACACACACACACACACACACACACACACACACACACAGGCTTCTAATGGACTGAAGGTGCATCTGACCAATAAGCTCTTAGTAAAAAAAATACCCCACTACAGGGTATTCTGCTTCTAGCACTTTTATGTTACAGCAGCTATAAACAGTTATTCCCTCACCAGCCTCGACTTTCTCTCTCTTGAAATTAAATAAAAGCACAATCTTGTTGACTCTCAAATATCAAATTGGGGTCCAAGCACCAAAATATGGCCACTGGTGGCGCTATAGCACAAATAAAACACTTATTTAGTGTAGAGGTGCTTAATATTTGTCACTTTACAGCACAGTGACATTTCTTCTTCACATATCCTATTGCTGTTAAGAAGCACAGGATCAGCCATGATACAGCACCCCCTGGAGGACAGAGGATTAAGAGCCTTGCTCAAGGGCCCCAAAAGTGGCAGCTTGGTGACGTTCAATCAAGTTTTATTTGTAGTGCGCTGTGGACATCATCTCAAAGCAGCTTTACAGAGATAAAGTGGTAATAAAAATGTATTTCGTTCCTGATATTATAATTTTATCCTGAATCAGTGAGCCAGTTGCAACTGTGATGAAGCAAAAACTACCTGAGATAGCAGGAAAAAGGAACCTTTAGAGGAACCAGACTCCAAAGGGAATCTATCTTCAACCTCAACCCTGAACGCCCATTCATTACAGTTCCATCACTGTTGAGGTGAACTGTGATGGTGTTTAATTGCAACCTTCGGTCCTGAACACATTGTTCTACACAGTACTACTTTACTATCTACAGTCCAAATCCATCCTCAAAGTTCTTGAGTTGCTCAGGGAGTTCATGGATCTTTAGGATGTTGATGTGGAGCTATACTCTCTCAGAATGGTCTCTAATTAATGTGATACTGGGGCTTGAACCGACCTTCCGATCAGAAACCCAGAGCCTTAAAGCCTGAGTTAACTCCACCCACTCTGATTTGTAGCAATTTGCATAATATGTAAAAGCAAATCAGGGAACTATTACTGTGTGTGTGTGTGTGTGTGTGTGTGTGTGTGTGTGTGTGTGTGTGTGTAAAAGCAAACCTATCAGCAGCCACTGGTTCTGCAGCGGGTTGGTGCTTCCTGGTGGGAACTTGACGTCGGTGCTGGGCGTGATCTCACACTCGCCCCGCCCATTCCCCACCGTAACGTCCGCCGTGGTCGGACCCTCGATACGTGCCAGAGTGAGGCTGTGGGGCTGTGTGTGGGGAGGGGGGGTGGGGGGGGTCAGAGGTCATTGTTTACAGTCTGGGATGGATTTAAGAGGAGAGTGGATCTTACCACGACGGCGACTCCTTCATGGACAAGAGAAGTGGAAGCGTACAGGTGAGAATCCATTTTCCCGACGTACAGAGACGGACTGGAATAAAAAACAAAAACAGGAATCACCGGCGCTCCTTAATTACCAGGAAGTTCAAAATAAAAACCCAATAAATATCTTACACGAGCTGTGTTTTGGTGCTGTGCTGTTCCCGAGTGAACTGGTAGGTCCACCTCATGGTGTGCGAGTGTGTATTCTGCGCCATGAACGTGAGATAACGCAGCGTTTCCATAGCGACGGTGAGGTGAGGCACTCGCCGCAGGCTGTCCTGAATCCACAGGTAAACTCCGGCTACAGGAGACTCGAACTTCTGCATCCACAGCATGTCACCCGATTCACGGTCCACTGTCACCACCAGGCCGTCACCGCTCGATGCAAAGTGGGACATCTCTGTGTCACACACACACACACACACACACACACACACACACACACACACACACACACAATTAAAACCGTGCTTTAAACCATACCTCCAAATTCACAATGGGTGTGTGTGTGTGTGTGTGTGTGTGTGTGTGTCGGTGGAACTTACTGTAATCGTATTTCTGGTCGTCGTAGAGAGGAGCTGAATAATCATTATAAGTCGCATTCCAGCGCAGTTCCTGTGTCTTTGTGTCAAACATCGTGATCATGTACTCTAAAAAAACACCGGAAAAATAGAAGAAAAAACACAAACATCAATTTATCTTATAATCTCTCCAGTCTCCTGTGTGTGTGTGTGTGTGTGTGTGTGTGTGTGTGTGTGTGTGTGTGTGTGTGATGTATATTCACAAATGCAAAATAACTCATCTCATCTCATGCCATCCCACCTCCCCAAACCCCACCTCATCCCACCTCCCCAAACCTCACCTCATCTCACCTCCCCAAACCTCACCTCATCTCACCTCCCCAAACCTCACCTCATCCCACCTCCCCAAACCTCACCTCATCCCACTTCCCCAAACCTCACCTCATCCCACCTCCCCAGACCTCACCTCATCCCACCTCCCCAAACCTCACCTCATCTCACCTCCCCAAACCTCACCTCATCTCACCTCCCCAAACCCCACCTCATCCCACCTCCCCAAACCTCACCTCATCTCACCTCCCCAAACCTCACCTCATCTCACCTCCCCTAACCTCACCTCATCTCACCTCCCCAAACCTCACCTCATCCCACTTCCCCAAACCTCACCTCATCCCACTTCCCCAAACCTCACCTCATCCCACCTCCCCAAACCTCACCTCATCTCACCTCCCCAAACCTCACCTCATCCCACCTCCCCAAACCTCACCTCATCCCACCTCCCCAAACCTCACCTCATCTCACCTCCCCAAACCTCACCTCCCCAAACCTCACCTCATCCCACCTCCCCAAACCTCACCTTATCCCACCTCCCCAAACCTCACCTCATCTCACCTCCCCAAACCTAACCTCATCCCACCTCCCCTAACCTCACCTTATCCCACTTCCCCAAACCTCACCTCATCCCACTTCCCCAAACCTCACCTCATCTCACCTCCCCAAACCTCACCTCATCCCACCTCCCCAAACCTCACCTCATCTCACCTCCCCAAACCTCACCTCATCCCACCTCCCCAAACCTCACCTCATCCCACCTCCCCAAACCTCACCTCATCTCACCTCCCCAAACCTCACCTCCCCAAACCTCACTTAGTCTTAGCTCATCTCAACACCCCAAACCTCACCTCACCTGAGCTTGATCTCTTTTCTCCATCAGATGAAGTTCCTAGGTGGATGAGTACAGATTCAGATGATTTTGTACTCACCTGTGCGTCCGATGTAGAGGAGAGGAGCTGATGGACAGATGGAATCAGATGACGCAGTGCTTAAACTCGTCTGTTTCTCACCCGTCTGAGGATCCACCACATACCAGGTGTCTTGTTTTTTACCTGCACAACCCACACACACACACACACACACACACACACACAGTGGATGAATCTCCTTCGTATAATACAATTCGATAGAAAAACACTACTGATCTGATTCAACACCAATATATTACAACAATATTTCTCTCTCCTCAGTATCATCTTTCTTTTCTTCACTTTTTAAACTGACTCTTGGTTGTAATCTGATCGTACCAGTTGAGCACAAATACAGCGAGTGTTTTTTCTTTGAGCATTTCCTCATTCATGTTGGCTTCATCTCTCATTAATCCAGGAGGAAGTCTAGAAAGTGACGAATAAATAATGTACCATAAAACCAGACGAGGGACCAGAAATCACACTGCTTTCCTGCACAAAATATTTCTAAGCAGTGGTGTGAGATTCCCTCTCGGTCTCTTTTCTAGTAAAACTACATTCATGTGG
>NC_139593.1:22314172-22323114 GCF_946808225.1 Silurus aristotelis
GTGTAAAGTGGTGTATAGAGTATACAGTAGTGTAAAGTGGTGTATACAGTAGTGTAAAGTGGTTTATAGAGTATACAGTAGTGTAAAGTGGTGTATACAGTAGTGTAAAGTGGTGTATACAGTAGTGTAAAGTGGTGTATAGAGTATACAGTAGTGTAAAGTGGTGTATACAGTAGTGTAAAGTGGTGTATAGAGTATACAGTAGTGTAAAGTGGTGTATACAGTAGTGTAAAGTGGTGTATAGAGTATACAGTAGTGTAATGTGGTGTATAAAGTAGTGTAAAGTGGTGTAGAGAATACAGTAGTGTAATGTGGTGTATAAAGTAGTGTAAAGTGGTGTATAGAGTATACAGTAGTGTAATGTGGTGTATACAGTAGTGTAAAGTGGTGTATATAGTGTAAACAGTAGTGTAAAGTGGTGTATAGAGTATACAGTAGTGTAAAGTGGTGTATACAGTAGTGTAAAGTGGTGTATAGAGTAAACAGTAGTGTAAAGTGGTGTATAGAGTATACAGTAGTGTAATGTGGTGTATACAGTAGTGTAAAGTGGTGTATAGAGTAAACAGTAGTGTAAAGTGGTGTATAGAGTAAACAGTAGTGTAAAGTGGTGTATAGAGTATACAGTAGTGTAAAGTGGTGTATAGAGTAAACAGTAGTGTAAAGTGGTGTATAGAGTATACAGTAGTGTAATGTGGTGTATAAAGTAGTGTAAAGTGGTGTATAGAGTATACAGTAGTGTAATGTGGTGTATACAGTAGTGTAAAGTGGTGTATATAGTGTAAACAGTAGTGTAAAGTGGTGTATAGAGTATACAGTAGTGTAAAGTGGTGTATACAGTAGTGTAAAGTGGTGTATAGAGTAAACAGTAGTGTAAAGTGGTGTATAGAGTATACAGTAGTGTAATGTGGTGTATACAGTAGTGTAAAGTGGTGTATAGAGTAAACAGTAGTGTAAAGTGGTGTATAGAGTAAACAGTAGTGTAAAGTGGTGTATAGAGTATACAGTAGTGTAAAGTGGTGTATACAGTAGTGTAAAGTGGTGTATATAGTGTAAACAGTAGTGTAAAGTGGTGTATAGAGTATACAGTAGTGTAATGTGGTGTATAAAGTAGTGTAAAGTGGTGTATAGAGTATACAGTAGTGTAAAGTGGTGTATACAGTAGTGTAAAGTGGTGTATATAGTGTAAACAGTAGTGTAAAGTGGTGTATAGAGTATACAGTAGTGTAATGTGGTGTATAAAGTAGTGTAAAGTGGTGTATAGAGTATACAGTAGTGTAATGTGGTGTATACAGTAGTGTAAAGTGGTGTATATAGTGTAAACAGTAGTGTAAAGTGGTGTATAGAGTATACAGTAGTGTAAAGTGGTGTATACAGTAGTGTAAAGTGGTGTATAGAGTAAACAGTAGTGTAAAGTGGTGTATAGAGTATACAGTAGTGTAATGTGGTGTATACAGTAGTGTAAAGTGGTGTATATAGTGTAAACAGTAGTGTAAAGTGGTGTATAGAGTATACAGTAGTGTAAAGTGGTGTATACAGTAGTGTAAAGTGGTGTATAGAGTAAACAGTAGTGTAAAGTGGTGTATAGAGTATACAGTAGTGTAATGTGGTGTATACAGTAGTGTAAAGTGGTGTATAGAGTAAACAGTAGTGTAAAGTGGTGTATAGAGTAAACAGTAGTGTAAAGTGGTGTATAGAGTATACAGTAGTGTAAAGTGGTGTATAGAGTATACAGTAGTGTAAAGTGGTGTATAGAGTATACAGTAGTGTAAAGTGGTGTATAGAGTAAACAGTAGTGTAAAGTGGTGTATAGAGTAAACAGTAGTGTAAAGTGGTGTATATAGTATACAGTAGTGTAAAGTGGTGTATAGAGTAAACAGTAGTGTAAAGTGGTGTATAGAGTAAACAGTAGTGTAAAGTGGTGTATAGAGTATACAGTAGTGTAAAGTGGTGTATAGAGTATACAGTAGTGTAAAGTGGTGTATACAGTAGTGTAAAGTGGTGCATAAACCGGTAAATTACTATTGTTTGGATTACTGACAGGGGTCACGCGCGTCCAAAGAGCGCACTGACAGCCACCGCTCGAGACCAAAAATAGCTCACGGACTGTACACACACACACACACACACACACACACACCGGAGAGAGGATATTTCTCACCTGTAAACGCGCTCCACTCAGATATATAAGCATGCAGAGACACACACACCGTGTCCGGTCCATCCTTCAGTGCGCGCACTGAACTTCACGGGAGAAACGCGAGCCAACGTCAGAAAGTTCACTTCCTGTTGATTTTGTGTCGTCAGTGACATGTCTGATCTGTTTCTGAAGGCTGTGGTGGAGGTTTCGGAGGGAGAGCCGGACTCTACATCCCCCTGACCGCACCGCACACAGCGCGCATTTCCGCGTTAGAGACGGAACCGCAGCGTCCACAAGGCGCACCGAGCTGGGTCCTGAGTGACAGCACCGCCAGCCAATCACAGGGCCCGAGGGGCGGGCTTTGGAAGGAACTGGACGTCAGTTTGAAACACGTGGAACAATAACATGGTCGCAGTGTGTTTACACCAGCAGGCTGCGCTTCCAGGGGCTGCTCCCTGCTCTCTCTCACACACACACACACACAGTATACCTGAAAGTGTCTGCTTCAGGAAATAGATCAACATCGCATTAATTTCTCATTACTGCACATCACTACGCTCTTTATTCCCTTACCACAGCATTATACTGAAGATCTTTATTTCTTAATGAACTACACATGACCATTTTAATGTGTATAGTTCTATATATCGTAGTGAAAATATATGATCTGTATATCTACATATAATATGTGTGAATATAGATTAGATTAGATTAGATTAGATTAAACTTTATTGGCATTGTGCAAGGTCCATGTACAGACCCAATGAAATGTAGTTCACATCTAACCAGAAGTGCACAAGTGGCCTATTTACAGTAAAAAGAAGTGTGATACAGGGGGGAGGGGTCTATGTGTGTGTGGGGGGGGGGAATAATGTACAGAAGGTGCAGCAGGTAATAATATATTTATATATAGTAATATACAATATACAAAAGATAACATACTTAAATGACATAATATCGTTATGTACAATGTATGTATGTATTAATGATGTATGATGCAGTATAAATATGGCTGGAATATACAGTGGATAAGCAGAAAAAAATTATTAATAATAAAATATATATATATTAAAAAACAAATTATATATATATATATATATATATATATATATATATATATATATATATATATATATATATACAAATATACTACATGAACACCGTACACACACTATTGCTGCTGTATATTGTACAGAAGCCCTAAAATAACTTCTTTATCTAATGTAATGAACAATACTGCGATCTACACTACCACACACTCTCACTTTCTGCACATTACTGATCTCTCATATACTCACAATACTGTGTATTGTGGTCTTCTGTAATCTGTGTAGTCTGGTGTAATCTGTATTGTCTTGTCCAGTCTTGTCTATAAGATAAAAGTATAGTGTTGTTATTTATTTTTGTAGGTGTCATCAAATTCCCTCAGCGTGTCAACAAACTTGGCCAATAAACCTGACTGATTCTAAACATCAAGTCAAGTCAAGTAGCTTTTATTGTCATTTTTACCATATACATCAGACACAGAACACAGTGAAATGAGACAACATTCCTCCAGAACCCTGGTGCTACATACAACAACACAGAGCAACAAGACACTACATTAAGCTACATAACAGAACACAGAGTTAAGAACTAAAGTAAGTGTCCTCGCCACATAAAGTGCATCGAGTGCAAACTGTGCCGAAAAAAAAACAATGCAGACAAAAAACAGTGCAGACACAAATAGTGCAGACAAAAACAATGCAGACAAAAACAGTGCAGACAAAAACAGTGCAGACAAAAAACAATGCAGACAAAAACAATGCAGACAAAAAACAATGCAGACAAAAACTGTGCAGACAAAAAAATGTGCAGACACAAACAGTGCAGACAAAAAACAATGCAGACAAAAACAGTGCAGACAAAAAACAATGCAGACAAAAACAGTGCAGACAAAAACAGTGCAGACAAAAAACAGTGCAGACAAAAACAGTGCAGACACAAACAGTGCAGACAAAAAACAATGCAGACAAAAACAGTGCAGACAAAAAACAATGCAGACAAAAACAGTGCAGACAAAAACAGTGCAGACAAAAAACAGTGCAGACAAAAACAGTGCAGACAAAAAACAATGCAGACAAAAAACAATGCAGACAAAAACAGTGCAGACAAAAAACAATGCAGACAAAAACAGTGCAGACAAAAAACAGTGCAGACAAAAAACAATGCAGACAAAAACAGTGCAGACAAAAACAGTGCAGACAAAAAACAATGCAGACAAAAACAGTGCAGACAAAAACAGTGCAGACAAAAACAGTGCAGACAAAAAACAATGCAGACAAAAACAGTGCAGACAAAAAGAGTGCAGACAAAAAACAATGCAGACAAAAACAGTGCAGACAAAAAAACAGTGCAGACAAAAACAGTGCAGACAAAAAACAGTGCAGACATAAACAGTGCAGACAAAAAACAATGCAGACAAAAACTGTGCAGACAAAAAACAATGCAGACAAAAAACAATGCAGACAAAAACAGTGCAGACAAAAAAACAGTGCAGACAAAAACAGTGCAGACACAAAACAATGCAGACAAAAACAGTGCAGACAAAAAACAATGCAGACAAAAAACAGTGCAAACAAAAAACAGTGCAGACAAAAACAGTGCAGACAAAAACTGTGCAGACAAAAAACAATGCAGACAAAAAACAGTGCAAACAAAAAACAGTGCAGACAAAAACAGTGCAGACAAAAAACAATGCAGACAAAAACATTGCAGACAAAAACTTTGCAGACAAAAACAGTGCAGACAGACAACACAAGACAGTGTGGGACAAATACACAAAACACACAATAGCACAGACCAGTAAACCTGCTGTATACTGATTATACAGTATTGTACAAAAGAGTATAAAGACTATAAAGGACTATAGACAAGAGAGTATTTAAACAAACACAATGCAGTGCAGAAACAGCAGCAGCAGTCGAGAGCTGCAGAACAGCATGTAAACAGAATCATATGATTAAATATAAATAATAAATAAATGGTGGTGGAATGGATTAATATGGGTAATGAGTGTGTGTTGAGTTCAGGTTGTAAAGTTCAGTCACACACGGTTGTGTGTGTGTGTGTGTGTGTGTGTGTGTGAGGGATGATGAACATAATCTGATCTCCCTCCCCAAATTTCTTGTTTTGATGCATTTAATTACGTTTTTATTTTACATCTGAATGCTACAAACTCCATAGAAAATTCGCCCTTACAAAGATGGCGGCCCCTTTACCACATTTATTTATGTCAATAGATATCCTTCCAGCCAATCACATAGCGCCTCAGCGCCCTGTCTATTGAATATTTATGAGATATCTGATTCGATTAGCTTCTTATTTAATACACCTGCGTTAGGATTGGACAAGCAGGTAAAAAACGGACCGTGAACTTCGGGGAATCAACCAATCGAGATACAGGAGGCGGGGTTTGAGGTGCAAAAACCAGAAATGACCCGGATGTGTATACAAATCCTAAATATTTTGCGGGAAAACCCGGGCGAGTAGTAGTTTTTCCCCGTTTTTTGTAAAAAGTCGATTGTTTGTGTGAAAAGTAATAATTATTGTTGCTCTGAAGCGCAGAATGGATGAATATGATGAAATGTACGGGATTGAGGATGATTTTGAACAGCAGTTTGCAGACGAGTTGGAGGTGATGGCAGAAATGCAGCGTGAGTGTATTTATTACTACACAGACACAAGAACATGATGATCAAAACAGTTTTAAAGAACAAGTAGAGGAAAAGAAGTGAATAAAACACAAACCACCGAGTACCTCAGTAGAGAGAGAGTACCTCAGTGTAGAGAGAGAGAGTACCTCAGTGTAGAGAGAGAGTACCTCAGTGTAGAGAGAGTACCTCAGTAGAGAGAGAGAGTACCTCAGTAGAGAGAGAGAGTACCTCAGTAGAGAGAGAGAGTAATTCAGTAGAGAGAGAGAGTACCTCAGTAGAGAGAGAGAGTACCTCAGTAGAGAGAGAGAGTACCTCAGTAGAGAGAGAGAGTAATTCAGTAGAGAGAGAGAGTACCTCAGTAGAGAGAGAGAGTACCTCAGTAGAGAGAGAGAGAGTACCTCAGTAGAGAGAGAGAGAGTACCTCAGTAGAGAGAGAGAGAGTACCTCAGTAGAGAGAGAGAGTACCTCAGTAGAGAGAGAGAGTACCTCAGTAGAGAGAGAGAGTACCTCAGTAGAGAGAGAGAGTACCTCAGTAGAGAGAGAGAGAGTACCTCAGTAGAGAGAGAGAGAGAGAGTACCTCAGTAGAGAGAGAGAGAGTACCTCAGTAGAGAGAGAGAGAGTACCTCAGTAGAGAGAGAGAGAGTACCTCAGTAGAGAGAGAGAGAGTACCTCAGTAGAGAGAGAGAGAGTACCTCAGTAGAGAGAGAGAGAGTACCTCAGTAGAGAGAGAGAGAGTACCTCAGTAGAGAGAGAGAGAGTACCTCAGTAGAGAGAGAGAGAGTACCTCAGTAGAGAGAGAGAGAGTACCTCAGTAGAGAGAGAGAGAGTACCTCAGTAGAGAGAGAGAGAGTACCTCAGTAGAGAGAGAGAGAGTACCTCAGTAGAGAGAGAGAGAGTACCTCAGTAGAGAGAGAGAGAGTACCTCAGTAGAGAGAGAGAGAGTACCTCAGTAGAGAGAGAGAGTACCTCAGTGTAGAGAGAGAGAGAGTACCTCAGTGTAGAGAGAGAGAGAGTACCTCAGTGTAGAGAGAGAGAGAGTACCTCAGTGTAGAGAGAGAGAGAGTACCTCAGTGTAGAGAGAGAGAGAGAGTACCTCAGTGTAGAGAGAGAGAGAGTACCTCAGTGTAGAGAGAGAGAGTACCTCAGTGTAGAGAGAGAGAGAGTACCTCAGTGTAGAGAGAGAGAGAGTACCTCAGTGTAGAGAGAGAGAGAGTACCTCAGTAGAGAGAGAGAGAGTACCTCAGTAGAGAGAGAGAGAGTACCTCAGTAGAGAGAGAGAGAGTACCTCAGTAGAGAGAGAGAGAGTACCTCAGTAGAGAGAGAGAGAGTACCTCAGTAGAGAGAGAGAGAGTACCTCAGTAGAGAGAGAGAGAGTACCTCAGTAGAGAGAGAGAGAGTACCTCAGTAGAGAGAGAGAGAGTACCTCAGTAGAGAGAGAGAGAGTACCTCAGTAGAGAGAGAGAGAGTACCTCAGTAGAGAGAGAGAGAGTACCTCAGTAGAGAGAGAGAGAGTACCTCAGTAGAGAGAGAGAGAGTACCTCAGTAGAGAGAGAGAGAGTACCTCAGTAGAGAGAGAGAGAGTACCTCAGTAGAGAGAGAGAGTACCTCAGTGTAGAGAGAGAGAGAGTACCTCAGTGTAGAGAGAGAGAGAGTACCTCAGTGTAGAGAGAGAGAGAGTACCTCAGTGTAGAGAGAGAGAGAGTACCTCAGTGTAGAGAGAGAGAGAGAGTACCTCAGTGTAGAGAGAGAGAGAGAGTACCTCAGTGTAGAGAGAGAGAGAGAGTACCTCAGTGTAGAGAGAGAGAGAGAGTACCTCAGTGTAGAGAGAGAGAGAGAGTACCTCAGTGTAGAGAGAGAGAGAGAGTACCTCAGTGTAGAGAGAGAGAGAGAGTACCTCAGTGTAGAGAGAGAGAGAGTACCTCAGTGTAGAGAGAGAGAGAGTACCTCAGTGTAGAGAGAGCGCGACTGTTGGAGTTTAGCCTTTTTACTCACAGCGCGCTCTCTCTCTCCTCGCTTCTCTCTCTCTCTTTCTGTCTCTCTCTCTTTCTGTCTCTCTCTCTTTCTGTCTCTCTCTCTGTCTCTCTCTCTCTCTCTCTCTCTCTCTCTCTCCTCGCTTCTCTCTCTCTCTTTCTGTCTCTCTCTCTTTCTGTCTCTCTCTCTGTCTCTCTCTCTCTCTCTCTCTCTCTCAGAACAAAAACATGTTCTATTCATCATGGTGGTGTTTTGATCTGCTTGTCAGGACCAGACGTGTGTGTATCTGGTATTAGAGCAGATTAAATCTGAAGCTTTGAGACGATTCTCTCACTCTGACCACTGGATGTTCTACATGGACCTCATGGTGAAGAGTCTCTGAGGATCTGAGAATTAGAGTTGTTTCTCTCCACAAAGATGTCGAGGCTGTAAGAAGATCAGTATCACCCTGAACCTGAGTTACAGTACAGGTCAGGGTCATGCAGAGGTTTTCTGAGACGGTTTCCATTTAGAACAGACCTCAGAAGGGTCCATCAGACAAGTCGAGTCCTCGTGCAGAAGCTTCTTCAAAAGTCAGACGCATGAGAGCTGCAGCACTGCTTTAGAGGCAGCAGAAGAGGAAGATCTGCTCCTCAGAGCTCAGAGTGTACACCACACACTGTAACAAGTCGCAGGCCGTCGTCCCAGAAGGAACCTCTTCTGAAGCTGCTCACAAGAAAACCCTCAAACAGTTTGCTGAAGAACAACCTGTCCTAGATCATGAGTTACAGGAACCATGTCCTGTTGTCTGATGAGATGAAGATAGACTTGTTTGGCTCAGATGGTGTCCAGCATGTGTGGCTGCATGAGTGCTGCTGGTACCGAGGAGCTGTGGTTCTGAAGCTGAACATGATGCTCTTCCTTCAGAGACTGAGACCAACGGCAGCTTTCCAACATGAAAAATCAACAACAACTGCCTGTGAAGATGAAGATGAAGACCTGAACCCTATTGAGCACCTGTGGGGATCCTCAAGCTGAAGGTGAAGAAGCTCCATGTGTCTAATATCCAGCAGCTCCGTTATGTTAGTAGAGGTGGGAGCTCAGTGGTTAAGGTATTGGACTTTGACTCGAAAGCTCACAAGTTCAAATCCCACCACCA
>NC_139593.1:22323314-22345814 GCF_946808225.1 Silurus aristotelis
CCCCCCTCCCTCCTCCCTCCTTCTCTCCCTCCTCCCTCCCTCCTTCTCTCCCTCCCTCCCTCCCTCCCTTCCTCTCTCCCTCTCTTTCTCCCTCCCTCTCTTTCTCCCTCCCTCCTCTCCCTCCCTCCTTCTCTCCCTCCCTCCTTCTCTCCCTCCCTTCCTTTCTCCTCTCTTTCTCCCTCCCTCTCTTTCTCCCTCTCTTTCTCCCTCCCTCCCTTTCTCCCTCCTTCTCTCCCTCCCTCCTTCTCTCCCTCCCTCCCTCCTTCCTCCCTCCTTCTCTTTCTCCCTCCCTCCCTCCCTCCTTCTCTCCCTCCCTCCCTCCCTCCCTCCCTCCCTCTCTTTCTCCCTCCCTCCCTCCCTCCTTCTCTCCCTCCCTCCCTTCCTCTCTCCCTCTCTTTCTCCCTCCCTCTCTTTCTCCCTCCCTCCCTCCCTTCTCTCCCTCCCTCCTTCTCTCCCTCCCTTCCTTTCTCCCTCTCTCCTTCTCTCCCTCCCTTCCTTTCTCCCTCTCTTTCTCCCTCCCTCCCTTCTCTCCCTCCCTCCCTCCTTCTCTCCCTCCTTCTCTCCCTCCCTCCCTCCCTCCCTCCCTCCTTCTCTCCCTCCCTCCCTCCCTCCTTCTCTCCCTCCCTTCCTTTCTCCCTCTCTTTCTCCCTCCCTCCCTTCTCTCCCTCCCTCCCTCCTTCTCTCCCTCCTTCTCTCCCTCCCTCCCTCCCTCCCTCCCTCCCTCCCTCTCTTTCTCCCTCCCTCCCTCCCTTCTCTCCCTCCCTCCCTCCCTTCTCTCCCTCCCTCCTTCTCTCCCTCCCTTCCTTTCTCCCTCTCTTTCTCCCTCCCTCTCTTTCTCCCTCCCTCTCTTCTCTCCCTCCCTTCCTTTCTCCCTCTCTTTCTCCCTCCCTCTCTTTCTCCCTCCCTCCCTCCCTTCTCTCCCTCCCTCCTTCTCTCCCTCCCTTCCTTTCTCCCTCTCTTTCTCCCTCTCTTTCTCCCTCCCTCCCTTTCTCCCTCCCTCCCTCCCTCCCTCCCTCCCTCCTTCCTTCTCTCCCTCCCTCCCTCTCTTCCTCTCCCTCCCTCTCTTCCTCTCCCTCCCTCCCTCTCTTTCTCTCCCTCCCTCCCTCCCTCTCTTTCTCTCCCTCCCTCCCTCCCTCTCTTTCTCTCCCTCCCTCCTTCTCTCCCTCCCTCCCTCTCTTTCTCTCTCCCTCCCTCCCTCCCTCCTTCTCTCCCTCCCTCCCTCCCTCCTTCCTTCTCTCCCTCCCTCCCTCCCTCCCTCCCTCCTTCCTTCTCTCCCTTTCTCTCTCCCTCCCTCTCTTTCTCTCTCCCTCCCTCCCTCCCTCTCTTTCTCTCTCCCTCCCTCCCTCCCTCCTTCTCTCCCTCCCTTTCTCCCTCTCTTTCTCTCTCCCTCCCTCCCTCCTTCCTTCTCTCCCTCCCTCCCTCCCTCCCTCCTTCCTTCTCTCCCTCCCTCCCTCCCTCCCTCCCTCTCTTCCTCTCCCTCCCTTCCTCCCTCCTTCTCTCCCTCCCTCCTTCTCTCCCTCCCTCCCTCTCTTTCTCTCTCCCTCCCTCCCTCCCTCCCTCCCTCCCTCTCTCTCATTCTGCAGAGCATAAAAATTCATCATATTAAAAGATGTAATTTATTTTAATTCAGCAGCATTTAGACAGTTAAAGTACAACAAATATCAGTGTAAACATTTTACATTAGACATGAATACATGACCTTTAACCCTTCAAACAGCAGAACAAATGCAGTAGAGATCAACAATGAAAACAGTGTTACAGCACTTTTCCTGCATCGAAATACAGAAATACATTTATATACAGTTAAAAACTGCAACACTCACAGACTCAAAAACTGATAAAGGTCTAAAATAAATAAAAGAAATAAATACTAACTAACGCTTAAATAGGACAGAAACCCTTTTCAGTGCAAGTCGCATGTTGGTGATGTGTAGCAGATCTCTGCTCTACTCCACTCAATTCCACCACAGGACCGACTCTGATCTTATAAACAATGTTGGTGTTGGAGATCCTGCTGTTCCAACACTAATACATCTCACAGAGAAACTCCAGAAACCTCCTGAGGATCTATTCTCCTGTAGATTCATTAAATCATGTTAAAGAAACACTTTATCCTTCATCTGAAACAGGAGGTTTGAGAGAGCATCATGCAGTGAACAGATTTTACACCAAAGAACATTACAGCCTGCATGAAGCATCACCTCATTATTTATACAGCGTTTACTTCATAGGTTTATGCTTTGAATAAAAAAGAAAGAAAGAAAGAAAGAAAGAAAGAAAGAAAGAAAGAAAGAAAGAAAGAAAGAAAGAAAGAAAGAAAGAGTGTGTGTGTGTGTGTGTGTGTGTGTGTGTGTGTGTGTGTGTGTGTGTGTGTGTGTGTGTACAGAGGAGAGCAAGTAGATAACACACAGTGCTACACTTCACTCATCTTTCCTTCGTTCACACTGTACAGTGATGCTGGCGTGTTTTTTACACATCGTAATCAGGAACAGGTGCGTAACTGATTCCTCCAGTGGACGGAGGAGAGGCCTGGAGTGGTAACAGCCAACACAGCACAGAGCCTGCACACATACACACATACACACACACACACAAACACACGCACGTGCATATATGCATGAACGATTTTATAAACGTGTTGCACAATAATGAAGCAGTGTGGATTGATCTCAGCTTCAGCATCACACGTCTCTCTATAAAGGAAAGTTTACGTGTGAATACTGAAATAAATGTGATGTTAAAGAGGAACAGATTCTGTGCAGGACCCTGTTTATCTACAAACAAGCAGAGTCCTGACTGCGTCACAAGACAACACCTGAAGACAACATGACCACATTTCATCACACATCCACTATAATGTTTTGATTTTCTCTGTGAGACACAATTAAGGAAAACAGAGGTCGACTAATTTTATACATACCGATAGATAGTTTGGATCGTACTCACTGATAACCGATTAATCAACTGTTTTTATAATGGATACTGGATAAAAACAAACAAATGTAACACTCCATGTAAAATAGCATTGAACTTTATTACAAAAATAAAAAACAGTACCAAATCAAGAAAAAAATAATAATATATATATATATATATATATATATATATATATATATATATATATATATATATATATATATATATATATATATACATATATACACAGACATATACACACACACACACACACACACACACACCGGCCACTTTATTAGGTACACCTGTCCAACTGCTCGTTAATGCAAATTTCTAATCAGCCAATCACATGGCAGCAACTCAATGCATTCAGGCATGTAGACATGGTCAAGACGATCTGCTGCAGTTCAAACTGAGCGTCAGAATGGGGAAGAAAGGTGATTTAAGTGACTTTGAACTTGGCATGGTTGTTGGTGCCAGACGGGCTGGTCTGAGTATTTCAGAAACTGCTGATCTACTGGGATTTTCACGCACAACCATCTCTAGGGTTTACAGAGAATAGTCAGAAAAAGAAAAAAAAAAAAAACATGCGAGCAGCAGTTCTGTGGGCGCAAATGCCTTGTTGATGGCAGAGGTCAGAGGAGAATGGCCAGACTGGTTCGAGCTGATAGAAAAGCAACAGTAACTCAAATAACCACTCGTTACAACCGAGGAGCATCTCTGAACGCACAACACGTCGACCCATGAGGCGGATGGGCCACAGCAGCAGACCACCACACCGGGTGCCACTCCTGACAGCTAAGAACAGGAAACTGAGGCTACAATTCGCACAGGCTCACCAAAATTGGACAATAGAAGATTGGAAAAACGTTGCCTGGTCTGATGAGTCTCGATTTCTGCTGCGACATTCGGATGGTAGGGTCAGAATTTGGCGTCAACAACATGAAAGCATGGATCCATCCTGCCTTGTATCAACGGTTCAGGCTGGTGGTGGTGGTGGTGTAATGGTGTGGGGGATATTTTCTTGGCACACTTTTGGCCCATTAGTACCAATTGAGCATCGTGTCAACGCCACAGCCTACCTGAGTATTGTTGCTGACCATGTCCATCCCTTTATGACCACAGTGTTCCCATTTTCTGATGGATACTTCCAGCAGGATAACGCGCCATGTCATAAAGCGTGAATCATCTCAGACTGGTTTCTTAAACATGACAATGAGTTCACTGTACTCAAATGGCCTCCACAGTCACCAGATCTCAATCCAATAGAGCACCTTTGGGATGTGGTGGAACGGGAGATTCGCATCATGGATGTGCAGCCGACAAATCTGCAGCAACTGCGTGATGCCATCATGTCAATGTGGACCAAAATCTCTTAGGAATATTTCCAGTACCTTGTTGAATCTATGCCACGAAGGATTAAGGCAGTTCTAAAGGCAAAAGGGGGTCCAACCCGGTACTAGTAAGGTGTACCTAATAAAGTGGCCGGTAAGTGTGTATGTATATAAAATAAAAGACGTGCATTCAAACGGAAACAGAAAGCAACACTTCAAATAAATAAACACAATTACATCTAAAAATAAAACATTTTAAAAAGACGTCAAATAAATCGCCGCTAGAGGCCGCTCTTGAACTGTTTAAAGCAGGGGGGTCAAACTCAAATTCACAGTGGGCCAAAATAAAAAAGTGGGACGAAGTCGTGGGCCAAACTCAATATTTATTGATAAATTGACTGTAATTGTGTATGTTTTCCGTCTCTCCAGATATGTAATGTTGAACCTTTTCATATGGAAACAAACTATAGAACAACCAATGTTTAATATTATAAACACATGAGAAATAAAATTTTAAATAAAACACACATCAGTGGTATTCGTTTCTTATTCTCTCTTTCTCTCTCTCTCTCTCTCTCTCTCTCTCTCTCTCTCTCTGTAGCCTTTCAAATTCCTTTATAATGTAAATCTTTTTTCACAGGGCAACAACAACACAATCGAAATAATAATAATTTCCTTCAATTAAAAAAAGCAATCATTCAACTATTACCAGTATATGCCTTGGAGTAGAAAAATTGCAGAAAGACAACATTCATTCAAGCTCAGTTTTTACACTTTGATTTACTCTGATTGGTTGAAAACCGATACCTGAATCTCTTTTTAGATACAAGTGCATCAAGTCTGGGTTTAGGCTCTGAGCTGAGCATCATGTCTGGGTTTAGGCTCTGAGCTGAGCATCATGTCTGGGTTTAGGCTCTGAGCTGAGCATCATGGCTGGGTTTAGGCTCTGAGCTGAGCATCATGGCTGGGTTTAGGCTCTGAGCTGAGCATCATGGCTGGGTTTAGGCTCTGAGCTGAGCATCATGGCTGAGTTTAGGCTCTGAGCTGAGCATCATGGCTGAGTTTAGGCTCTGAGCTGAGCATCATGGCTGGGTTTAGGCTCTGAGCTGAGCATCATGTCTGAGGTTTAGGCTCTGAGCTGAGCATCATGTCTGAGGTTTAGGCTCTAAGCTGAGCATCATGTCTGAGGTTTAGACTCTGAGCTGAGCATCATGTCTGGGTTTAGGCTCTGAGCTGAGCATCATGTCTGGGTTTAGGCTCTGAGCTGTGCATCATGTCTGGGTTTAGACTCTGAGCTGTGCATCATGTCTGAGGTTTAGACTCTGAGCTGAGCATCATGGCTGGGTTTAGGCTCTGAGCTGAGCATCATGTCTGGGTTTAGGCTCTGAGCTGAGCATCATGGCTGGGTTTAGGCTCTGAGCTGAGCATCATGGCTGGGTTTAGACTCTGAGCTGAGCATCATGGCTGGGTTTAGACTCTGAGCTGAGCATCATGTCTGAGGTTTAGACTCTGAGCTGAGCATCATGTCTGGGTTTAGGCTCTGAGCTGAGCATCATGTCTGGGTTTAGGCTCTGAGCTGAGCATCATGTCTGAGGTTTAGATTCTGAGCTGAGCATCATGTCTGGGTTTAGGCTCTGAGCTGAGCATCATGTCTGGGTTTAGGCTCTGAGCTGAGGAAATCCTCAGGATTGAGTAAAGGTGTTCATCAGTGAGACTCCTGAGTGGTGTTTTGTTTATCTTCATTAAAGAGAACAGTTACACACACAGATACAGTGAGGAAAATAAGTATTTGAACACCCTGCTATTTTGCAAGTTCTCCCACTTAGAAATCATGGAGGGGTCTGAAATTGTCATCGTAGGTGCATGTCCACTGTGAGAGACATAATCTAAAAATAAAAATCCAGAAATCACAATGTATGATTTTGTAACTATTTATTTGTATGATACAGCTGCAAATAAGTATTTGAACACCTGTCTATCAGCTAGAATTCTGACCCTCAAAGACCTGTTAGTCTGCCTTTAAAATGTCCACCTCCACTACATTTATTATCCTAAATTAGATGCACCTGTTTGAGGTCGTTAGCTGCATAAAGACACCTGTCCACCCCATACAATCAGTAAGAATCCAACTACTGACATGGCCAAGACCAAAGAGCTGTCCAAAGACACTAGAGACAAAATTGTACACCTCCACAAGGCTGGAAAGGGCTACGGGGAAATTGCCAAGCAGCTTGGTGAAAAAAGGTCCACTGTTGGAGCAATCATTAGAAAATGGAAGAAGCTAAACATGACTGTCAATCTCCCTCGGACTGGGGCTCCATGCAAGATCTCACCTAGTGGGGTCTCAATGGTCCTAAGGAAGGTGAGAAATCAGCCCAGAACTACACTAGAGGAGCTGGTCAATGACCTGAAAAGAGCTGGGACCACCGTTTCCAAGGTTACTGTTGGTAATACACTAAGACGTCATGGTTTGAAATCATTCATGGCACGGAAGGTTCCCCTGTTAAACCAGCACATGTCCAGGCACGTCTTAAGTTTGCCAATGACCATTTGGATGATCCAGAGGAGTCATGGGAGAAAGTCATGTGGTCAGATGAGACCAAAATAGAACTTTTGGGTCAGAATTCCACCAAAAGGTTTTTTTAGGAAGAAGAATGATGAGTACCTTCCCAAGAACACCATCCCTACTGTGAAGCATGGGGGTGGTAGCATCATGCTTTGGGGGTGTTTTTTTGCACATGGAACAGGGCGACTGCACTGTATTAAGGAGAGGATGACCGGGGCGACATTTTGGGGAACAACCTCCTTCCCTCAGTTAGAGCATTGAAGATGGGTCGAGGCTGGGTCTTCCAACATGACAATGACCCGAAGCACACAGCCAGGATAACCAAGGAGTGGCTCTGTAAGAAGCATATCAAGGTTCTGGCGTGGCCTAGCCAGTCTCCAGACCTAAACCCAATAGAGAATCTTTGAAAGGAAGCTCAAACTCTGTGTTTCTCAGCGACAGGCCAGAAACCTGACAGATCTAGAGAAGATCTGTGTGGAGGAGTGGGCCAAAATCCCTCCTGCAGTGTGTGCAAACCTGGTGAAAAACTACAGGAAACATTTGACCTCTGTAATTGCAATCAAACAAATATTAACATTGACTTTCTCAGGTGTTCAAATACTTATTTGCAGCTGTATCATACAAATAAATAGTTAAAAAAATCATACATTGTGATTTCTGGATTTTTTTTTTAGATTATGTCTCTCACAGTGGACATGCACCTACGATGACAATTTCAGACCCCTCCATGATTTCTAAGTGGGAGAACTTGCAAAATAGCAGGGTGCTTAAATACTTATTTTCCTCACTGTATGTGCTGGTGAACACAGAGAGCATGGAGTTGGTGCAGTGTGTCGGGGAGGAAACATGGAAACTGTGCAGCACACACAGAGTCGTACTTTGACTTGAGCGTGTCTCTACACTGGAGTTCAATCAGCTCCATACAAACAAACTAACAAAGCATTCTGGGATTTGTAGTATTAGCGGTGTATGCGCTATACACTGGCAGGCAGCTCTAATACAAATTTGATATGATCTCGCAGGCCAAATAGAATTACACTGCAGGCCAGATTTAGCCTGTGGGCTTGAGTTTGACACCCCTGGTTTAAACTATCGGTATCGATTTTGGCCAAAATCTGACAGTTCCAGCGACCAATTATCAGTGCCAATTAATCAGCAAAAAGAAACTGTACCTCAATTCATCCACCAAATCATCAAACTTGAGATCTTTACCAAACTATAACAAACTCCATAAGTGACCTCATGTTCTGTTTTCTGTAATCCATCTTAATTTGTTTTTAATCAAACTATTTTAAAAACCGTCTCCATCTTCTGCTGGCTTTTGAACTTTTCCCTATTGTTCATGAAATGATAAGCATGATTAATGCCTATTGATTATGTTTTTTACCTGCATATTTATAACTCTACCAA
Organism: Silurus aristotelis; assembly: GCF_946808225.1. Lineage (NCBI taxonomy): Eukaryota > Metazoa > Chordata > Actinopteri > Siluriformes > Siluridae > Silurus > Silurus aristotelis. Next base: position 22,331,541 of record NC_139593.1, read on the forward strand.
ATATATTCTACTGCTCACTCAGACATCAGGAACATTTCCCTTCACCAGCTCGTGATGTGTAAAGAACAAACTGCATCAAGAGATCATTCTCTTTAAATCTAAACCATCTGCATTCTCCTGTCTTTACTGGTCCCTTCCTCATCCTCATTCAGTAACAATTAACTGGGTTTAGGAATAAATGTCTGAACTGCAGGTGAGAGCCGAGACCTGTAGATGAGCGAGAAACTGCATTAAACAGTTTGTAAAGAAAATAAATAAATACATCCACATCATCTACAAACATTTAGAGACATATCCTCACGTGTACCTCTTCCAAACACCTCCCTCAGCAGAGCGATTTTGGGTTTCCGTGTGTGTGTCGTGTGAAGCGTTGACCCGCTGTTACCTCTGTCCTTCATCAGTCTGTTTCTCATCTGTTCAATGGGCGTCTCATCTGTTATAATCGACACCAGCTGGAGAACAAATATGATTTATAGCAAAAGTCAATATTTATGCATTTCTTTTATATGTGCAAGTTTTTAAGTGTAAAAAAATTATGTAAAGTGAGAAAGATTTCACAAATAAAAGCCATCATTTCTTTTGATCAGTGAACGAAATAGTAAGTAAATGAACAGAAAAGAATCAAAATCAGATCATTATTAATCAGATCATTATTATTCAGATCATCAATTAGATCATTATTAATCAGATCACTATTGATCAGATCATCAATCAGATCATTAATCAGATCATCAATCATATCATTATTATTCATATCATTATTAATCAGATAATAATCAGATCATTATTAATCAGATCATCATTAATCAGATCATCAATCATATCAATATTAATCATATCAATATTAATCAGATCATTATTAATCAGATCATCAATCAGATCATCATTAATCAGATCATTATTAATCAGATCATCAATCAGATCATCATTAATCAGATCATTATTAATCAGATCATCAATCAGATCATTATTAATCAGATCATTAATCAGATCAGTATTATCAGATTAGTATTAATTAGATCAGTATTAATCATATCATTAATCAGATCAGTATTAATTAGCTCATTAATAAGATCAGTGTGAACCGTTTGCCTGCTAAACACCATCAGTTCCTCTGTTTTCACTTACACACAGTTTTTGAAGGAACTCAGCAGGTAGTTTGTTTTAAATATCTTGGAGAACTAAGCACAGCTCTTCTGTGGATGGAGGCTACTCAAAGCTTCTGTCTATTTATGTAATCTCATACAGACTCACTTCCAGGACTCCTTGTTCTTCTCTACACTGAAGATAGTTCTTCATGGCATTGGCTGTTTGTTTGAGGTTGTTTTCCGGCTGCAGAATGTATTCAGGGACAATCAGACACCTCCCTGATGGTTCTGCATGATGGAGAAGTATCAGCCTGTATTTTTCAGCATTGAGGACACCATTAATCCTGAACACATCTCCAACTCCATCTGCAGCTCCAAACTTGAAAGTTACCTCCACCATGTTTTACTCATCATTGTTCCACTCTTCAGACCTTCAGCAAACATCTCGCCTCCTCTTACCACAAATATTTCAGATTTTCTGAATGTTCTGCCCCAGTTCCTCTGTTTTTGTGTAGAGTGGAGACACCAAGCCTTGTTTCCTCATCGGCTTTATCTCCACAATTCTTCCATGAAGATCACTTTTGCTCAGACTACTTCTTACAGAGTGAGAACTGAAAGTCAAACAGTTTAGATTCCACTTCTGTTCATTTACTTTCTGTTTATTAAACTTTTTTTTCATTTTCATTTCATCATTTCATCTTCTCCCGCTTATCCGTAATTCGGGTCGCGGGGGCAGCAGTCTAAGCAGATTCCCCAGACACTTCTCCGTGTCCAGGGATCGGGCTGTCAAGGCCCCCACCTTCGACTGCTGCTGTTTATTAAACTGATAAATATAAACAATGTGTGTGTGTGTGTGTGTGTGTGTGTGTGTGTGTGTGTGTGTGTGTGTGTGTGTGTGTGTGTGTATATGCTTCCCTTATTATTAGATGTAAGGTAAGATTCTGATGTAAGGTTACACACCTGATCATAAAATATCATCAGGACAAAAACTCCGAAGAGAATGGACTCCACTAACAGGATGATGTAATGCGCTCTGGATGGACAAGACGTTCATCACAAAAATCAGGAAACAGAATAATAAAAACATTGTACAGCTTTACATCACATACAACATAAACCTTAATCACTGTTTGAACCTTTTCTGTGCCGTTCGGAAAGTTTAAATAAATCAATAAAATCAGGTTTATTGTGCTGTATGTGATCACATCCTAAACAGATTGCTTGCTTACACTATTAGATGTTTGCTGGGAACTTCCACTCCTCCTACTTCTCCATCTCCATCTCCCTCAGTCCATATCCTCCACACCCAGGCTGAGACCACCAGGGCCATGGAGTACAGACTGGCCATGCCTTCAGAGAAATCAGAGACTAGGAGTATAGAGTCTGCTCACTAACAGCTGGTTTCATCATGGAGGGTTTCACATGAGTGAAAGTGATTTTTATGTTAAAATGATGTTTTTGTGTTGGTTCTTTATATTAGTTATTTATACTTACACACACTGGTCACTTTAATAGGAACACCTGCTCAATGTATAGATCATAAAGATACAGATCAAGAGCTTCAGTTCATCTTCAGCAGTCCAGTTTAGGGAGTCTGTGCTCATGAGAGTTTCACATTCCTGTTCTGTACTGACCTGATGAGGAACCTGGTGTGGTCTGCTGTTATTCATCCATCTTGAAGCTACAGTGAGGTTTAGAGCCATTTTCTGCTTTAGTGTTTTATTTTTATTTAACATGGAGTTTTTCACCCACAGAACTGCTGCTCACTGAGGTGTTTACAGACTAAAACCCCTGCAGCTTCTGAATAATTCCACAATAATGCCACAGTCCCAAAGATGAGACCTTTTCTTCATTCTGATGTTTGATCATAAGCTCCTAATCCGGATCTGTATGACCGTCATGAGCAGGTGTTACAGCAGAGGTACATTACGTGTGTCATTAGTCGAAGTCACTCTGGTTTTGGACCCGAACTCTAACCCAGATTGTGATTTTCAGTTGGAACAAAAACTATAAATGTAAAATGTTGTGAAGTCGTTCACTTCCATAGACATGAAATCATTTATAATATCTAATCAGCTCTACTTTCTGTTCTCCTGTAAACAAATCAGCAGAGTAACAGAAGTGAAGGAAGTCAGAAAGCCGTCACACTCACCAGTGTAAAAGAGAAATTGGATGAAGTACTTCTGGTTGAGTTCTCCAACACAATTATTAATCCTACAGATCATTAGAGCAAACATTCACACACACACACACACACCCCAATACATACAGTGAGTCATGGAGAAAAGAGAGAGAGAGAGTAGAAGAAGAAGGAAGAGAGAGAGAGAGAGAGAGAGAGAGAGAGAGAGAGAGAGAGAGACTGACCAGGGGCAGTGGTGGTCCATGCGTCTGATGCAGCGTTGACACACTCGGCAGTGATGAGCTCGAGGAGGACGATACGTTTCACAGCGACTACACACAGTCCAGCCTTCACAACCCTTCACAACACAACAGCACCACTTTTAAACCTCTCGACTTTTTCCAGGTTGCAATATACAGTATGAGAGCGGCATCTAGAGGTGAATCACTGAAATGTTTTTATTTATTTGGAATGTTACGTTTTATTTCAGTTTGAATGCGTGTCTTATTTTCCTTAATATTTATTCATATAATTAATATTCACATTTATTACATTTAGAACGTTTTAATGATTCATTACTGTTTTATTTTTATAATAAAGTTCAGTACTATTTTACATGTTTTTTTAAATATTTTTTTTATCCAGTATCCATTTTAAAAACTATCGTTTGATTAATCGCTTATGATCCAAATTATCTCTCGGTATCTGTAACATCCACTATCGCTCAAACTCTACTTAACAACCCCAATTCCACAAAAGTTGAGACACTGTGCAAACTGTAAACAAAACAGAATGCAATGATGTGCAAATCCAATAATTCCAGATTTTATTCACAATAGAACATAGAAAAAATATCAAAAGGTCTAAACTGAGAAAATGTTACATTTTATTTGTATTTTTAAATGTTTTTTTTAAACTATTTTAAGGGAAAATTAAGTCATTTTGAAACGAATGGCTGCAACACGACGGAGGGACGGGGCAATAAAAAGTCTTGGAAAGGTCTGGAAAAAGTAAGTGGAAAGGCAGAGACTCTCAGAAGATAAAAGGTGGGCGGAGCTTCAACATTCTGTGAAAAAAACAACAAATTTCAGAATAATCTTTCTCAGTTTAAACTTTTGGTTTGTTTTCTCTGTTTTATTGTGAAAAACATATGGATTTATGAGATTTGCAAATCAGTGTTTTTATTTACACTGTACAGTGTCCCAACTTTTATTTCTCCATACATTTTCAGAATTAAAGCATCTCTCATCGAAAACTCACTAACCCTGATCTCCAGTAATCACGTGTCTTACAGGAATAATAATAATAATTCAATATTATTAAAAAGCAATCAAACAGAAGACTAAACAGAAAGCAGAGCGAAGGCTGGAGTTTGCTGCTGAATGCTGTTGGATTTATTGAACAGTAAAGTTTCTCACCCGTTCATTCTCATTCACTCGACTAGACTGGGACCTCAAGTCTGAGAAATCAATAGCTGTCTCAGGAAGAGGAACCATGCCTGAGGGAGAGACAACAGCGTTTCTACAACAGTGTTTTAATAACACGTTCAAAATGTTTAAAAATCTACAATTATGAGTTTAAAGTTGTAGAAATATAAGAATAAACTCAAAACACGATGAGAATAAAACTGTAACATTGCGAGAATAAAGTCCAGCTGCCACAGCTTGCCGGACCGTGGCTGAGGTTCTGAAGATGTCTGAACTATCGATATCAGTGGAGTCGAACACTTGTCCCAATCTCACTGCACAAAAAAGCCAATTTCCTCAGTGTCTGGTTTCCTACAGAACCGCTGCAGCGTTTGTTAACTTCTACAGAGACGTCTACAGAGACAGCAGGGAAAGGAGAAGTGGAGGAGAGTGGAGGTTCGGGTTGGTACTTTAAATGTTGGTACTATGACTATGTTGTGTGTTCAGGAGAACAAGTGGAAAGAGAGTAAGAGCAGGAACATTGGAGGTGTTTAAACTGTTCTATCATGGTGTGGATGGAGAGAGAAATGGTGTAGGGGGGATTCTGAAGGAAGAGTACAGTGAGACCTGAGATGTTGTATGGATTAGAGACAGTGGCATTGAGTAAAAGACAGGAGGTGGAGCTAGAGGTAGCAGAGCTGAAGATGTTGAGATGTTCATTGGGAGTGACGACGATGGACAGGATTAGAATTGAGTTTATTAGAGGGACAGTGCATGTAAGGCGTTTTGGGGACAGTACCCTATTGAACCCTACACTAACCCTAACACTGACCCTTATTCTGACTCCCTGATGGGAGAAGCCAAAAGAAGATCTTAATTGATTTTTTTTTAAGTAGCACTAAAACTGTCGTAAATTTCTCATATATAATCTCAATAATAAATTTCTCAATATCTTGTTATATTTTTCTATAAACTACGAAATTTCGGGGGATTAAATAAGTTTCCTTTAAATACGTCTCTATTAGAACTAAAACAATCACACTAACTGATTAAAATGCAAATCAAAGTTAGCGCTATTGATTATAATTTTTTACGTGTGCACAAAACGTATCATATTTCCGCTGCAGAGTGAATAGAAACAGTGACACTGCGCTAACTCTAGTTTCTTTTTTATACCCCTGGAATTGTTGTGCATGTTTTCAAGTTTAATAATACAATTTTTAAATGCACTCAAAGTACGAGTCGGAGACTGAACACACTTATGACCACCACTTAATACGTTTCTGAGGGAACTCTCTTCCGCACATAAAAGGATTAAATACTAAAAGCCCTTAAACAAAATCTTTCCGTACAAATACATGTACCGTTACACCCCTTAGAAATACAATCAAATAATATAAAATATCATTAACTGATGTTTTGTGTGTGTTCACCAAGATTCACAATTACACTAAACCCACCGATGGCTTCTACCCTACACTGTTCCCCACTGTACCCTACACGGAACCCTACTCTACCCTACTGCTCCCTACACGGAACCCTACACTACCCTACTGCTCCCTACACGGAACCCTACACTACCCTACTGCTCCCTACACGGAACCCTACTCTACCCTACTGCTCCCTACACGGAACCCTACTCTACCCTACACGGAACCCTACACAGAACCCTACTGCTCCCTACACGGAACCCTACACTACCCTACTGCTCCCTACACGGAACCCTACTCTACCCTACTGCTCCCTACACGGAACCCTACTCTACCCTACTGCTCCCTACACGGAACCCTACTGCTCCCTACACGGAACCCTACTGCTCCCTACACGGAACCCTACACTACCCTACTGCCCCCTACACGGAACCCTAACTCTACCCTACTGCTCCCTACACTGTACATTTACAGTATTTTAAGAGCAAATTACATTTAGAGGTCGACCAATTCACTGGTTTTGCAGATCAATCAGCACCTATATTTCTAAATCCATACCGGTTCCGGGTTGTTATACAGTAGATAGAGCGGCCTCCAGAGGTAAACAACTGAAGCCACACACTGTTCATTTGAAGTGTTGTTTATTTATTTTTGTTTTTTGAATGTAACTGTTTTTATTTATTTGGAGTTTTTGGTTCAATATGTCTTATTTTCCTCTATATTTATTAATAGAATTTATATATTTATATTTATTTCATTAAGCACATTTTCATAATTCTGTAGTGTTTTTTTATTTCTCATAAGAGAAAATAAAATCTCACTCGTATCTTACCGTGCACTCCTGACCAAATTCACTTGGGATGTGACTTCTGCAAAGACTGCCTTCTACAAGGAAAAGCTCAAGATCCTCATAAGCTCCACATCATCTCTTCATTACTCAACCCTCTGCTCCACCTGCTCCATCCTCCCTGACTGCTGAAGACTTTGCCTCCTTCTATGATGAGGAGATTGAGGAAATCTGCCAGACCTTCACTCTGACTATGACTACATTACAGTCAGGAATCTCCCACTCTTCACTAACAAGTTTCTCAACTGTAGCGCAAGTCATCCAATCCCATCAAATATCCTTCAGACCATCTCACAAGATCTTCATCTCCTCAATCATCAATGGGTCCTTAACATCTGACTATTGCCCACTAGCTTCAAGCAAGCAAGGATCATTCCCATTTTAAAGAAACCTGCTCTGGATCCATTAGACATTCAATTCATGTTTATTTGTGTTGAGCTTTTAATAATGAACATCGTCTCAGAGCAGCTTTACACAGATAATGTGATGATTAAAGTGAAGATGTTCTTTATAAGTGTAAGTTTGTCCCTGATGAACAAGTTGGTGGAGACTGTGGTGAAAGAAAAACTTCCTGAGATGCAGAAGGAAGAACCCTTGAGAGGAACCAGACTCAAGATGGAACCTCATCCTCATCTGGGTGCCACCGAATGTCCATTTATTACAGATAAACGATGTTGAGGTGCAGTGATGGAGATCAGAGTAAACTGTAGTCCCAAGTCAGTGTAATTAACTACAGTCCAAATCCTCAGAGCTCCTGTTCTTACTCCAGAATTCCATGGATCTCCAGGGCGTAAATGAGAAACATCCCAAGCTGCACAGAGATGCCTCCAATCAAAGAGAACATCATCCAGAGGCAGACCAGGATGAAGTGGGAAGATCCGAGGAGAGAAGCAGGAACAGTGATCACTGGAACCTCAGGAGCATGTTTAACTCGACCGAGAGAGAGAGAGAGAGAGAGAGAGAGAGAGAGGGGATTGGTGACAACATCATCAACATCTACAGACCGGTATCACGTCTCTCCTTTCTTTCTAAATCTGTCTGTCTCTCACAGAACGACCTCCATGATCCGAACCAGTCTGGATTCAAAGCGACACATTCCACAGAGACGGCTCTTTTGGATGTTTCTGAGAAACTGCATTCTTCTTGATCAGCTGAGCTGTCATCTGTTCTTATCTTCCTGGACCTTTCAGCAGCATTAGACACAGTCAACCACAAGACTCTTGTCAATCCTCATGAGCCTCGGTATCTGGGGAACAGAATGGGAATGGTTTGCTTCCTACCAGGAAGGTCGCTCATACCAGGTAACATCGAGGGGATCCACATCTGTCCCATGCAGACTCACTAATGGTGTCCCACAAGGCTCAGTAATTGGTACCTTTTCTCCCTTTATACCCACTCCTTCGATAAAGTCATATCCTCACATGGGTTTTCTTACCACTGCTATGCAGATGACACTCAACTCATCTTTTCTTTACCTTCCTCAGATACCACAGCTTCTGTTCGGATCTCGGCATGCTTGGTGGACATATCTTCATGGACGAGTGCTCATCAACTAAAATTCAACTGCAACTAAACAGAACTGGTCATCCTAGGTGATTTATCTCCAGGTCAAGAGCTCAAACTCCTCATGACTCTCTGCTCTCCCCTTCAGCCACTGCTCGTAACCTCAGGGTAACTATAGACAATCAACTGTCCTTCTCACATGTTGCTAATGTGTCTCGTTCCTGGCAATTTCTTCTCTACAACATCAGAAGGATTTGATAATTTCTGTCCACACAGGCTGCCCAGGTTCTTGTTCAGTCTCTTGTGATTTTGAGACTGGACTACTGCAGCTCTCTGCTGGCAGATCTTCCCCTGAATGCTATTCATCCACTGCAAATGATCCAAAACGAAGCTCTAAACAGAATTATAGTCTGATTTATATAAAGTGTGTAATCCAGTGCACCAGTGTAGATTTATTCATTGATGAGACTCAAAGCACTTTTGTACGTCGCTCTGGACACGGACGTCTGATAAATACCACAAATGTGAATGTAATAAAGTTCAGTAGTATTTTACATGGAGGGTTTTTTTTTTATCCAGAATCAATTTTTAAAAAGAATCGGTTGATTAATCGGTTATCCGCGAGTACAATCCAAACTCGCTACCGGTAACATCCACATCCACTAACTTTCTTACATTTCTCTCATTCATACAACTGAGCAGATATGGGCTTGAGTCCTTGCTCACAGGTCCAGAAGTGCAGATTGATCATGGCTGTGATTAGAACATGGGCAGAATCATGCTGTAATGTACATAACGTACCTCTGCTACAGAAATGAGCTGCAGGTTGTGTGTAATTCAGGTGTGCTGCATGAACCTCACCTGGATCAGAGAACACAGCTTTGGAATGACAGGCAAGAAGCAGCAGTAAGATGATATTGAAGACAGATCCATGAAGAGTGCACCAGACACTGTGGAGAGAAGATCAGCACATGCTCGAGGAAGATCAGGCCACTGACTTGTTTAATCAAGTTAAAAGAAAAAAAGCCATCATGGACACACACTATATATATATATATTTACAGTGGTGTGAAAGTGTTGGCCCCCTTCCTGATTTCTTATTTGTTTGCCTGTTTTCACACTTTAATGTTTCAGATCATCACACTAATTTAAATATTAGTAAAAGAGAACAGAAGTAAAAAACAACATGCAGTTTTTAAATGAAGGTTTTTATTATTAAGGGAAAACAAAATCCAAAACTACATGGTCCTGTGTGAAAAAGTGTTTGACCCCTAACCCTAATACCCGGTTGGGCCGCCCTCAGCACCAACATGTCAAGTGTTTGTGAAAACCTGCACTGAGTCTGTTTCAGCATGTGAAGGAATTTTGCTTCACTCATCTCTGAAGATTTGTTGTAATTCAGCAAGTCTTCCAGGTCCTGAAGCAGCAAAACAGCCCCAGACCTTCACACTACCACCACATTTTACTGTTGGGATTTTTCTGAAACGTGGCGGTAGTTCTATGCCAGACGTAATGGGACACACACCTTCCAAAAGGCTTAACTTTTGTCTCGTCAGTCCACAGAGTATTTTCCCAAAAGTCTTGGAGATCATCAAGAGGTTTTCTGGGAAACTGAGACAAGTCTTTATGTTCTTTTTGCTCAGCAGTGGTTTTGGTATTGGAACTCTGTCATGCAGACCATTTTAGCAGAGTCTCTTTCTCATGGTGGAGTCATGAATACTGAGCTTCACTGAGGCAGGTGCGACCTGCAGTTCTCTGGATGTTGATTTGGGGTCTTTTGTGAGCTCTTGGATGAGTCGTCACTGTGCTCTTGGGGTAATTTTGGTCAGCTGGTCACTCCTGGGAAGGTTCTCCACTGTTCCATGTTTTTGTGATTAGTGAATAATGGCTCTCACTGTGGCTATCTGGAGTCCCAAAGCTTTAGAAATGGCTTTATAACCTTCTCCAGACTGATAGAGCTCAATTACTTTCTTTCTCATTTGCTTCTGAATTTCTTTGGATCTCGGCATGATGTCTCCTTCACTTTGTCAGGCAGGGTCTATTTAAGAGATTTCTTGATGGTGAACAGGTGTGGCAGTAATCAGGCCTGGGTGTGGAGAGAAGTTCAACTCAGGTGTGATAAGTCCACTAAAGGCGGTAGATCATTCTCACATTTAGCTCCTAAACTCTGGAATAGTCTTCCTGACAGTGTTCGGGACTCAGACACACTCTCCCAGTTTAAGTGCAGATTAAAGACGTATGTTTTTAGTGAGTTCTACACATAACACACATCACATCATAACCTTGTGCTCCAGAACATCTGATCACATCACATTATCAACTTGTGCTGTTAATATCATGAACAGCAGCTACGCTAATTCCTCTCCACTGCTTCTCTTTCTCTCGCCATCCCGAGACACCCTGAGGTTCCTCCAGCTCCAGTCACGTCCCACCTCGTGAAGATTACGGACCTTTGAAGAAGTAGATGCCGAACTCGCAAACATCCCAAACCATCTAGAGACGTACCAGTGCCAATTGGATCCCGCTACATGTGTGGAGTTTGACATTGGACCTCCTGGAGTGTTTACAGGCTCTGGCATGGAGAAGCTGATGCTGGATCTGTGATGATCACAAATGCTGAGCTTATAAAACTAGGAGCTACTGATCATATAGACTGTATAAGACTGCAGAAAGAACATCACTTATAATCTTATACTCCAGTACTCATGTTAGTTCTCACTCTCCAGTGTTCTGTAGTGTTGAAAGATTTATGATCAAACTCTTGATGTCACCCAAATGAGGATGGGTTCCCCTTTTGAGTCTGGTTCCTCTCAAGGTTTCTTCCTCATAACATCTAAGGGAGTTTTTACTTGCCACAGTCGCCAGCGGCTGCTTATCAGGGATAAACGCACACCTTCACCTTCACTGTTGATCTGTGTAAAGCTGCTTTGAGACGATGTGTGTTGTGAAAAGCGCTATACAAATAAACTTGACTTGACTTGACTTGATAAAGCACAGGTGTAACAGGGGGGGAAACACTTTTTCACACAGGACCATGTAGTTTTGGATTTTGTTTTTGCTCAATAATAAAAACCTTCATTTAAAAACTCCATGTTGTTCACTTGTGTTCTCTTTTACTAATATTTAAATTAGTCTGATGATCTGAAACATTAAAGTATGATGATGATAACACACACACACACACACACACACACACACACACACACACACACACACGTAGCATGTACACGCTTGTTTTGTAAATGTAAAAGCGGAGATCGCGAGGAGAACATGAACAGAACCACCACAGAGAGAGGAGAAGGTGGAGATGATGATGAAGGAGGAAGAACACTACCTGCTGTTGATGTTTACAGTAAATAAGCGTCTCTTACCTTCCAGAAAAAGCTGGAATCAGCACATACTGAATTACAACGTAATCGGCGTAAAACACGCTGAAGTAAGTGAGGAGGAGGCAGATGAAGCCGCACGGGTCTCTCCTGCACCGCAACACAGCCATCTTACCCTCCCCTACTTCCGGGATCCGAGCCGTGACGTCGCGCCTTGGGCTCCAATCAGGATCATGGCTACGTGTGACGTAACAGTTCTCAATTCAAACTATAATAATAATAATAATGTTTGGGTTCTATAATATGTTAATTTATTATATATAGTTATTAGAGTTTTATCATGCCCAAACGAAACTTGGAGAGGTTTTTCATACGACCTGCGATGCTCGTAGTGTATTTTCTGATCAGGGAAGAATCACACAGCACACAGCAAATGTTCTTCTTCGGTTTATTGCAGGCAGCAGACATGTATATATACACACATTGGAAAGAAAGCTGACCTAAAGCGGTTTCCTGTTAAGATAAGAGGATATATTATAGGATATAGAGGATATACTAGCCGGAGATGTGTGAGCCAGGATAAAAATACCTTACATGCTAACATCGTAAATATTCTATAGACACTGAACAGACAAAGGAATGTGTGTGAACGAGTGAGAAAACCGTCTCAACACTAACAATATATTAAATATTGGTTTATTTTGTTAGTAAAATAATGTTCATAAGATGAAGTGGCCTCGATGTAAAGCAAAGTTTTACATTTTATAAATATCTTTCAATTCGATGTATTGAATTTGAAATACTGAAATTATCTTTTTTCTGTTCTTTACCCTTTCTTTTTTGTTTGGCAGCTAATGGTAATATGATACATTTAAATATGTAATATCTTTGTTCCTGAGCCATTTCAAATAAAAAAAGATTTAATAAAAAAGTATTACAGTAATTTATTAATGTGATTAGTGGCTCCTTGTGTAAATAGGTTGATTGCATTGTTTTTGCCGGTCACCAGGGGGCGCTGTATTGGAGCCTTTTTTGGTTGTATGTATATTCGATTCTTTCCACCAGAGGGCGCAAATTGTATTTCTGTTGTGAAGGCGACACCAATTGTATACGCGAAGAAGCTGAACATTTGGATTACATGCAGCAGACCGGAGATTTATATTTATTAAAGTGCATGAAATAGAAAAATAAATGGAAAGAATAAAATAATAATAGAAATGATAGAGTTCTGCATCAGAACAGTCATCACTTCACCCCCACGTTTCACATGCTCACTTTATTACTCACTGATCTGTTAACACACGGATTGTGTTCTATTAAACACTCCTCCATCAAACACAGAGACGAGAAGAGAAGAGAAGAGAAGAGAAGAGAAGAGAAGAGACGAGAAGAGACGAGAAGAGACGAGAAGAGAAGAGAAGAGAAGAGAAGAGAAGAGAAGAGAAGAGAAGAGAAGAGAAGAGAAGAGAAGAGAAGAGAAACACACGTTCTCGGCGCTCTGATGGAATCAATAACGTTTTTATTTTTCACTTACAGAACAATAAGTTTCTCATTAAGAGCAATCTGAGCTTGGGTGAGGTTCGCCAGGTAAGTGACCATCAGGAGATCCTGCAGGAAACAGATGATAAAGTAAACACCAGGAACAACAAACACCCCAGGAAGCCTTAAAGACCATGAAGATGTACATACATTAATGTTGGAGTTGAGCATGCTCTCGAAATCCTCAGCTGAGATCTTGGGTACTTTGTTGACCAGATCCATCAGATGACGTCCAACACTGTTATCTGCTGTCACCTTCCCAGACTAAAGCCAAAAGCACAAGACAGGATTTCTATAAAAACATGACCTTCAGCAGAACTCCAGGTTTATTGGATAATAAACACACTTTCAGATCAGATGTTTTCTTTTTCCACTTTAAGAAAATGCAGATTATGATGCAGTTACATTTTACTAACACAAGAGAAAAAAGATGCGGCGGCACTTTAATGCTTTAGTTCTCTTTAATCATCTCCATCCACTCCTCAAAGCTTCACCATTCACACACAATCATTTATAACCCTCGTCCCACCATGCACACCATCTTCACCTCGTCCCACCCTGATCTCGACCCAGTCCCCAACCTGATCTCCACCCTAATCTCCACCCCGTGCCAACCTGAGCTCCACCCTTTCCCGATCTCCACCCTAATCTCCACCCCGTGCCGATCCCGATCTCCACCCCGTGCCGATCCCGATCTCCACCCCGTGCCGATCCCGATCTCCACCCCGTGCCGATCCCGATCTCCACCCCGATCTCCACCCCGTCCCGAACCCGATCTCCACCCCGTCCCGAACCCGATCTCCACCCCGTCCCGAACCCGATCTCCACCCCGTCCCGAACCCGATCTCCACCCCGTCCCGAACCCGATCTCCACCCCGTCCCGAACCCGATCTCCACCCCTTCCCGAACCCGATCTCCACCCTGATCGCCGCCCCGTCCCGATCCCGATCGCCGCCCCGTCCCGATCCCGATCGCCGCCCCGTCCCGATCCCGATCGCCGCCCCGTCCCGATCCCG
>NC_139593.1:22355814-22380814 GCF_946808225.1 Silurus aristotelis
CACAAATCTTTTTTCGAAATTAGGTTGTAAGATTGTTTTAGTATCAGTGTATCTGCAGTTGGTTTTCCTTTTTTTTGTCACCTGTTTTTTTAATATCTTAATTAAAGCAGAAGTTAAATTAAATTAAATTTCAATTCCTGAGAATTAAAAACCCGGACTGCATGAACTAACCCAAGTTCCAGAGAGCGTAGTGAGCTGCAAGTTCCTTGGCGTCCTCGAGAATGGTGCAGGCTTTATCGGGCATGTAGCTGCTCTGGGTGCTGCTGATCACCACTTTATACACCAGCAGGGTTTTTCCTTCAGGCCCTGCAGGAGAAACGGTGGCTGCAGTCGTGGTATAAAGGTAATACTCTGGCAATGACCAGCCGTTCTTGAGGCAGTAATATTCCAGCAGAGACACGGCAGTGCTCAGCTGACTCGGCTTCAGGCTCTGCAGGCTGATCGGTGCCAGACCGGATCCAGGAAGGACCGGATACACGCAGCGTTCTAGCTCTACAGAAAACGAGCTATTTATCCGAGGAGATAAACTGAGAGAGTGTGCAGAAAAACCATCACTTGTCATTCCTGAGCCCACGCTGATCCCTGAGTCGTCTTTGCTCTGCGGTGGGTCATTGTAGAGGACCGGCGCCGATCCATTAAGTCCCGAGCGGGTTTTGGAACGGCGACCCCCGTCTTTGCTGACAGGCTTTGCGAGAGTGACTTCGATGGGGGAGCCGTCGACGAGTTTGCCTTTCATGGACTGCTGTGCAGCGAGCGCGTCTTCACGGGAGCGGAAGTGAATAAAAGCGTAGTCTGTCAGTTTCTTAACACGATCCACAGCGCCGGGATTCAGACGACTGAACTCTGAGTGAAGCGTCTCCTCAGTCGTGTGCAGCATGAGATTACGGACGTAGAGAACCCGAACACGCTGCATCGTCTCCTCATCCACATCTTTCTCAGGCTCAGCCCAGTCCACCTGAATGGTGTGACCCCACAACTGGAACGTCCCTATTGGAATAACACAACAATATTTATCACTAGAAACACTTGACTTTATTCACTAAGCATTTCATCAGGAAATAAAAGATAAAGATTGTGAAATGAAGGTTGAACACTGTTGTGTCCGTTGTGGTGGTTATAAACGGTATGGAAGTACCCGGGATGAGTTTCCTGCGAGCCATGGCAGCAGCCTTGTGTGACTTGTACTCCACAAACGCAAAACCACGGTTCTTGGATTTGTCCACGGCACTGGGGTACACAATAACATCTACCACTCCATCTGTTACCTGAATACACATACAGACACACACACACAATGAACACACACAAAATGAATACAAATGAGTCTCACCATTTGATCAGGATTAAAGTAATGGCACCCTGTGCGAGAAGAAGGAGTTAGTGTTCATGTCTGGTAACGACACACTGCAGGAGCTGAGCAGTGCTGTGGAAACATTTAATATATCTAATGGGATTTTTGTTCAGTATCGACACGAGAACATTTACACACACACTGCTGCTACTATTCTACTATTTCTCAGTGAGTCCCATTATGAGGTCTGAAAGTGAAATCTCTGTGAAGAACAGCATTACACTCAGAATATATGTATAGTAGAGGTCAACCTGGTTAATTGGTTTTGCCGAGTTGATTACTGAAACTATCGGCTATCAGTAAAACTTTATACCGGTAGTTTTTCCAGGTTGCGCTATACAGTGCGAGAGCGCCTCTAGAGGTGAATCACTGATGCCGTATTTATTTGGAGTGTTACCTTTTGTTTCAGTTTGAATGCGTGTCTAATTTTCCTCAATTTAATACATTTTCCTTTATTAATACAATTAATATATTCACATTTATAAAATTTAGCACATTTTCATGACTCAGTACTGTTTTTTTTATTGTTGTATTTTTGTATGAAAGTTCAATACTATTATATACAAGGTGGTATCAAAAAGTTTGGAGACTAGTTTTGTAACTCGCCAACAGGTGGCAGCACAAGGCTGCACACACAGTCACAGGGCACCGACCCTCATAAGTAAAAAAAAAAAACATGGTCCTGTGTACATCCGGAGCTGTGCAACTGGTGCTATTCTGAGCATGTGCGCACCATGTTACCGAGCTCCTCCTCACACGTGAGTTTCTCGCCGGAAATAACACAGCCTCACTTCCGAACCCACCCTACTCGCCAGATTTGGCTCCTGTGGACTTCGCCCTCTTCCTGAAGATGAAGATCCAGATCAAGGTTTTGACACCGTTGTGGTGATCCGGTGCGGATCGCAGAAGGTGCTTGACACCAGGATGTGTTCCAGAAGAACACAAGGGCCGCTGTTTTGATGTGCATGGAGACTATTTTGAAGGTGAGTGGGGAAACAGATAAATAAAGTACTTTCTTGTCAACAGATATAGTCTCCAAACTGTCTGATATTACCTCGTATGGAGTGTTATGTTTGTTTTTAATCCAGTATCCATTTTAAAAACTATCGGTTGATTAATGGCTTCCAAAGTACGATCCAAATGATCTATCGGTATCTGTAACATCCACTATCGCTCAACCTCTACTCACTACTATATAATACTTAACAAACAAAATACTGACTAACTGAATTACGGACCTTCATCATCTCTTCTTGGATCTCCTCCTTCTTCTTGTCTTTAGGGATAGAGCCGATGAAGAGGCGACAGTTGTCGAGACTCACACACACACCAATACACTTCCCTGGACGGATTTCGTAGTTGTCGAGGAGGGTAATGGCCCGTTGAGCTTCTTCTCGGCTGGTGTACATGACGAAAGCATAGCCTCGGTTCTCTCCACTGAACTCCATCATCAAGCGGAACTCATAGATTTGGCCTGCACGCTCGAACACGGGCACCAGCTCATCCTCGTACATATCTCTGGGAATTTTACCCACAAACACCTCACAGCCTCGAGGAGGAGGAGGACCTTCCCACCCTACAACACAAACACAAGACCAGCATCCGCCTGTAACGTAAACACCTCACAGCAGATCTGTCCATCATCGTTTACTTCACATCAGTTCCTAGTAAACTGTAAAACTACTTTTTTAATTACTATTAAGATTATTAAATATCTGCATGCAACTGATTTTACTTTGTGTAAAAAAAATACAACAATCAAAAAACAACAATCAGACTTCGACTTGGTCAAGCCGGGGCCCTCTACAAGGTGGAGGTGATAACGTCAGCATTTTCACATCCTCTGATTGGAAGGTCAGAGAGCGTCACTAGTCAGAGCTGACAAACCGCATCTGTAACAAACTGCACATCTCAAATCTATTTATTAAGATGTAATCGCTGTTTTTTTAATTTCACAACGACTGCCAGATGAGAAGATGATTTATGAAACACACTTTTCAGTAAAATCTGGACATAGTGAGTAAAGTTCACCAAAAATGTTCAACTGGTTGTTCAGCTTTTTTATGAACCGTTTATCATTTTTCTGTTTTCTTTCCTGTAGAATTTACACAAAAACACACAATTTACCTTCATTTTAAATCCCCAGGAAAACCGTAATGTACAGAAACAATGTAGAGAAATGCAGGAAACCCCGGGGAGATGTGATGAGGTGAATATAGATGCTTCTGCTGGAGATGATGTATGTGGAGGTGCAGTTGTGGCTCCAGTGAAAGGAAACGTGATTGTGTACACACTATATAATACAAACTACCTAGTACACACTTCACACTATATAATACACACTACACACTATATAATAAACTCTGCCTAGTACACACTTCACACTATATAATACACACTACACACTATATAATACAAACTACCTAGTACACACTTCACACTATATAATACACACTACACACTATATAAAAAACTCTGCCTAGTACACACTTCACACTATATAATACACACTACACACTATATAATACAAACTACCTAGTACACACTTCACACTATATAATACACACTACACACTTCATAATACACTCTGCCTAGTACACACTTCACACTATATAATACACACTACACACTATATAATACAAACTACCTAGTACACACTTCACACTATATAATACACACTACACACTTCATAATACACTCTGCCTAGTACACACCTCACACTATATAATACACACTACACACTATATAATACAAACTACCTAGTACACACTTCACACTATATAATACACACTACACACTTCATAATACACTCTGCCTAGTACACACTTCACACTATATAATACACACTACACACTATATAATACAAACTACCTAGTACACACTTCACACTATATAATACACACTACACACTTCATAATACACTCTGCCTAGTACACACTTCACACTATATAATACACACTACACACTATATAACACAAACTACCTAGTACACACTTCACACTATATAATACACACTACACACTTCATAATACACTCTGCCTAGTACACACTTCACACTATATAATACACACTACACACTATATAATACAAACTACCTAGTACACACTTCACACTATATAATACACACTACACACTTCATAATACACTCTGCCTAGTACACACTTCACACTATATAATACAAACTACCTAGTACACACTTCACACTGTATAATACACACTACACACTTCATAATACACTCTGCCTAGTACACACTTCACACTATATAATACACACTACACACTATATAATACAAACTACCTAGTACACACTTCACACTATATAATACAAACTACCTAGTACACACTTCACACTGTATAATACACACTACACACTTCATAATACACTCTGCCTAGTACACACTTCACACTATATAATACACACTACACACTTCATAATACACTCTGCCTAGTACACACTTCACACTATATAATACACACTACACACTATATAATAAACTCTGCCTAGTACACACTTCACACTATATAATACACACTACACACTATATAATACAAACTACCTAGTACACACTTCACACTATATAATACACACTACACACTTCATAATACACTCTGCCTAGTACACACTTCACACTATATAATACACACTACACACTATATAATAAACTCTGCCTAGTACACACTTCACACTATATAATACACACTTCACACTATATAATACAAACTACCTAGTACACACTTCACACTATATAATACACACTACACACTTCATAATACACTCTGCCTAGTACACACTTCACACTATATAATACACACTACACACTATATAATACAAACTACCTAGTACACACTTCACACTATATAATACACACTACACACTTCATAATACACTCTGCCTAGTACACACTTCACACTATATAATACACACTACACACTTCATAATACACTCTGCCTAGTACACACTTCACACTATATAATACACACTATATAATACACTCTGCCTAGTACACACTTCACACTATATAATACAAACTACCTAGTACACTCTGCCTAGTACACACTTCACACTATATAATACAAACTACCTAGTACACGCTACACACTATATAATACACTCTGCCTAGTACACACTTCACACTATATAATACACACTACACACTTCATAATACACTCTTCCTAGTACACACTTCACACTATATAATACACACTATATAATACACTCTGCCTAGTACAAACTTTAAACTATAGAATACAAACTACCTAGTACACACTTCACACTATATAATACACACTATATAATACACTCTGCCTAGTACACACTTCACACTATATAATACAAACTACCTAGTACACGCTACACACTATATGATACACACTATATAATACACTCTGCCTAGTACACACGTCACACTATATAATACAAACTACCTAGTAAACTCTGCCTAGTACACACTTCACACTATATAATACAAACTACCTAGTACACGCTGCACACTATATAATACACACTATATAATACACTCTGCCTAGTACACACTACACACTATATAATACACACTACACACTATATAATACAAACTACCTAGTACACACTTCACACTATATAATACACACTACACACTTCATAATACACTCTGCCTAGTACACACTTCACACTATATAATACACACTACACACTATATAACACAAACTACCTAGTACACACTTCACACTATATAATACAAACTACCTAGTACACGCTGCACACTATATAATACACACTATATAATACACTCTGCCTAGTACACACTACACACTATATAATACACACTACACACTATATAATACAAACTACCTAGTACACACTTCACACTATATAATACACACTACACACTTCATAATACACTCTGCCTAGTACACACTTCACACTATATGATACACACTACACACTATATAACACAAACTACCTAGTACACACTTCACACTATATAATACACACTACACACTTCATAATACACTCTGCCTAGTACACACTTCACACTATATAATACACACTACACACTATATAATACAAACTACCTAGTACACACTTCACACTATATAATACACACTACACACTTCATAATACACTCTGCCTAGTACACACTTCACACTATATAATACAAACTACCTAGTACACACTTCACACTGTATAATACACACTACACACTTCATAATACACTCTGCCTAGTACACACTTCACACTATATAATACACACTACACACTATATAATACAAACTACCTAGTACACACTTCACACTGTATAATACACACTACACACTTCATAATACACTCTGCCTAGTACACACTTCACACTATATAATACACACTACACACTTCATAATACACTCTGCCTAGTACACACTTCACACTATATAATACACACTACACACTATATAATAAACTCTGCCTAGTACACACTTTACACTATATAATACACACTACACACTATATAATACAAACTACCTAGTACACACTTCACACTATATAATACACACTACACACTTCATAATACACTCTGCCTAGTACACACTTCACACTATATAATACACACTACACACTATATAATAAACTCTGCCTAGTACACACTTCACACTATATAATACACACTTCACACTATATAATACAAACTACCTAGTACACACTTCACACTATATAATACACACTACACACTTCATAATACACTCTGCCTAGTACACACTTCACACTATATAATACACACTACACACTATATAATACAAACTACCTAGTACACACTTCACACTATATAATACACACTACACACTTCATAATACACTCTGCCTAGTACACACTTCACACTATATAATACACACTACACACTTCATAATACACTCTGCCTAGTACACACTTCACACTATATAATACACACTATATAATACACTCTGCCTAGTACACACTTCACACTATATAATACAAACTACCTAGTACACTCTGCCTAGTACACACTTCACACTATATAATACAAACTACCTAGTACACGCTACACACTATATAATACACTCTGCCTAGTACACACTTCACACTATATAATACACACTACACACTTCATAATACACTCTTCCTAGTACACACTCCACACTATATAATACACACTATATAATACACTCTGCCTAGTACAAACTTTAAACTATAGAATACAAACTACCTAGTACACACTTCACACTATATAATACACACTATATAATACACTCTGCCTAGTACACACTTCACACTATATAATACAAACTACCTAGTACACGCTACACACTATATGATACACACTATATAATACACTCTGCCTAGTACACACGTCACACTATATAATACAAACTACCTAGTAAACTCTGCCTAGTACACACTTCACACTATATAATACAAACTACCTAGTACACGCTGCACACTATATAATACACACTATATAATACACTCTGCCTAGTACACACTACACACTATATAATACACACTACACACTATATAATACAAACTACCTAGTACACACTTCACACTATATAATACACACTACACACTTCATAATACACTGCCTAGTACACACTTCACACTATATAATACACACTATATAATACACTCTGCCTAGTACACACTTCACACTATATAATACACACTATATAATACACTCTGCCTAGTTCACACTTCACACTATATAATACAAACTACCTAGTACACACTTCACACTATATAATACACACTATATAATACACTCTGCCTAGTACACACTTCACACTATATAATACACACTATATAATACGCTCTGCCTAGTACACACTTCACACTATATAATACAAACTACCTAGTACACGCTACACACTATATGATACACACTATATAATACACTCTGCCTAGTACACACGTCACACTATATAATACAAACTACCTAGTAAACTCTGCCTAGTACACACTTCACACTATATAATACAAACTACCTAGTACACGCTGCACACTATATAATACACACTATATAATACACTCTGCCTAGTACACACTACACACTATATAATACACACTACACACTATATAATACAAACTACCTAGTACACACTTCACACTATATAATACACACTACACACTTCATAATACACTGCCTAGTACACACTTCACACTATATAATACACACTATATAATACACTCTGCCTAGTACACACTTCACACTATATAATACACACTATATAATACACTCTGCCTAGTTCACACTTCACACTATATAATACAAACTACCTAGTACACGCTACACACTATATGATACACTCTGCCTAGTACACACTTCACACTATATAATACACACTATATAATACACTCTGCCTAGTTCACACTTCACACTATATAATACACACTATATAATACACTCTGCCTAGTACACACTTCACACTATATAATACACACTATATAATACACTCTGCCTAGTACACACTTCACACTATATAATACACACTATATAATACACTCTGCCTAGTTCACACTTCACACTATATAATACAAACTACCTAGTACACACTTCACACTATATAATACACACTATATAATACACTCTGCCTAGTACACACTTCACACTGTATAATACACACTATATAATACACTCTGCCTAGTACACACTTCACACTAAATAATACAAACTACCTAGTACATGCTACACACTATATGATACACACTATATAATACACTCTGCCTAGTACACACGTCACACTATATAATACAAACTACCTAGTAAACTCTGCCTAGTACACACTTCACACTATATAATACAAACTACCTAGTACACGCTGCACACTATATAATACACACTATACTATACTAGTACACACTACACACTATATAATACACTCTACCTAGTACACACTTCACACTATATAATACACGCTACACACTATATAATACACACTACACACTATATAATACACTCTGCCTAGTACACAATACACAATATATAATACACACTATATAATACACACTACACACTATATAATACACTCTGCCTAGTACACAATACACAATATATAATACACACTATATAATACACACTACACACTATATAATACACTCTGCCTAGTACACACTACACAATATATAATACACACTATATAATACACACTACACACTATATAATACACTCTGCCTAGTACACAATACACAATATATAATACACACTATATAATACACACTACACACTATATAATACACTCTGCCTAGTACACAATACACAATATATAATACACACTATATAATACACGCTACACACTATATAATATATATAATACCTAGTACACACTTACATTTACATTTGTGGCATTTATCAGACGTCCTTATCCAGAGCGACGTACAAAAGTGCTTTGAGTCTCTAGTAATGAATAAATCTACACTGTACACCAGATTACACACTTAATATAAATATAACTCTTGAATTCTACAAACTTGGAAAGTGCTAATTTAAGTGTTTCAGGAAGATGAAGGTAAATATAGTCAGGGACTCTGGTGTTCAGACATCTAGGGGAAGTTCATCCCACCACCTCGGTGCCAGAACAGAGAAGAGCCTTGAATTGTACTTACCTCTCATTCTGAGAGAAGGTGGTACCAGTGGAGCAGTGCTGGAGGATCTCAGACAGCGTGGTGCAGTGCGAGATGTGATGAGGTCTCTGAAGTAACTTCACACTATATTATACACTCTACCTAGTACACGCTTCA
Source organism: Silurus aristotelis (assembly GCF_946808225.1). Taxonomy (NCBI): domain Eukaryota; kingdom Metazoa; phylum Chordata; class Actinopteri; order Siluriformes; family Siluridae; genus Silurus; species Silurus aristotelis. The sequence goes on from NC_139593.1 coordinate 22,365,876, forward strand.
CACTATATAATACACAAAAACCGTAATGTACAGAAACAATGTAGAGAAATGCAGGAAACCCCGGGGTGATGTGATGAGGTGAATATGGATGCTTCTGCTGGAGATGATGTATGTGGAGGTGCAGTTGTGGCTCCAGTGATTGTGTTCATTGGGTTTCTTGGTAGTGATGATGTTCATTCTGACTGTATTACTGATTCTCTATAATACTGATGGGTTCTGTAGATGTGGTGTCATAATGATGGGATTAAGAGGTGGATTGGTTTAGGAAGAACATCACTGAAGGTCTGGGAGTGAAATACATGATCTGGTACCTGAAACATTTTTAATACACTTATTAAGATTATTTAAAACCCTTTCCATAGTTTACACAGTCCTTTTTCAACCCTCCTCTGTCCTGTGATTGAGATCCCCAAACCTTTAGAATCTCAATCCAAGTCCTAAATCCTAAAAACACTACACTACTAACATGTAATTCTTTACCTGGTGGAGGACCACCAAATTTCCTTTGCCCGTTTTCCTGTACCATACTGTATCCGGTCTTCTCCATCAGTGCCAGCAGAGCACTTTCAATAGGACTGACCACCTGGCCATCAGCACACACGTCAACATCAGCTTCACTCATCTCCACCTTACACAACACCACAGCACTAAATACACTTACATTAAACACAACCATCTGATTTTAACCTCAAACAACACACACACACACACACACACACAGCAAATCATCTATATCATAATATATTTACAGTGATCTTTTATCAGATTTAAGTGCTCTGAAGTAGTCAAACATTACATTCTCTCTATCTCTCACACACACACAGAAACAAACACACAGACAGAGAGATTTGGAGAAAATGGTGAGAAATTTGGAGAAAATGGTGAGAGATTTGGAGAATTTGGTGAGAAATTTGGAGAAAGTGGTGAGAAATTTGTAGAATGTGGTGAGAAATTTGTAGAATGTGGTGAGAGATTTGGAGAATGTGTGTGTGTGTGTGTGTGTGTGTGTGTGTGTGTGTGTGTGTGTGTGTGTGTGTGTGTGTGAGACATAAAGTTTAGATTGAATATATTACCTGAGAGATTCCTCTGAGGGAAACGCTAACACTGTTAGCTCTGACACGGCTAGCGACTTAGCACTGGGCTAACTGATCAAAACCAAATTTATAACCGACTAAATGATTAGTAATTTATAAGTAATTTGCCATAAATATCCACGTGAAATAAATGAAGACTAAATAAACACTTAGCTTTGTAAATAAGTTATTAAATTAGCCGAGTGTTATCCTGGAGAAACCGTGTCTATTTTCGCCTGGTTACCTCACAGGTTTATTCACCTAAAATTCGTAATATTCTAGAAAATATAACAAAATAATGCATTTAATGAAAGAAAAACTTAAAAACAAAGTTTAAACGGTGTAAATGTTAACGTGAAAAAAAAATAACCTGCAGCTTCCGATGAGCACGACACGGACACCGATTCAGCAAGTACACTTACACACTCGCGCACTACCTAGTACACACTATATAATACAAACTGCCTAGTACACGCTTCACACTATATAATACACACTACCTAGTACACACTACACAATATATAATACACACTATATAATACACACTACACACTATATAATACACTCTACCTAGTACACACTACACAATATATAATACACACTCCACACTATATAATACACTCTACCTAGTACACACTACACAATATATAATACACACTATATAATACACACTACACACTATATAATACACTCTACCTAGTACACACTACACAATATATAATACACACTCCACACTATATAATACACTCTACCTAGTACACACTTCACACTATATAATACACACTCCACACTATATAATACACTCTACCTAGTACACACTACACAATATATAATACACACTCCACACTATATAATACACTCTACCTAGTACACACTACACAATATATAATACACACTCCACACTATATAATACACACTCCACACTATATAATACACTCTACCTAGTACACACTCCACACTATATAATACACACTCCACACTATATAATACACTCTACCTAGTACACACTCCACACTATATAATACACACTCCACACTATATAATACACTCTACCTAGTACACACTACACAATATATAATACACACTCCACACTATATAATACACACTCCACACTATATAATACACTCCACCTAGTACACACTCCACACTATATAATACACTCTACCTAGTACACACTCCACACTATATAATACACACTCCACACTATATAATACACACTACCTAGTACACACTACACAATATATAATACACTCTACCTAGTACACACTACACAATATATAATACACACTCCACACTATATAATACACTCTACCTAGTACAAACTACACAATATATAATACACACTCCACACTATATAATACACTCTACCTAGTACACACTACACAATATATAATACACACTCCACACTATATAATACACTCTACCTAGTACAAACTACACAATATATAATACACACTCCACACTATATAATACACTCTACCTAGTACACACTACACAATATATAATACACACTCCACACTATATAATACACTCTACCTAGTACAAACTACACAATATATAATACACACTCCACACTATATAATACACTCTACCTAGTACAAACTACACAATATATAATACACACTCCACACTATATAATACACTCTACCTAGTACAAACTACACAATATATAATACACACTCCACACTATATAATACACTCTACCTAGTACACACTCCACACTATATAATACACACTCCACACTATATAATACACTCTACCTAGTACACACTACACACTATATAATACACACTCCACACTATATAATACACTCTACCTAGTACACACTACACAATATATAATACACACTCCACACTATATAATACACTCTACCTAGTACAAACTACACAATATATAATACACACTCCACACTATATAATACACTCTACCTAGTACAAACTACACAATATATAATACACACTCCACACTATATAATACACTCTACCTAGTACAAACTACACAATATATAATACACACTCCACACTATATAATACACTCTACCTAGTACAAACTACACAATATATAATACACACTCCACACTATATAATACACTCTACCTAGTACACACTCCACACTATATAATACACACTCCACACTATATAATACACTCTACCTAGTACACACTACACACTATATAATACACACTCCACACTATATAATACACTCTACCTAGTACACACTACACAATATATAATACACACTCCACACTATATAATACACTCTACCTAGTACACACTACACAATATATAATACACACTCCACACTATATAATACACTCTACCTAGTACACACTCCACACTATATAATACACACTCCACACTATATAATACACTCTACCTAGTACACACTACACAATATATAATACACACTCCACACTATATAATACACTCTACCTAGTACACACTACACAATATATAATACACACTCCACACTATATAATACACTCTACCTAGTACACACTACACAATATATAATACACACTCCACACTATATAATACACTCTACCTAGTATACACTACACAATATATAATACACACTCCACACTATATAATACACTCTACCTAGTACACACTACACAATATATAATACACACTCCACACTATATAATACACTCTACCTAGTACACACTCCACACTATATAATACACACTCCACACTATATAATACACTCTACCTAGTACACACTCCACACTATATAATACACACTCCACACTATATAATACACTCTACCTAGTACACACTACACAATATATAATACACACTCCACACTATATAATACACTCTACCTAGTACACACTCCACACTATATAATACACACTCCACACTATATAATACACTCTACCTAGTACACACTCCACACTATATAATACACACTCCACACTATATAATACACTCTACCTAGTACACACTACACACTATATAATACACTCTACCTAGTACACACTCCACACTATATAATACACTCTACCTAGTACACACTACACAATATATAATACACACTATATAATACACACTACACACTATATAATACACTCTACCTAGTACACACTACACAATATATAATACACACTCCACACTATATAATACACTCTACCTAGTACACACTCCACACTATATAATACACACTCCACACTATATAATACACACTACCTAGTACACACTACACAATATATAATACACACTCCACACTATATAATACACTCTACCTAGTACACACTACACAATATATAATACACACTCCACACTATATAATACACTCTACCTAGTACACACTACACAATATATAATACACACTCCACACTATATAATACACTCTACCTAGTACACACTACACAATATATAATACACACTCCACACTATATAATACACTCTACCTAGTACACACTCCACACTATATAATACACACTCCACACTATATAATAAACTCTACCTAGTACACACTCCACACTATATAATACACACTACACACTATATAATACACTCTACCTAGTACACACTACACAATATATAATACACACTCCACACTATATAATACACTCTACCTAGTACACACTCCACACTATATAATACACACTCCACACTATATAATACACACTACCTAGTACACACTACACAATATATAATACACTCTACCTAGTACACACTACACAATATATAATACACACTCCACACTATATAATACACTCTACCTAGTACAAACTACACAATATATAATACACACTCCACACTATATAATACACTCTACCTAGTACAAACTACACAATATATAATACACACTCCACACTATATAATACACTCTACCTAGTACAAACTACACAATATATAATACACACTCCACACTATATAGTACACTCTACCTAGTACAAACTACACAATATATAATACACACTCCACACTATATAATACACTCTACCTAGTACAAACTACACAATATATAATACACACTCCACACTATATAATACACTCTACCTAGTACACACTACACAATATATAATACACACTCCACACTATATAATACACTCTACCTAGTACACACTACACAATATATAATACACACTCCACACTATATAATACACTCTACCTAGTACAAACTACACAATATATAATACACACTCCACACTATATAATACACTCTACCTAGTACACACTACACAATATATAATACACACTCCACACTATATAATACACTCTACCTAGTACAAACTACACAATATATAATACACACTCCACACTATATAATACACTCTACCTAGTACACACTACACAATATATAATACACACTCCACACTATATAATACACTCTACCTAGTACAAACTACACAATATATAATACACACTCCACACTATATAATACACTCTACCTAGTACAAACTACACAATATATAATACACACTCCACACTATATAATACACTCTACCTAGTACACACTACACAATATATAATACACACTCCACACTATATAATACACTCTTCCTAGTACACACTACACAATATATAATACACACTCCACACTATATAATACACTCTGCCTAGTACACACTCCACACTATATAATACACACTCCACACTATATAATACACTCTACCTAGTACACACTCCACACTATATAATACACACTCCACACTATATAATACACTCTACCTAGTACACACTCCACACTATATAATACACACTCCACACTATATAATACACTCTACCTAGTACACACTACACAATATATAATACACACTCCACACTATATAATACACTCTACCTAGTACACACTACACAATATATAATACACACTCCACACTATATAATACACTCTACCTAGTACACACTACACAATATATAATACACACTCCACACTATATAATACACTCTACCTAGTACACACTCCACACTATATAATACACACTCCACACTATATAATACACTCTACCTAGTACACACTACACAATATATAATACACACTCCACACTATATAATACACTCTACCTAGTACACACTCCACACTATATAATACACACTCCACACTATATAATACACTCTACCTAGTACACACTCCACACTATATAATACACACTCCACACTATATAATACACTCTACCTAGTACACACTACACACTATATAATACACTCTACCTAGTACACACTCCACACTATATAATACACTCTACCTAGTACACACTACACAATATATAATACACACTATATAATACACACTACACACTATATAATACACTCTACCTAGTACACACTACACAATATATAATACACACTCCACACTATATAATACACTCTACCTAGTACACACTCCACACTATATAATACACACTCCACACTATATAATACACACTACCTAGTACACACTACACAATATATAATACACTCTACCTAGTACACACTGCACAATATATAATACACACTCCACACTATATAATACACTCTACCTAGTACAAACTACACAATATATAATACACACTCCACACTATATAATACACTCTACCTAGTACAAACTACACAATATATAATACACACTCCACACTATATAATACACTCTACCTAGTACAAACTACACAATATATAATACACACTCCACACTATATAATACACTCTACCTAGTACAAACTACACAATATATAATACACACTCCACACTATATAATACACTCTACCTAGTACAAACTACACAATATATAATACACACTCCACACTATATAATACACTCTACCTAGTACACACTACACAATATATAATACACACTCCACACTATATAATACACTCTACCTAGTACACACTACACAATATATAATACACACTCCACACTATATAATACACTCTACCTAGTACAAACTACACAATATATAATACACACTCCACACTATATAATACACTCTACCTAGTACACACTACACAATATATAATACACACTCCACACTATATAATACACTCTACCTAGTACACACTACACAATATATAATACACACTCCACACTATATAATACACTCTACCTAGTACACACTACACAATATATAATACACACTCCACACTATATAATACACTCTACCTAGTACAAACTACACAATATATAATACACACTCCACACTATATAATACACTCTACCTAGTACAAACTACACAATATATAATACACACTCCACACTATATAATACACTCTACCTAGTACACACTACACAATATATAATACACACTCCACACTATATAATACACTCTTCCTAGTACACACTACACATTATATAATACACACTCCACACTATATAATACACTCTGCCTAGTACACACTCCACACTATATAATACACACTCCACACTATATAATACACTCTACCTAGTACACACTCCACACTATATAATACACACTCCACACTATATAATACACTCTACCTAGTACACACTCCACACTATATAATACACACTCCACACTATATAATACACTCTACCTAGTACACACTACACAATATATAATACACACTCCACACTATATAATACACTCTACCTAGTACACACTACACAATATATAATACACACTCCACACTATATAATACACTCTACCTAGTACACACTACACAATATATAATACACACTCCACACTATATAATACACTCTACCTAGTACACACTCCACACTATATAATACACACTCCACACTATATAATACACTCTACCTAGTACACACTACACAATATATAATACACACTCCACACTATATAATACACTCTACCTAGTACACACTCCACACTATATAATACACACTCCACACTATATAATACACACTACCTAGTACACACTACACAATATATAATACACTCTACCTAGTACACACTACACACTATATAATACACATTCCACACTATATAATACACTCTACCTAGTACACACTCCACACTATATAATACACTCTACCTAGTACACACTACACACTATATAATACACTCTACCTAGTACACACTACACACTATATAATACACTCTACCTAGTACACACTACACACTATATAATACACTCTACCTAGTACACACTACACAATATATAATACACACTCCACACTATATAATACACTCTACCTAGTACACACTACACAATATATAATACACACTCCACACTATATAATACACTCTACCTAGTACACACTACACAATATATAATACACACTCCACACTATATAATACACTCTACCTAGTACACACTCCACACTATATAATACACACTCCACACTATATAATACACTCTACCTAGTACACACTCCACACTATATAATACACACTCCACACTATATAATACACTCTACCTAGTACACACTCCACACTATATAATACACACTCCACACTATATAATACACTCTACCTAGTACACACTCCACACTATATAATACACACTCCACACTATATAATACACTCTACCTAGTACACACTACACAATATATAATACACACTCCACACTATATAATACACTCTACCTAGTACACACTACACAATATATAATACACACTCCACACTATATAATACACTCTACCTAGTACACACTCCACACTATATAATACACACTCCACACTATATAATACACTCTACCTAGTACACACTCCACACTATATAATACACACTCCACACTATATAATACACTCTACCTAGTACACACTCCACACTATATAATACACACTCCACACTATATAATACACTCTACCTAGTACACACTCCACACTATATAATACACACTCCACACTATATAATACACTCTACCTAGTACACACTCCACACTATATAATACACACTCCACACTATATAATACACTCTACCTAGTACACACTCCACACTATATAATACACACTCCACACTATATAATACACTCTACCTAGTACACACTACACAATATATAATACACACTCCACACTATATAATACACTCTACCTAGTACACACTCCACACTATATAATACACACTCCACACTATATAATACACTCTACCTAGTACACACTCCACACTATATAATACACACTCCACACTATATAATACACTCTACCTAGTACACACTACACACTATATAATACACTCTACCTAGTACACACTCCACACTATATAATACACTCTACCTAGTACACACTACACAATATATAATACACACTATATAATACACACTACACACTATATAATACACTCTACCTAGTACACACTACACAATATATAATACACACTCCACACTATATAATACACTCTACCTAGTACACACTCCACACTATATAATACACACTCCACACTATATAATACACACTACCTAGTACACACTACACAATATATAATACACTCTACCTAGTACACACTGCACAATATATAATACACACTCCACACTATATAATACACTCTACCTAGTACAAACTACACAATATATAATACACACTCCACACTATATAATACACTCTACCTAGTACAAACTACACAATATATAATACACACTCCACACTATATAATACACTCTACCTAGTACAAACTACACAATATATAATACACACTCCACACTATATAATACACTCTACCTAGTACAAACTACACAATATATAATACACACTCCACACTATATAATACACTCTACCTAGTACAAACTACACAATATATAATACACACTCCACACTATATAATACACTCTACCTAGTACACACTACACAATATATAATACACACTCCACACTATATAATACACTCTACCTAGTACACACTACACAATATATAATACACACTCCACACTATATAATACACTCTACCTAGTACACACTACACAATATATAATACACACTCCACACTATATAATACACTCTACCTAGTACACACTACACAATATATAATACACACTCCACACTATATAATACACTCTACCTAGTACAAACTACACAATATATAATACACACTCCACACTATATAATACACTCTACCTAGTACAAACTACACAATATATAATACACACTCCACACTATATAATACACTCTACCTAGTACAAACTACACAATATATAATACACACTCCACACTATATAATACACTCTACCTAGTACAAACTACACAATATATAATACACACTCCACACTATATAATACACTCTACCTAGTACACACTACACACTATATAATACACACTCCACACTATATAATACACTCTACCTAGTACACACTCCACACTATATAATACACACTCCACACTATATAATACACTCTACCTAGTACACACTACACAATATATAATACACACTCCACACTATATAATACACTCTACCTAGTACACACTACACAATATATAATACACACTCCACACTATATAATACACTCTACCTAGTACACACTACACAATATATAATACACACTCCACACTATATAATACACTCTACCTAGTACACACTCCACACTATATAATACACACTCCACACTATATAATACACTCTACCTAGTACACACTCCACACTATATAATACACACTCCACACTATATAATACACTCTACCTAGTACACACTCCACACTATATAATACACACTCCACACTATATAATACACTCTACCTAGTACACACTCCACACTATATAATACACACTCCACACTATATAATACACTCTATCTAGTACACACTCCACACTATATAATACACACTCCACACTATATAATACACTCTACCTAGTACACACTACACAATATATAATACACACTCCACACTATATAATACACTCTACCTAGTACACACTCCACACTATATAATACACACTCCACACTATATAATACACTCTACCTAGTACACACTCCACACTATATAATACACACTCCACACTATATAATACACTCTACCTAGTACACACTACACAATATATAATACACACTATATAATACACACTACACACTATATAATACACTCTACCTAGTACAAACTACACAATATAAAATACACACTCCACACTATATAATACACTCTACCTAGTACACACTACACAGTATATAATACACACTATATAATACACACTCCACACTATATAATACACTCTACCTAGTACACACTACACAATATATAATACACACTATATAATACACACTCCACACTATATAATACACTCTACCTAGTACACACTCCACACTATATAATACACACTCCACACTATATAATACACTCTACCTAGTACACACTCCACACTATATAATACACACTCCACACTATATAATACACTCTACCTAGTACACACTACACAATATATAATACACACTATATAATACACACTTCACACTATATAATACACACTCCACACTATTTAATACACTCTACCTAGTACACACTTCACACTATATAATACACACTCCACACTATATAATACACTCTACCTAGTACTTCTTCTTCTTCTTCTTTCGGCTGCTCCCATTAGGGGTCTCCACAGCAGATCATCTGTCTCCATACCACCCTGTCCTCTACATCTGCCTCTTTTACACCTCCTACCTGGTGGCTACATCCTCAGCATTCTTCTACCAATATAATTCATGTCCCTCCTCTGCACATGTCCAAACCATTTCAATCTCGCCTCCCTCACCTTGTCACCAAAACATCCTACATGCGCTGTCCCTCTAATAAACTCATTTCAAATCTTATCCATCCTCGTCACTCCCAACGAACATCTCAACATCTTCAGCTCTGCTACCTCCAGCGCCACCTCCTGTCTTTTACTCAATGCCACTGTCTCTAATCCATACAACATCTCAGGTCTCACCACAGACCTATAATCTTTCCCTTTCATTTTTGCAGATACCCTACTATCACAAATCACTCCTGTCACTCTTCTCCACCCACTCCACCCTGCCTGCACTCTTTTCTTCACTTCTCTAACACACTCACCATTACTTTGCACTGTTGACCCCAGGTACCTGAATTCCTCCACCTTCTCCAGCTCTTCTCCCTGCAACCGCACAACTCCACTGCCCTCCCTCTCATTCACACACATGTACTCTGTCTTACTCCTACTGACTTTAATTCCTCTTCTCTCCAGCGCATATCCCCACCTCTCCAGGCTCTTCTCAACCTGCTCCCTACTCTCACAACAAATCACAATATCATCCGCAAACATCATAGTCCAGGGAGATTCCTGTCTGACCTCGTCCGTCAACCTGTCCATCACCACTGCAAACAGGAAAGGGCTCAGGGCCGATCCTTGATGCAGTCCAACCTTCACCCTGAACCAGTCTGTCGTTCCTACTGCACACTTCACTGCCGTCACACTGTCCTCATACATGTCCTGCACCACCCTCACATACTTCTCTGACACACCTGACTTCCTCATACAATACCACAACTCCTCTCTTGGCACTCTGTCGTACGCCTTCTCTAAATCCACAAATACACAATGCAATTCCTTTTGTCCTTCTCTATACTTCTCCATCAACATTCTTAAAGAAAATAAGGCATCTGTGGTGCTCTTCCTCTGCATGAAACCATACTGTTGCTCACAGATGGTCACCTCTTCTCTCAGCCTGGCTTCCACTACTCTTTCCCATAACTTCATGGTGTGACTGATCAACTTAATTCCCCTGTAGTTACTGCAAGACTGCACATCTCCTTTATGCTTAAAGATCGGTACCAGCACACTTCTTCTCCATTCCTCAGGCATCTTCTCACCTTCCAAAATCCTGTTAAACAATCTGGTCAAAAACTTCACTGCCATCTCTCCTAAACATCTCCATGCTTCTACCGGTATGTCATCTGGTCCAACTGACGTTCCACTCTTCATCCTCTTAATCGCTGCTCTCACTTCCTCCTTACTAATCCTATCCACTTCCTGCTTCACTAACTCCACATCATCCAACCTTCTCTCTCTCTGATTTTCCTCATTCATCAGCTGCTCAAAATACTCCCTCCACCTTCTCAACACACTCTCCTCACTAGTCAACACATTTCCCTCTCCATCCTTTATTGCTCTAACTTGCAGTACATCCTTCCCAGCTCGGTCCCTCTGCCTGGCCAATCGGTACAAATCCTTTTCTCCTTCCTTAGTGTCCAACCTCTCATACAGTTCCTCATATGCCTTTTCCTTGGCTTTCGCCACATCCCTTTTTACCTGCTGCCGCATCTCCTTGTACTCCTGCCTACTTTTCTCATCACTCTGTCGATCCCACTTCTGTTTTGCCAACCTCTTTCTCCTTATGCTCTCCTGCACTTCCTCATTCCACCACCACGTCTCCTTGTCTTGCTTTCTATTTCCAGATGTTACACCAAGTACTTTTCTAGCTGCCTCCCTCATCACTCCTGCAGTAGTTGCCCAATCATCCGGCACCTCTTCACCACCACCAAGCCCCTGTCTGACCTCTTCCCTGAACCTCACACTACACTCTTCCTCCTTCAGTTTCCACCATCTTATTCTTCTTTCAATCCTTACTTTCCTCCTCTTCTTCTTCGCCTCCAAAACCATCCTACAGACCACCATCCGATGCTGTCTAGCTACACTGTCCCCTGCTTACACCTTACAGTCTCCAATCTCCTTTAGGTTGCATCTCCTGCATAGCACATAGTCCACCTGTGTGCACCTTCCTCCACTCTTATATGTCACCCTATGATCCTCCTTCTTCTTAAAATAAGTGTTCACCACTGCCATTTCCATCCATATTTACTATACTAAACTATACTATACTATACTATACTATACTATACTATACTATACTACACTCTACTTAACTGTCTTCCACATTCGTACGACAGGGTGGAGAGAGGAGTTGTGGTATTGTATGATGACGTCTGGTGTGTCAGAAAAGTATGTGAGGGTGATGCAGGACATGTATGAGGACAGTGTGACAGCAGTGAAGTGTGCAGTAGGAACGACAGACTGGTTCAAGGTGGAGGTTGGACTGAATCAAGAATCGGCTCTGAGCTTTTTTCTGTTTGCATTGGTGATGGACAGATTGAAGGATGAGGTCAGACAGGAGTCTCCGTAGACCATGATGTTTGCGGATGATATTGTGATTAGTGGTGAGAGTAGGGAGCAGGTGGAGAAGAGCCTGGAGAGGTGGAGGTACACGCTGGAGAGAAGGGGAATGAAAGGCAGTAGGAGTAATACAGAGTACATGAGTGTGAATGAAAGGGAGGGCAGTGGAGGGGTGCGGTTGCAGGGAGAAGAGGTGGAGAAGGTGGAGGAGTTCAGGTACCTGGGGTCAACAGTGCAAAGTAATGGAGAGTGTGTTAGAGAAGTGAAGAAAAGAGTGCAGGCAGGGTGAAGTGGGTGGAGAAGAGTGATAGCAGGAGTGATTTGTGATAGAAGAGTATCTGTGAGAGTGAAAGGGAAAGTTTATAGGACTGTGGTGAGACCTGAGATGTTGTATGGATTAGAGACAGTGGCATTGAGTAAAAGACAGGAGGTGGAGCTGGAGGTAGCAGAGCTGAAGATGTTGAGTGACGATGATTGACAGGATTAGAAATTAATTTTTTAGAGGGACAGCACATGTAGGACGTTTTGGAGACATGGTGAGGGAAGTAAGATTGAGATGGTTTGTACATGTGCAGAGGAGGGACATGGGGTATATCAGTAGGAGAATGCTGAGAATGGAGACACCAGGCACCTTCTGTAAACTATTTAAAGTGTAAAACACAACACCACTTTGTTAAAAAGAAAGAAGAGAAATGAAAACTCTCCATTAAAATAATCTTTAATCTGACATGAATTTATTTGTTTCAATTAATTTTTTTAGGTAATTGTAAATTCATAAATACAGTGGGTTCCAAAATCTATCTTTATAAATGAACAGACACATTCGGATTTATTAGCACAGTTATATTATTATTGTTATTCATATGCAAACACAGGAGGATTTTCTCAGTATGCCAAAAACTCAGTT
>NC_139593.1:22388314-22393314 GCF_946808225.1 Silurus aristotelis
GACATTGTCTCAAAGCAGCTTTACAGAAAACAACAGTGAAGGTGAACAACAGTGAAGGTGACAACACACAAGTGTGTGTGTGTGTGTGTCTGTGTGTGTGTGTGTGTGTGTGTGTGTGTGTCTGTGTGTGTGTGTGTGTGTGTGTGTGTGTCTGTGTGTGTGTGTGTGTGTCTGTGTGTGTGTGTGTGTGTGTGTCTGTGTGTGTGTGTGTGTGTGTGTGTGTGTGTGTGTGTGTGTGTGTGTGTGTCTGTGTGTGTGTGTGTGTGTGTGTGTGTGTGTGTGTGTCTGTGTGTGTGTGTGTGTGTCTGTGTGTGTGTGTGTGTGTGTGTGTGTGTGTCTGTGTGTGTGTGTGTGTGTGTGTGTGTGTGTGTGTCTGTGTGTGTGTGTGTGTGTGTGTGTGTGTGTGTGTGTGTGTGTGTGTGTGTGTGGGTTCCTCTCAAGGTTTCTTTCTCATGTGGTCTCAGGGAGTTTTTCTTCTCCTCACCACCTCTGACTCATTCTGTGCTAAATGTCTGTTATAATATAAATAAAATAGAACAGAATTAATGATTCATTAGAAAACTGAAACCTTCACCTGAGAACAAAATACAGATTTATCATTAAAGATCATCATCATGTGTTCACTAATGAGCTCTTAAGTAACATGTAATTTATTAAATAAATGATTAATAAATGATTTAATGTAATTTATAAAACTGATTAAATCTTTTTCATTTCTACAATCTCACTGAAGTGGAGATAAAGTTCTAAAGACTTTGTTAAATTTGATCATTCTCACATGGTGAGCTCCAGTAGCTTCAATGCTCCTTTACTCATTTCATCACTTCTAAATTTAAAACTGCAGAAGTGCACGCCGGCGCTGCCGACAGAGTCGCCCCCAGAACCACGTGCAGATCCGACTCTCACGTATACACCAGAAATCGCTGTTCGAGAATCACAGACAGCCAAACACAGAATTAATTAAAATGATCGGACACACACACACACACACACACACACACACACACACACACACACACACACACACACACACACACTACCTGAGATGGCATGAGGAAGAAACCTTGAGAGAACCAGACACAAACCCATCCTCATCACCGAATCTCCATTCATTATTTATTACACAAACCATAACATTACCATAACCATCACCTGAACCACTTCTATTTCCATTCTTTCTTTCATTTGATACCAAACCACTCTTCCAGTAACTTCATGGGTTTGTGAAAGCACACCTAAAATAGTCCTTTATGATTTTATCCAGTGTTTCACAGATCGATCAGATTGTAAGCGATTTCATTTCAGTGTGTTTAAACTTTCCGGCACTACAGAGGGGTGACGCTGCCGAGTGACTAAAAACAGTCTGAATTAGACAAACCTCTATTTCAGGGAAAGGGATTTCAGACCTCCAGCATTCAAAAACCTACAATCATTTTCATTATTCTGTTTATATATTATTTATAATAATAATAATAATAATAATAATAATAATAATAATAATAATATATGAATAATAATCATGTTTCAGTTTCGTAATTTACAGTTTAGTTTTGTTTCGATCAGTTTTTCTGTTCTGATTTTCAGATTTTTCCTGAGAATGTTGTTCAACAGCTTTGAGATGAAGTGGCCTATATGAAGTGTAAGAGTCCGACAGGGTGTGAGATGTTCCTCAGCCTGTTGGACGTGGTGTAGAATGATGTACCTGGGAGGTCTGAAAGCTCATGCTGGTTCCATATCTGCAGAACATGACAAAATGTTCACAGTTGAACCACAGCAGACTGTATTCAATGGATCCGATCAGCTTCTCCGCTCTCCTGGCCACTTCTTCACTCTGCAGTGGAGGCCGACTGCACACCCTGTCCATGCTGTTCACCAGGATCTCAGCTCCATAAGCAAAGTCCTCCACAGAGTCCACACGAACGCTGGCCTTTTTTGCGATCACGCCCAGAATCAGCCGGTTGTTCGTTACCATTTTGGAGATGGTGCTTTGATCTGCTGAGATAACAGGCAGGATGTCAGGAATGAGGTGAGCCACACCATTGTTGCCTAAGTAGATCCCAAAATGAGTGAAGAGCGTTCGGGGAACCTCAAGGAGATCCCCACGTTTAAGCACAGAAATGTCATAAGGGACTGTCTTCACCTTCTGCTGGTTCTTGTCTGTGATCAGTGCTGCAAAAAAGCTGCTGAGGAACTGCAAGAGAAACATGATCTGAGAGATGAGCTGTGTTTCTAAAGGTGTGAGAAGGTTTTATCCTCCATGTGGAGGGAGAGGAGGGAGAGGAGGGGCAGGATAAGGATTACAGGTCTGGACCAGTTCTTATGCAGATTTGTAGAAAAGAATGTCACATGTCCAGTGAAACACAATAAACAATGAGTTACTCAACTTCAGCTTCACTTCATCCTCACGACAGAGGACAAAACCGTGTGTGTGTGTGTGTGTGTGTGTGTGTGTGTGTGTGTGTGTGTGTGTGTGTGTGTGTGTGTGTGTGTGTGTGTGTGTGTGAAAGGTAAAAACAGAACTAATTTTCTATTTTGGGGTTGATGTTGAATGGAGCAATATTTAATTCTCTCAGATTGAAACACGTCCTGTTACACAACTATACCAAATCTGAGTTTTCTGAGGTGGTGGAACTTCTCCATAAATCTGTTCCTCCTCGTCCAGATCTCTGCTTTAAACTAGATCCAGCCGGGTTTACAAACCCAAATGATCTTAATCATAAATAACAGATTGTGTGTCAAAGTTAAAGGCAATTAGATTGTCATTGAAATTAACAAATTATCTTTTTTATTTCATTCAGATACTTTTAGAAATTAAAATGTGTTAAAATTTGATTGTGGAATAAAAACTGCCAATAAAAGAAATAAAAATGTATATTTACTTTTCTCAAAAAAAATACATTTTAAGACTCAAACTTTCTCTATAATATACAAAATTTCACACACTCACATTTCTTATTCTGAGTGTCTGATAAAATGGAACACACACACACACACACACACACACACACACACACACACACACACACACACACACACCAACATACCAACACACACACACTTACATGCATACACACACACCAACACGCACACACACACACACACACACACACACACACACACACACACACACACACACACACACACACACACACACACACACAACACACACACCAACATACCAACACACACGCCTGATTGAGAAGTTGAGCCTACTGGGCCTGAACACCTCCCTCTGTAACTGGATTCTGGACTTCATGACAGGAAGGCCTCAGTCAGTCCGTATCGGAAACAACATCTCCAGCACCACCACACTGAGCACTGGGGCACCTCAGGGCTGTGTGCTCAGTCCACTGCTGTTCACTCTGCTGACTTACGACTGTGTAGCAATGCACAACTCGAACCACATTGTCAAGTTTGCCGATGACACGACCAAGGTGGGTCTCACCAGCAAGAACGACGAGTCAGCATACAGAGAGGAGGTGCAACGGTTTACAGACTGGTGTGGAGCAACAATCTGTCTTTGAACGTCGACAAAACAAAAGAGATGGTTGTTGACTTCAGGAGAACACAGAGTGACCATTCTCCACTCATCAACGATGGATCCTCTATGGAGATTGTCAAGAGCACCAAATTCCTTGATGTTCATCTGGCGGATAACTGATGGATAACTCCATCACCTAGAAAGCCAAGCAGCGTCTCTACTTTCTGAGAAGGCTGAGGAAAGCCCATCTCCCACCCCCATCCTGAGCATCTTGAGCAGCTGCATCACTGCCTGGATGTTTTGATTTGTTGTTATTTTAACGTTTACTTAAAAGCACAGTTTTTATTTATTTATTCAGAGATTTTTTGCAGCATATTTCTAATTGGATAATTTTGAGAGGAAATATTTTTATTTTAGTTATTTAAAGTTTAAGTTGTTTATAAGTTGTATTTAAAATTCCTGTCTGTTTTTATTCATATTTATGTAAAAAAAACATTTAGTTTTAGTGTGTTCAATAAATCTTTATCCTGTTCAGCCTGCGATCTAAACTGTGCTTTGAGTTTCACCCCTAACACTGTTTACATGCCGTTTTTGCACATCTTTTCTGGACTGCTGTTAGTTGCTCTTTTGCACAACATTTTGTTTACATTTTTTGTTACTGTTCACTTTACGTCTCTTACATACCACAGTGTGTAAAACACAACAGTTTACTGGCGGCGCTATTTTGTGTTTTGTGTATTTGTCCTACACTGTCTTGTGTTGTCTTTGCACTGTTTGCACCAGGTTGCACACGATGCACTTTATGTGTTGACACTTACAGTCCTGAACCCTGTGTTTTCTGTTTCTGTGATTGCTGTTTATGGAGATTCAGGGTTCTGTAGGAACGTTGTTTCATTTCACTGTGTAATGCGTCAGATATACAGTATATGGTTAAAATGACAATAAAAGCTTCTTGACTCTTGACTTGACTCTCTCACACACACACACACACACACACACACACACACACACACACACACACACACACACACACACACACACACACACAAGTAAAGGCAGGACAAGTGGTCATGTAGATAATGAGCTGCTTATTGAAAGTTTGTTAAAGTCAACTTCCTGCAATGCCAAGCTGCCACTCCTGGCCCCTGAGTGAGGCCCCTAGGTGAGGTGATGAGGTCTGGATAAGGGATGGTGATGTGACTGTAAGTTAATGTTCACAGGTCTGTTCTCTATGAGAGGAAAATAGGTGGGTTTGAAGACACAAAACAGGTTGTTTTAAATTCCTTGTTTATTTCTGACTGCAGACAAAACATCATCTTTACACTCATACATTAACACACACACACACACACACACACACACACACACACACACACACACACACACACACACACACTTGCACGCACAGAAAACACATCAAAACACAAAAATATGCACACTCCTACAACACAAATAATACACACACCCGCAATGCAGGTGATAAAAGTCTGTTATCCAGCCATCCACAGGATGAAGGTCA
>NC_139593.1:22395814-22398314 GCF_946808225.1 Silurus aristotelis
CACACAGTCTCTCTTTCTCTCTCTCTCTCTCACACACACACACACACACACACACACACACACACACACACACACACACACACTGTCTCTCTCTTTCTCTCTCTCTCACACACACACACACACACACACACACACACACACACACACAGAGTTCATTGTGATTTTTATCTATATAGATGTACTGTACAGTGTAAAATGTAAATTCTATAGTATACAGTACAGACCAAAAGTTTGGACACACCTTCTCATTCAAAGAGTTTTCTTTATTTTCATGACTATGAAAATTGTAGATTCACACTGAAGGCATCAAAACTATGAATGAACACATGTGGAATTATATATGGAATTATATACATAACAAAAAAGTGTGAAACAACTGAAAAATGTCATATTCTAGGTTCTTCAAAGTAGCCACCTTTTGCTTTGATTACTGCTTTGCACACTCTTGGCATTCTCTTGATGAGCTTCAAGAGGTAGTCACCTGAAATGGTCTTCCAACAGTCTTGAAGGAGTTCCCCGAGAGATGCTTGGCACTTGTTGGCCCTTTTGCCTTCACTCTGCGCTCCAGCTCACCCCTAAACCATCTCGATTGGGTTCAGGTCCGGTGACTGTGGAGGCCAGGTCATCTGGTGCAGCACCCCATCACTCTCCTTCTTGGTCAAATAGCCCTTGATGCCTTCAGTGTGACTCTACAATTTACATAGTCATGAAAATAAAGAAAACTCTTTGAATGAGAAGGTGTGTCCAAACTTTTGGTCTGTACTGTATATTAAAAGTATATGGTTTGCGCTGAAGAGAATATTTATGGCATAAGGAGGAAACCTTGAGAGGAACCATAAACTTACTATTTAGTGCCTCTTTGTGATTTTTCACTGTGTATATTTTACTTTTATATATTTTATGCCATAGTTCTGTATAATTAATGTATTTTCTGCAGGAGTGAGTTCTGGTGTGTTTTTATTCATTTTGCTTCATATTACTCCTCCTTTGTATTTGTGTTTGTATACTTAATGTTTATATAGTTGAGTTGAATAAAGAGTCTGACAAGGAATGTTAGATAAACTTTCAGTTACCATATTGTTCAGTCTTGTTCAATAGAAGAGCTTTTATCACATATAAAGTACAGCACAGTAAAATAATTTCTTCATATATGCCACTTGCTCGGAAGCTCATGTGAGAGCGCAGGGCCAGAGCGCAGGGCGAGAGCGCAGGGCCAGAGCGCAGGGCGAGAGCGCAGGGCCAGAGCGCAGGGCCAGAGCGCAGGGCGAGAGCGCAGGGCCAGAGCGCAGGGCCAGAGCGCAGGGCCAGAGCGCAGGGCGAGAACGCAGGGCCAGAGCGCAGGGCCAGAGCGCAGGGCCAGAGCGCAGGGCGAGAACGCAGGGCCAGAGCGCAGGGCCAGAGCGCAGGGCCAGAGCGCAGGGCCAGAGCGCAGGGCAAGAACGCAGTGCCAGAACGCAGTGCCAGAACGCAGTGCCAGAGTGCAGGGCGAGAGCGCAGGGTCAGAGCGCAGGGCGAGAGCGCAGGGTCAGAGCGCAGGGCAAGAACGCAGTGCCAGAACGCAGTGCCAGAACGCAGTGCCAGAGTGCAGGGTCAGAGCGCAGGGCAAGAACGCAGTGCCAGAGCGCAGGGCGAGAGCGCAGTGCCAGAACGCAGTGCCAGAGTGCAGGGCGAGAACGCAGGGCCAGAGCGCAGGGTCAGAACGCAGGGTGAGAACGCAGGGCGAGAACGCAGTGCGAGAGCGCAGGGTCAGAGCGTAGGGCCAGAGCGCAGAGAGAGAACGCAAAGTAAAAACGCAGGGTCAGAGTGAAGGGTCAGCCATGATACTGCACCCCTGGAGTAGAGCGGGTTAAGGGCCTTGTTCAAGAGCCCAAAAGTGGCAGCTTGGTGATACCAGGGCTTGAACCTTCTGATCAGTAATGCAGTGCCTTAACTACTAAGCTCCCACTCCCTAACACAGGGAAAGACAGAGAGAGAGAGAGAGAGAAAGAGAGAGAGAGAGAGCGAGAGAGAGAGAGAGAGAGAGAGAGAGAGAGAGAGAGAGAGAGAGAGAGAGAGCACTGTGTGTGGCAGATATCAAGCAATATGTAGCAGATTGCACCTCAGGACAGAAGTACAAGGACATACGGATGGGATGAGTAATGGAATTAATTCTTTTAAAGAAGAGCAGAATCACGCAAAACTAGTAAAATCACAGTAAGATTTTACTAGTTTTGCTTGATTCTGCTCTTCTTTAAAGGAATTAATTAATATCTGCCACACACACACACACACGCACGCACGCACGCACACACACACACACACACACACACACACACACACACACACACACACACACACACACACACACACACACACACACTCATTTACAGACTAAAGTAATGTAATTTCAGCTTGTACGGCTGTCAAAGACCTCGGTGTGATCATTGACTCGAGTCTTTCCTTTGAGTCTCACGTGAATAATATCACCAGGATCTCCTTCTTTCACCTTAGAAATATTGCT
>NC_139593.1:22405814-22425814 GCF_946808225.1 Silurus aristotelis
AATAAGTAATGCACTTATAAATTAATTTAAGAAAGCAAAAATTGCTAAAACTCTTAAAATTCATTAAATTATATTTCCCTAAAATGGTACAGTGATGGTGTCGAATTGTTTTTTTGTCCATAATTTTTATTGCTCTGTTGTATACAGAACGTATGCATTTGGTTGCAGTAGGAGTGGCTTGAGCCCATGCTGTCATGCAGTACGATATATGAGAAAAGATCATAGCATGCATGTACAGCAGGGCCGCCTGGTGCGGTATAAAACTTCTAATTAATTTAAAACAATTAAGATTACTTTGTATTGTTTTTAAAATGTTCTTTATGTGCTTATCAAATTTTAGTTGAGGATCTAAAACCAATCCTAGATATTTGAATTCTGTAACTGGATTAATTTCTGTATTTTGTATATATTATGTACCTCTTAAACTACTACCTCTTACAATATTACCCCCTACACTATTACCTCTTACACTATTTCCCCCTACACTATTAACCATCACACTACTACCCCTACACTGTTACACCCTTCACTATTACCCCTTACACTATTACCCATCACACTACTACCCCTACACTATTACACCCTACACTATTACCCATTACACTATTACACCCTACACTATTACCCCTTACACTATTACACCCTACACTATTACCCCTTACACTATTACCTCTTACACTATTACCTCTTACACTACTACCTCTTACAAAATTACCCCCTACACTATTACCGATTACACTATTACCGATTACACTATTACACCCTACACTATTACCCCTTACACTATTACCCATTACACTATTACACCCTACACTATTACCCCTTACACTATTACCTCTTACACTACTACCTCTTACACTACTACCTCTTACACTATTACCCATTACACTATTACACCCTACACTATTACCCCTTACACTATTACCCCTTACACTATTACCCCCTACACTATTACCCCCTACACTATTACCCCCTACACTATTACCCCCTACACTATTACCCCCTACACTACTACCTCTTACACTACTACCTCTTACACTACTACCTCTTACAAAATTACCCCCTATACTATTACCCATTACACTATTACACCCTACACTATTACCCATTACACTATTACCCCTACAATATTACCCATTACACTACTACCCCTACACTATTACCCCTACAATATTACCCATTACACTATTACAACCTACACTATTACCCATTACCCATAAAACTAGGAGCTACTAACCATAATGACTGTATAAGACTGCAGAAAGAACATCACTTATAATCTTATACTCCAGTACTCATGTTAGTTCTCACTAACAGAGAGACAGTGTTCTGTATTGTTGAAAGATTTATGATCAAACTCTTGATGTCACCCAAATGAGGATGGGTTCCCCTTTTGAGTCCGGTTCCTCTCAAGGTTTCTTCCTCACACTATTACACTATTACACCTTACACTATTACCACCTACACTATTACCCATTACACTATTACCCCCTACACTATTACCCCCTACACTATTCAACCCTACACTATTACCCCTTACACTATTCAACCCTACACTATTACCCCTTACACTATTACCCCTTACACTATTCAACCCTACACTATTACCCCTTACACTATTACCACTACACTATTACCCCTTACACTATTAAACCCTACACTATTAAACCCTACACTATTAAACCCTACACTATTACCCCTACACTATTACCCCTTACACTATTACCCTTTACACTATTACCCTTTACACTATTACCCATCACACTACTACCCCTACACTATTACACCCTACACTATTACACCCTACACTATTACCCATTACACTATTACACCCTACACTATTACCCATTACACTATTACACCCTACACTATTACACCCTACACTATTACCCCTTACACTATTACCACTACACTATCACCCATTACACTAAAACACCCTTCACTATTACACCCTTCACTATTACACCCTACACTATTACCCCTTACACTATTAAACCCTACACTATTACCCCTTACACTATTATCCTTTACACTATTATCCTTTACACTATTACCCCCTACACTATTAACCATCACACTACTACCACATACTACTGTTCAAAGGCTCTGGCATGGAGAAGCTGATGCTGGATCTGTGATGATCACAAATGCTGAGCTTATAAAACTAGGAGCTACTGACCATATAGACTGTACAAGACTGCAGAAGGAACATCACTTATAATCTTATACTCCAGCACTCATGTTAGTTCTCACTCTCCAGTGTTCTGTAGTGTTGAAAGATTTATGATCAAACTCTTGATGTCACCCAAATGAGGATGGGTTCCCCTTTTGAGTCTGGTTCCTCTCAAGGTTTCTTCCTCATAACATCTAAGGGAGTTTTTCCTTGCCACAGTCGCCAGCGGCTTGCTCATCAGGGACAAATTCACACCATTCACCTTAACTGTTGATTTGTGTAAAGCTGCTTTGAGACAATGTCTGTTGTGAAAAGCGCTATACAAATAAACTTGACTTGACTTGACTACTACCCCCTACACTATTACACCCTACACTATTACCCATTACACTATTACCCCATACACTATTACACCCTACACTATTACCCATTACACTATTACACCCTACACTATTACACCCTACACTATTACCCCTTACACTATTACCCCTTACCCTATTACCCCTACACTATTACACCCTACACTATTACCCATTACACTATTACCCATTACACTATTACCCCTTACACTATTAAACCCTACACTATTACCACCTACACTATTACCCCTTACACTATTACCCCTTACACTATTACCCCTTACACTATTACACCCTACACCATTATCCATTACACTACTACCCTACACTATTACACCCTACACTATTACCCCTTACACTATTACCCATTACACTACTACCCCTACAATATTACCCATTACACTATTACACCCTACACTATTTCACCCTACACTATTACCCATTACACTATTACCCCTTACACTATTACACCCTACACTATTACCCCTTACACTATTACACCCTACACTATTACCCATTACACTATTACACCCTACACTATTACCCCCTACACTATTACCCCCTACACTATTACACCCTACACTATTACCCATTACACTATTAAACCCTACACTATTACCACCTACGCTATTACCTCTTACACTATTACACCCTACACCATTACCCATTACCCATTACACTACTACCCCTACACTACTACCCCTACACGATTACCCCTTACACTATTACCACCTACACTATTGCCTATTACACTACTACCCCTACACTATTACTCCTTACACTATTACCCATTACACTATTAATCATTACACTATTACCCATTACACTATTAACCCTACACTATTACCCATTACACTATTACCCCTTACACTATTACCCCTTACACTATTACCCATTACACTATTACCCATTACACTATTACCCCTTACACTATTACCCCTTACACTATTACCCCTTACACTATTACCCCTTACACTATTACACCCTACACTATTACCCATTACACTATTACCCATTACACTATTACCCATTACACTATTACCCATTACACTATTACCCATTACACTATTACACCCTACACTATTACCCATTACCCATTACACTACTACCCCTACACTACTACCCCTACACGATTACCCCTTACACTATTACCACCTACACTATTGCCTATTACACTACTACCCCTACACTATTACTCCTTACACTATTACCCATTACACTATTAATCATTACACTATTACCCATTACACTATTAACCCTACACTATTACCCATTACACTATTACCCATTACACTATTACCCATTACACTATTACCCCTTACACTATTACCCCTTACACTATTACCCCTTACACTATTACCCCTTACACTATTACCCCTTACACTATTACACCCTACACTATCACCCACTACACTATTACCCATTACACTATTACCCATTACACTATTATCCCTTACACTATTACACCCTACACTATTACCCATTACCCATTACACTACTACCCCTACACGATTACCCCTTACACTATTACCACCTACACTATTGCCTATTACACTACTACCCCTACACTATTACTCCTTACACTATTACCCATTACACTATTAATCATTACACTATTACCCATTACACTATTAACCCTACACTATTACCCATTACACTATTACCCATTACACTATTACCCCTTACACTATTACCCATTACACTATTACCCCTTACACTATTACCCCTTACACTATTACACCCTACACTATTACCCACTACACTATTACCCATTACACTATTACCCATTACACTATTACCCATTACACTATTATCCCTTACACTATTACCCATTACACTATTACCCCTAAACTATTACCACATATACTATTACCCATTAAACCATTACCCCTACACTATTACCCATTACACTATTACCCATTACACTATTAACGTTTACACTATTACCCCCTACACAATTACCCCTTACACTATTACACCCTACACTATTACCTATTACACTATTACCCCTACACTATTACCCATTACCCCTACACTATTACCCATTACACCATTACCCCTACACTATTACCTACTACACTATTACCCCCTACTCTTTTACCCCCTACACTATTAACGGTTACAATATTACCCCCTAAACTATTACCCAATATACTATTATCACTACACTATTACCCATTACACCATTACCCCTACACTATTAACAATTACACTATTACCAATTACACTATTACCCCTTACACTATTACACCCTACACTATTACACCCTACACTATTACCCCCTACACTATTACCCATCACACTACTACCCCTACACTATTACACCCTACACTATTACCCATTACACTATTACACCTACACTATTACCCATTACACTACTACCCCTACACTATTACCCATTACACTATTACCCCTTACACTATTACACCCTACACTATTACACCCTACACTATTACACCCTACACTATTACACCCTACACTATTACACCCTACACTATTACACTCTACACTATTACACTCTACACTATTACACCCTACACTATTACCCCCTACACTATTACCCCCTACACTATTACCCCCTACACTATTACACCCTACACTATTACACCCTACACTATTACACCCTACACTATTACACTCTACACTATTACCACCTACACTATTACCACCTACACTATTACCCCTTACACTATTACCCCTTACACTATTACACCCTACACCATTACCCCTACACCATTACCCCTACACTATTACACCTACACTATTACCCAGTACACTATTACCACCTACACTATTACCTATTACACTATTACCCCCTACACTATTACCCATTACACTATTACCTATTACACTATTACCTACTACACTATTACCTATTACACTATTACCCCTACACTATTACCTCCTACACTATTACCTCCTACACTATTACCCATTACACTATTACCCCTTACACTATTAAACCCTACACTATTACCCATTACACTATTACCCCTTACACTATTAAACCCTACACTATTACCACCTACACTATTACCCCTTACACTATTACACCCTACACCATTACCCATTACACTACTACGCCTACACTATTACCCCTTACACTATTACACCTACACTATTACCCAGTACACTATTACCACCTACACTATTGCCCATTACACTATTACCCCTTACACCATTAACCCTACACTATTACCCATTACACTATTACTCCTACCCTATTACCCCTTACAGTATTACCCACTACACTATTACCCACTACACTATTACCCATTACACTATTATCCCTTACACTATTACACCCTGCACTATTACCCCTACACTATTACCCCTACACTATTACCACATATACTATTACCCATTACACCATTACCCCTACACTATTACCCCCTACACTATTACCCCCTACACTATTAACGGTTACAATATTACCCCCTAAACTATTAACCAATATACTATTATCACTACACTATTACCCATTACACCATTACCCCTACACTATTACCCATTACACCATTACCACTACACTACTACCCTACATGATTACCCCTACACTATAACCCACTACACTATTACCCATTACTCTATTAACACTACACTGTTACCCCTACACTTTTAACCATTTTACACTACACTATTACCACCTACACTATTACCCCTTTACACTATTACCCCTACACTATAATCCATTACACTTTTACCCCTACACTTTTAACCCTTACAGGAATATATTATTTATTTATTTTTCTCTTTCATCACTTCATCCCAGTAAAAATGAGCTCCATAATGGTCTCTGCTCATGCTATTTTTAATTTGTTCCCTCCATTCTGTTCTTCTGATGAAACTCTTTATTCTCAGGACACTGTGAGCGTTGGAACAGTGTGCGTGTGAAGTGTGAGAAAATCAGGAGACACCAAGAGAAGTCCACTTCACTGTGGACAATCTAAAGTAGGAGCTCAGAGTTCGTTCCTCTTACCGGCTTACTGAGGGAACATCTCCACCATCCTTCTTAATCAGATGCTGAAAAAAGTTCTCCACCACTTCAGCAGTCAGAAACCTCTTCAGGTATGGAAAGTAAAGTGGGTGTCTCGCTATAACTCCTGAAACACATTCACACACAGCTCAGTGTTTACTCCTGCACTTCACTGTTTCCACACACACACACACACACACACACACACACACACACACACACACACACACACACACACACACACACACACACACACTTTATATGACTCTGTAAATAATACTGGGAAAGTGTACTTTATTAGGGTCAGCAGATGAACAGCTCACCGTTTTATATATATATATAAAAAAATAATGTTTATTGTGGAATTACTTATTATTCAGTATAAGAGCAGAACCAGCAAATTGTGAGTTTAAATATCTGGTTAAGTATCTGAGTGTAGAAACTACGAGTGCAGCAGCAGCAGCACAACTGATCTTGATTCAGAAGAAGAAGCTGCTGATGGTCTGTACCTTTAACTGCATTCATTCCAGTTTCTCACCAAAACTGTAAACCCTGAGACAATTTTCTCTCCTGAACACACCACAGGGTGCTGTGTGTGTGTGTGTGTGTGTGTGAGGGATAAAGCTCTCCTGATCCCTCACACCAAAACACCACTGAAAAGAGTTTGTGTGTTTCACTGGCCTAAACACACACACACACACACACACACACACACACACACACACACACACACACACACAGCCTCCTGGGAACACACTCAGTATAGAATGAAGTCTGTAAAAGAACAATGAGAGCAACTCTTACATAACCGTCTTTATGTAGCTGATCTTTTGGGCACACACGCATAAACACACACACACACACACACACACACACACACACACGCATAAACACACACACACACACACACACACACACACACGCATAAACACACACACACACGCATAAACACACACACACACGCATAAACACACACACACACGCATAAACACACACACACACACACACACACACACACACACACGCATAAACACACACACACACACACACACACACGCATAAACAGACACACGCATAAACAGACACACGCATAAACAGACACACGCATAAACAGACACACACACACACACACACACACACACTTTATATGACTCTGTAAATAATACCGGGAAAGTGTACTTTATTAGGCAGATGAACAGCTCACCGATATTTGCGGCGTCTCCTTTATCTCCACTGCGTGTGTAAACCAGCTCTTCCAGTCTGTAGCTGTGAGGGCCACTGGGTAAATCTAACAAACATTAAACACAAATCTATCATTCTCCCTGATTCACATTCACTCTTTATAAATCCCACCATGAAACTTCCACCAGTCCTTCTCACTCTCTCTCTCTCTCTCTCTCTCTCTCTCACACACACACACACACACACACACACACACACACATACACACACACTTTTCTTTATTAAAACATTTCACCCTAAATTGTATAGAAATAGTACTATATAAAGTAATGTTCTCTACAGTGTGTGTGTGTGTGTGTGTGTGTGTGTGTGCGTGTGTGTGTGTGCGCGCACGCCCAGTGTCCTGGACCTGAAAGCTGTATTGATTTGTTGTTGCTTTGAACATAAAATTCAATCGGAAATTATCTCTGTGTAGGGAAAGGAACACGTGTGTGTGTGTGTGTGTGTGTGTGTGTGTGTGTGTGTGCGTGTGTGCATGCGTGCGTGCGTGTGCATGCGTGCTTCCCACCTGTAGGAGTGGGAAGGAGTTGTGGGATGTGGGAGGGATTGTAAATTGGTCCAGGTGAAGAACTTTGTGTCTCTCTGTATGTCTCTATCAGATCTCCATTAAGATGGATATCCACCTGGAAACCATCACAGAGAAGTTACATTCCTCCTGCTGGAGCCGGATCTCACACGCTTCACAGTCACTGAGGTCGATGTGATTCTCATCTCGATGCAGAGGAACGATACGATACATTACAGATACGTATGAAGCAGCTGCTGATACGATACGATTCAGATCTGATGCTCTGAGATTCACTCTGCTACAGAAAGTTCCTCCTCCGTCTCCGTGGTGTTGTGATGCGTCATGTTCACGTAGCAGCAGTGGTGCTGAGAGAACGCGCTCGAGATACAGTTTAGAGACCAGAAATCAGTCTACATAGAAAATATGGGTCACTTTCTAAATAATAAAAGTGTAGAACATCTAATCATTATTTATAAATAAATCGTTTTTACAGACGCAAAAATGTTCAAAACGACGCATCGCCATACAAATATAAAATACAGATATATAGATGCACACATCTTTAAATCAATGCGTCACATCATTAACTTTATTGCCAAAGCACCGAAACGAATCGCTGAATCTCACCATCCCTACATCACACACTGGAGATCTGACACTGTGGGGTCTAGAACCAGGACCAGCTACATACTAGAAAACAGACTCCCTCTGGTAAATCAGATCTTCATGAAACAAAAGGAAACGTTCCCCAGGCAGACCCTCCTCCCATGTCTCATTATCTTTTACCTTCACTCAACCTTATGTGAGTTGGTCCTGATTTCTGCTGCAGATGTAAATCCAGATGTTAGGAGGATTAATTTATAAAGGCTTGGGTGGAATGGTGCAATCTAAAAAACGCATGAGTGTGTAAGTTTTACCTGCAGGTCCGCTTTGGAATGCAGGAAGAAAAAAGGCTTTAATACGGGTGACCTGGACACACACACACACAAACACACACACACACACACACACACTCAAATTCCCGACCCGTAACACAACCCTTAAATCATTACTAATCATATAAAACACTCACACTCGAGGTCTTCCTCCTACAATTGCTGTGAGTCCAGGAGCTGCAGGGTTTACACAAGAAGATATGTTAGATGTTTGAGCTCACCACTCTATTCATTTCCTGATCTCCTGATTCTTATGCCAAACTACTGTTAATGTAACTAGGATTCCATCCGGACCCTGCTACATCATTCAGACTGCTCTGTACCCATTCCGGTTCCTGCAGGAGCCACTTCCCTGGAGAAGAACTCAAGCGCTTTCCTCTGCTTGTGATGGACAGCCATCCACAGCACGGCCTCCCGAGGATCCTGCACAAAAATGAGAACGATTTACATGAATTATGGAAGTTCTACATCCTGAACACTGCAGGGGCAAAACTACTTCCGCTGTGATTCAAACATCACATCACTGAAACATTCTCTATTCTCTGTCCATTACAGACAGAGTTAAAGCATCAACTCCAACCCTGTTCCTCAGGGTGATTTTTCCAGCGTAAGGTCCAACACTTCTTCACCTCCTCATCTCCAGGTCCTACCAGAGGGTGTGGTTTCACCTTCTCTTGGTCTATACGACTTTCAGTAAACATGCACACAGACATCAGGAAGAGAGGACGGAGCCGAGACCACTGATCCCTCTGGGGTGTGTGTGTGTGTGTTTATTATAGCATGTATATTTAAAGTGTATATGTGAGTGTGTGTGTGTATATTGTAGTGTGTATATATAGAGTGTGTATGTGAGTGTTGTGTAAGAGTTAATGTGTAATTGTGTTGTAGTGTGAATGTTTTGATGTGTGTTATGAGTGTTTTTGTTGTATGTGTATTATATGTGTAGAATGGGTGTGTGGTGTGTAGACGCTGTACTGTGTGTGTGTTATTATAGGGGTAGTTCTGTGTTAGTGTAAGGTATATGTTATTATTGGGGTAGTTCTGTGTTAGTAGAAGGTATATGTTATTATAGGGGTAGTTCTGTGTTAGTAGAAGGTATATGTTATTATAGGGGTAGTTCTGTGTTAGTGTAAGGTATATGTTATTATTGGGGTAGTTCTGTGTTAGTAGAAGGTATATGTTATTATTGGGGTAGTTCTGTGTTAGTAGAAGGTATATGTTATTATTGGGGTAGTTCTGTGTTAGTGTAAGGTATATGTTATTATTGGGGTAGTTCTGTGTTAGTGTAAGGTATATGTTATTATTGGGGTAGTTCTGTGTTAGTAGAAGGTATATGTTATTATTGGGGTAGTTCTGTGTTAGTAGAAGGTATATGTTATTATTGGGGTAGTTCTGTGTTAGTAGAAGGTATATGTTATTATTGGGGTAGTTCTGTGTTAGTAGAAGGTATATGTTATTATTGGGGTAGTTCTGTGTTAGTAGAAGGTATATGTTATTATTGGGGTAGTTCTGTGTTAGTAGAAGGTATATGTTATTATTGGGGTAGTTCTGTGTTAGTAGAAGGTATATGTTATTATAGGGGTAGTTCTGTGTTAGTAGAAGGTATATGTTATTATAGGGGTAGTTCTGTGTTAGTAGAAGGTATATGTTATTATTGGGGTAGTTCTGTGTTAGTAGAAGGTATATGTTATTATTGGGGTAGTTCTGTGTTAGTAGAAGGTATATGTTATTATTGGGGTAGTTCTGTGTTAGTAGAAGGTATATGTTATTATTGGGGTAGTTCTGTGTTAGTAGAAGGTATATGTTATTATAGGGGTAGTTCTGTGTTAGTAGAAGGTATATGTTATTATTGGGGTAGTTCTGTGTTAGTGTAAGGTAAATGTTATTATAGGGGTAGTTCTGTGTTAGTAGAAGGTATATGTTATTATAGGGGTAGTTCTGTGTTAGTAGAAGGTATATGTTATTATTGGGGTAGTTCTGTGTTAGTAGAAGGTATATGTTATTATTGGGGTAGTTCTGTGTTAGTAGAAGGTATATGTTATTATAGGGGTAGTTCTGTGTTAGTAGAAGGTATATGTTATTATAGGGGTAGTTCTGTGTTAGTAGAAGGTATATGTTATTATAGGGGTAGTTCTGTGTTAGTAGAAGGTATATGTTATTATTGGGGTAGTTCTGTGTTAGTGTAAGGTATATGTTATTATAGGGGTAGTTCTGTGTTAGTAGAAGGTATATGTTATTATTGGGGTAGTTCTGTGTTAGTGTAAGGTATATGTTATTATTGGGGTAGTTCTGTGTTAGTAGAAGGTATATGTTATTATTGGGGTAGTTCTGTGTTAGTAGAAGGTATATGTTATTATAGGGGTAGTTCTGTGTTAGTAGAAGGTATATGTTATTATTGGGGTAGTTCTGTGTTAGTAGAAGGTATATGTTATTATAGGGGTAGTTCTGTGTTAGTAGAAGGTATATGTTATTATTGGGGTAGTTCTGTGTTAGTGTAAGGTATATGTTATTATAGGGGTAGTTCTGTGTTAGTAGAAGGTATATGTTATTATTGGGGTAGTTCTGTGTTAGTGTAAGGTATATGTTATTATTGGGGTAGTTCTGTGTTAGTGTAAGGTATATGTTATTATTGGGGTAGTTCTGTGTTAGTAGAAGGTATATGTTATTATTGGGGTAGTTCTGTGTTAGTAGAAGGTATATGTTATTATTGGGGTAGTTCTGTGTTAGTAGAAGGTATATGTTATTATTGGGGTAGTTCTGTGTTAGTGTAAGGTATATGTTATTATAGGGGTAGTTCTGTGTTAGTAGAAGGTATATGTTATTATTGGGGTAGTTCTGTGTTAGTGTAAGGTATATGTTATTATTGGGGTAGTTCTGTGTTAGTGTAAGGTATATGTTATTATTGGGGTAGTTCTGTGTTAGTAGAAGGTATATGTTATTATAGGGGTAGTTCTGTGTTAGTAGAAGGTATATGTTATTATAGGGGTAGTTCTGTGTTAGTAGAAGGTATATGTTATTATTGGGGTAGTTCTGTGTTAGTGTAAGGTATATGTTATTATTGGGGTAGTTCTGTGTTAGTAGAAGGTATATGTTATTATTGGGGTAGTTCTGTGTTAGTAGAAGGTATATGTTATTATTGGGGTAGTTCTGTGTTAGTAGAAGGTATATGTTATTATTGGGGTAGTTCTGTGTCAGTAGAAGGTATATGTTATTATAGGGGTAGTTCTGTGTCAGTAGAAGGTATATGTTATTATTGGGGTAGTTCTGTGTTAGTAGAAGGTATATGTTATTATTGGGGTAGTTCTGTGTTAGTAGAAGGTATATGTTATTATTGGGGTAGTTCTGTGTTAGTAGAAGGTATATGTTATTATTGGGGTAGTTCTGTGTTAGTAGAAGGTATATGTTATTATTGGGGTAGTTCTGTGTTAGTAGAAGGTATATGTTATTATTGGGGTAGTTCTGTGTTAGTAGAAGGTATATGTTATTATTGGGGTAGTTCTGTGTTAGTGTAAGGTATATGTTATTATTGGGGTAGTTCTGTGTTAGTAGAAGGTATATGTTATTATTGGGGTAGTTCTGTGTTAGTAGAAGGTATATGTTATTATTGGGGTAGTTCTGTGTTAGTAGAAGGTATATGTTATTATTGGGGTAGTTCTGTGTTAGTAGAAGGTATATGTTATTATTGGGGTAGTTCTGTGTTAGTAGAAGGTATATGTTATTATTGGGGTAGTTCTGTGTTAGTAGAAGGTATATGTTATTATTGGGGTAGTTCTGTGTTAGTAGAAGGTATATGTTATTATTGGGGTAGTTCTGTGTTAGTGTAAGGTATATGTTATTATAGGGGTAGTTCTGTGTTAGTGTAAGGTATATGTTATTATTGGGGTAGTTCTGTGTTAGTAGAAGGTATATGTTATTATTGGGGTAGTTCTGTGTTAGTAGAAGGTATATGTTATTATTGGGGTAGTTCTGTGTTAGTAGAAGGTATATGTTATTATTGGGGTAGTTCTGTGTTAGTAGAAGGTATATGTTATTATTGGGGTAGTTCTGTGTTAGTAGAAGGTATATGTTATTATTGGGGTAGTTCTGTGTTAGTGTAAGGTATATGTTATTATAGGGGTAGTTCTGTGTTAGTGTAAGGTATATGTTATTATTGGGGTAGTTCTGTGTTAGTAGAAGGTATATGTTATTATAGGGGTAGTTCTGTGTTAGTAGAAGGTATATGTTATTATTGGGGTAGTTCTGTGTTAGTGTAAGGTATATGTTATTATAGGGGTAGTTCTGTGTTAGTGTAAGGTATATGTTATTATTGGGGTAGTTCTGTGTTAGTAGAAGGTATAAGGTATATGTGATAATTGGACAGAGTGCATTGCTGATTAAAGACAGACGTACGGTGTTGAGAGCGTGATGGCCGTATGAATCATCTGCTCCCAGAACCTGAATGTTGACCTCAGTGTAATTATCCAAACCCAGCTGTCTGAACATCCTCCTGGTTCTGAACCCACACACACACACACACACACACACACACACACACACACACACACACACACACACACACACACACACACACACACACACACGACAGCAAGTAGAACAATACGAATGTCATTTTGAGGAGATTTGAAAATGAAAATGTTCTAATGAGCAGTAATGATCAGTATAAACACGTGTATTATGGTTTATTTATGATCTGTGTGTTGGTGTTACAAACAGTATAAAGGCAATTGGTGATGTTACTCACCTTTTGATGATGCTCTCTGCGGTCTTCCTGGCTTTCTGTGCAGCTCGGGGGCCGACTACTGGACACACTGCCGTCGCTCGGAAACCATCCTGATACGTGGCACAGACCTCGAATACAGAGAATAATAAACACAAAAACAGCTTTCAGCCACCGAGACGAGAAGAGAACTGTATTATCCACTGCATTACAGCTCACAGAACAGCTCATACATTTTCTAATAGTGGAACCAATGATTATAGAGATGATGATGCTTTAATCACAACAATCCAAGTGCAGCTGAATGGTGCTTTAATTGGGGACTTTTCTCTTGATCTCGTTTATCAGTTCGTTTAACAAATAAATCAAATAAAGAACCATCGACTCCTACGAGAAAAACAACCGGCAGCAAATTATATTTTAAAGTGGCACACAAAAATGTAGAACACTTCCTTCCAGTCATCCTGTCGTCTGCGCATCTGCCATGTTTTTACAGCATGGCCTGGGAACTGAAGCGATCATGCAGGCGGTGTGGAATTTTATTTTCAGCTCTTTCCATTCTTTTAGACACTGCCAGCGCTAACTGTGTTTTCTGTAGCACTTTTCACCATTATGTGATCACAAGCATTTTTATGCTTTTGACTCTCGCCGTGTTTTCTCACTGTCTCTTTTAAAATTATCTGTTCGGGTAATGGAACAGGGGAAAACTAACAGAGATGGACAGAGACGGAGAGATGGACAGAGACGGAGAGACGGAGAGATGGACAGAGACGGAGAGATAGAGAGATGGAGAGATTTTTCTGAAGATGAGACGTGAACAGATTTCAGAAGCACGTGTCACTTTTGCGTTTCATTCCAATTATTTATTTTTTATTACCTTGTAGTCACCTGATGGTGGAGATCCTTTGGCCCCACCCACTTTCACAGCCCCGCCTTCAACATCTGCAATGACAATGATTCCTGATTATTAGTAAGAAGCTGCTGCAGGAGTGTGATGTTCAGAGACGTTATAAGAAGCTGCTGCTGCAGGAGTGTGATGTTCAGAGACGTTGTAAGAAGCTGCTGCAGGAGTGTGATGTTCAGAGACGTTGTAAGAAGCTGCTGCAGGAGTGTGATGTTCAGAGACGTTATAAGAAGCTGCTGCAGGAGTGTGATGTTCAGAGACGTTATAAGAAGCTGCTGCTGCAGGAGTGTGATGTTCAGAGACGTTATAAGAAGCTGCTGCTGCAGGAGTGTGATGTTCAGAATCGTTGTAAGAAGCTGCTGCAGGAGTGTGATGTTCAGAGACGTTGTAAGAAGCTGCTGCTGCAGGAGTGTGATGTTCAGAGACGTTGTAAGAAGCTGCTGCAGGAGTGTGATGTTCAGAGACGTTGTAAGAAGCTGCTGCAGGAGTGTGATGTTCAGAGACGTTATAAGAAGCTGCTGCAGGAGTGTGATGTTCAGAGACGTTGTAAGAAGCTGCTGCAGGAGTGTGATGTTCAGAGACGTTATAAAAGTTAACAGTTCATTGATATTATTTAATAAACCTCACCCCCTAATAAAGATCAGAAAAAAACAGAATGATAAAGAAATGCAGAAGAATAATGGATGAAGATTCAATATCACTTTTCTTCACCTGGAATCTCGGTGATGGTGACGTGTGAGAAGTCACATGTGACGTCAGGAAGGAGGTATTGACGAGGATCTCCTATTTCATACACTAACTGCTCCGCTACTGTACCAAAGGACACCAGACCACCAGTTCCAGGAGGTTTAGACAACGTGAAGGAACCATCAGAGGAACATTCCACCACTGGGAAGCCAATGTTATCCCTATAAGAGGAAAGATACTCCATTCTTTGTTATTTTCAACATGTTCTTATTTACAAACAAACAACAATACATTCTTAATAATCAGCAGTACAAAAGGACGTCTGTGTGTCGATGTGTGTAATTCGGAATCATTGGGTCACTGTGTCAGGGTTTCTGCAGGTTGCACAAAGTCAGATTGCAAACTTTTTAAAGCCTAAAATTGAGATTTGTACATTTTAGAGGTTTAAGACTTTAAAGCCCCTGTGGAAACCCCGACTGTGTGTAACTGTGTGTGTGCGGTGGCAGATTTAGGCAGGGTGTCCTGCGCAGTCTCCCTGGGGTCTCACGGGTCTTCCACAAAACAAGTAAATAATATAATAATAAATACATAGATAAATAGATCGTTTATCACTCAATTCCACAGTCAATTATTATATCATGTCACAGTGAAAGAAGCTAAGAGCAGGAGGAGAAAGAGGTTGGAGAAACAGAATTGGGATCGAAAGAGTGATGAGAAAAGTAGGCAGGAGAACAAGGAGCTGCAGCAGCAGGTAAAGAGGGATGTGGTGAAAGCCAAGGAAAGGGCATATGAGGAGCTGCAGGAGAAGTTGGACACTAAGGAAGGAGAAAAGGATTTGTAGCGATTGGCCAGGCAGAGGGACCGAGCTGGGAAGGATGTGCTGCAAGTTAGAGCAATAAAGGATGGAGAGGGAAATGTGTTGACTAGTGAGGAGAGTGTGTTGAGAAGATGGAGGGAGTATTTTGAGCAGCTGATGAACGAGGAAAATCAGAGAGAGAGAAGGTTGGATGATGATGGCGATGGTGAAGCAGGATGTAGATAGGATTAGTAAGGAGGAAGTGAGAGCAGCGATTAAGAGGATGAAGAATGGAAAGTCGGTTGGACCAGATGACATACCGGTAGAGGCATGGAGATGTTTAGGAGAGATGCAGCGGAGTTTTTAACCAGATTGTTTAACAGGATGTTGGAAGGTGAGAAGATGCCTGAGGAATGGAGAAGGAGTGTGCTGATACCGATCTTTAAACATAGGGGAGATGTGCAGACCTGCAGTAACTACAGGGGAATTAAGTTGATCAGTCACACCATGAAGTTATGGGAAAGAGTAGTGGAAGCCAGGCTGAGAGAAGAGGTGACCATCTGTGAGCAACAGTATGGTTTCATGCCGAGGAAGAGCACCACAGACGGCTTATTTGCTTTGAGGATGTTGATGGAGAAGTATAGAGAAGGACAGAAAGAGCTGCATTGTGTATTTGTGGATTTAGAGAAAGCGTACGACAGGGTGGAGAGAGGAGTTGTGGTATTGTATGAGGAAGTCAGGTGTGTCAGAGAAGTATGTGAGGGTGGTGCAGGACATGTATGAGGACAGTGTGACGGCAGTGAAGTGTGCAGTAGGAACAACAGACTGGTTCAAGGTGGAGGTTGGACTGCATCAAGGACCGTTTCTCTCCACACAGGCTGCCCAGGTGCTCTTCAGTCTCTTGTGATTTTGAGACTGGACTACTGCAGCTCTCTGCTGGCAGGTCTTCCCCTGAACGCTATTCGTCCACTGCAAATGATCCAAAATGCAGCTGCATGACTTGTGTTCAATTTGCCCAAGTTCTCCCACACCACCCCACTGCTGCTCCATCACTGGCTTCCAGTAGCTGCACGTATCAGATTTATAACACTGATGTTTGCCTACAAGCCCAAAAATGGACCAGCACCATTTTACCTCAGAGACCTCATCACATCTCGCACTGCACCACGCTGTTTAAGATCCTCCAGCACTGCTCCACTGGTACCACCTTCTCTCAGAATGAGAGGTAAGTATGCTTCAAGGCTCTTCTCTGTTCTGGCACCGAGGTGGTGGAATGAACTTCCCCTAGACGTCTGAACAGCAGAGTCCCTGACTATCTTCAAGCGATGACTGAAGACCTTCATCTTCCTGAAACACTTAATTTAGCACTTTCCAAGTTTGTAAAATTCAAGAGTTATATTTATATTAAGTGTGTAATCCAGTGTAGATTTATTTATAGAGACTCACTGCACTTTTGTACGTAGGTTTGGACACCAACGTCTAATAAATACCACATGTAAATGAGCGTAGGGAGCAGGTGGAGAAGATCCTTTAGAGGTGGAGGTACACGCTGGAGAGAAGGGGAATGAAAGTCAGTAGGAGTAAGACAGAGTGCATGTGTGTGAATGAGAGGGAGGGCAGTGGAGGGGTGCGGTTGCAGGGAGAAGAGGTGTAGAAGGTGGAGGAGTTCAGGTACCTGGGGTCAACAGTGCAAAGTAATGGAGAGTGTGTTAGAGAAGTGAAGAAAAGAGTGCAGGCAGGGTGGAGTGGGTGGAGAAGAGTGATAGCAGGAGTGATTTGTGATAGAAGAGTATCTGTGAGAGTGAAAGGGAAAGTTTATAGGACTGTGGTGAGACCTGAGATGTTGTATGGATTAGAGACAGTGGCATTGAGTAAAAGACAGGAGGTGGAGCTGGAGGTAGCAGAGCTGAAGATGTTGAGATGTTCGTTGGGAGTGACGACGATGGACAGGATTAGAAATGAGTTTATTAGAGGGACAGCACATGTAGGACGTTTTGGATGGTTTGGACATGTGCAGAGGAGGGACAGGGGGTATATCAGTAGGAGAATGCTGAGATGGAGATACCAGGAAGGAGGAAAAGAGGAAGAACAAGAAGGAGGTTTATGGATGTGGTGAGGGAAGACATGCAGGTAGTTGGTGTGAAAGAGGCAGATGTAGAGGACAGGGAGTATGGAGACAGATGATCTGCTGTGGCACCCCCTAATGGGAGAAGCTGAAAAAAAAAAAAAAGTCATGCTGAATGAAGATGGTTGGGACTTGGAGTGTTGCACCCACTGCCAGTGGAAGTTCCCTCAATCATACACTCAGAAAGGAGAGGCGTGGGCAGTGACGTCACGGCAATAAGGAGAGCTGAACCTAAATTGAAATTACAAAAAAGGTATAGACACTCAGGAGCCCAATTCAGATAAAGAAAGGAATGAAGAAGAGAGTTGTATAGAATAACATCATGGCGTGGTGCGCCCAGGCGCCATTCAAGACAAAACCGCCACGGTGTGTGTGGGTGAGTATTCAGTGGGACGTGAGGTTTCAGAAGAAAGTGTGGTCTGAGGGAGAACTTGTGAGAGTGAATTTGTGTCTTGTACCAGTCAGGGACCTTGTGCCAGTCGGTGAAAATGCCACCGGTTGCCTGGGCTCCACACTCGATCAGGTGACCTGCCAGGCTAAAGATACCAGTGTTAATCATCTACACTGTCAAATACATACACTCTAATATCAGTATACACACACACACACACACACACACACACACACACACACACACACACACACACACACACACACACACACACACACAGCCAAAAGCCTTTAAAGCCCTTCTATCAGTACTGGGTTTGTGGTGAACATTATTACAAATCTCTTTGTTCAGATTAATCTTTTACCAAGAAGTATATAAAGGAATATTTATAATGAAGTGGATGAAAGAACACACACTTTACTGTAGTATGTGTGTGTGTGTGTGTGTGTGTGTGTGTGTGTGTATTTACCTTCCAGCAGCCAGGAGGTCAAAGTTACCCTGCTCCCAGCCAAACTGCCCACACACAAACACATTTAAACAGATTTAGTGTCTGAAGTGTTTATGTAACATGGTATGAAACGTGAGGAGTTCAGAAGGAGTAGTGTTGATACGCAGCACAGATTCACAGCAGACATTCAGAAAGTCTGTGCATTTTTACCTGATGAGTTTTGGTAAATAAACTTTACACGTACTGAGTGCATGAGGGGTCCAAGCACCAGTGCACTGTCCACACACAGGCCAGTGACGACAATATCAGCACCCAGGTCCAAACAGCGCTTTATGGGAACCGCACTGTGGAGGGACACCATGAAACATCAGGACATCCAGTTTACAGTGTTCTAATCTTGTGTGAACCTCCACAGGGTTAGAGGTGATGAGCCAAACTCCTCATGTGTGCAGTGAGAGTATCTGAAGTGAGTAAAAAACACCAATGTGTAAAGTCTGTATTGTGAAAAAATCTGATCTTACCCCAGATACGCGTTCATACTGTGGACCATTTTAGGAAGTGGTTTCTTTTCTTGTGTCTCTGCCATCTTCAATAAATTCCATGAATCTTTCTAAAGAGAGAAAACAGTGCAGCAATTTTTACAGCTTTCACCTGTAGCCTAAAAAACTTCCCCCAGATGGACCCGAGTTTGTTTCTCTGATTATGCAGCATACTGTGCACATCTCATGCATATCAGGAG
>NC_139593.1:22430814-22448478 GCF_946808225.1 Silurus aristotelis
AGATGAAGGTGTAGGTGGAGATATATATGTAGGTGGAGATGGAGATATAGATGAAGGTGGAGATATAGATGTAGGTGTAGATGGAGATATAGATGTAGGTGTAAGGGGAGATATAGATGTAGGTGTAAGGGGAGATATAGATGTAGGTGTAAGGGAAGATATAGATGTAGGTGTCAGGGGAGATATAGATGTAGTGTAGATGGAGATATAGATGTAGGTTGGGATATAGATGTAGGTGGGATATAGATTAAGGTGTAGATGGAGGAACAAGGTGTAGATGGAGATATAGATGTAGGTGGGGATATATATGTAGGTGGAGATGGAGATATAGATGAAGGTGTAGGTGGAGATATAGATGAAGGTGGAGGTTGAGATATAGATGAAGGTGTAGGTGGAGATATAGATGTAGGTGAATATGTAGATGTAGGTGGAGATGGAGATGTAGGTGGAGATGGAGATATAGATGAAGGTGTAGATGGAGATATAGATGTAGGTGGAGATGGAGATGTAGATGTAGGTGGAGATATAGATGAAGGTGTAGGTGGAGATATAGATGTAGGTGTAGATAGAGATATAGATGAAAGTGTAGGTGGAGATATAGATGTAGATATAGATGTATGTGGAGATGGAGATATATATGAAGGTGGGGATATAGATGGAGATGGAGATATAGATGTAGGTGGAGATGGAGATATATATGAAGGTGTAGATTAGATGTAGGTGTAGATAGAGATATAGATGAAGGTGTAGATGGAGATATAGATGTAGGTGGAGATGTAGGTGGAGATATAGATGAAGGTGTAGGTGGAGATATAGATGTAGGTGTAGATGGAGATATAGATGAAAGTGTA
This sequence comes from Silurus aristotelis, assembly GCF_946808225.1. Lineage (NCBI taxonomy): Eukaryota > Metazoa > Chordata > Actinopteri > Siluriformes > Siluridae > Silurus > Silurus aristotelis. The sequence goes on from NC_139593.1 coordinate 22,431,666, forward strand.
GGTGGAGATATAGATGTAGATATAGATGTATGTGGAGATGGAGATATATATGAAGGTGGGGATATAGATGGAGATGGAGATATAGATGTAGGTGGAGATGGAGATATATATGAAGGTGTAGATATAGATGTAGGTGTAGATGGAGATAAAGATGTAGGTGGAGATAGATGTAAGTGAAGATATAAATGTAGTGTAGATGGAGATATAGATGTAGGTGTAAGGGGAGATATAGATGTAGGTGGGGATATAGATGAAGGTGGAGATATAGATGTAGGTGAAGATGGAGATGTATATGTAGGTGTAGATGGAGATATAGATGTAGGTGGAGATATAGATGAAGGTGTAGATAGAGATATAGATTAGGTGGAGATATAGATGAAGGTGTAGATGGAGATATAGATTTAGGTGGAGATACTGATGAAGGTGTAGATGGAGATATAGATGTAGGTGAAGATATAGATAGCGATATAGATGAAGGTGTAGATGGAGGATGAAGGTGTAGATGCAGATATAGATGTAGGTGGGGATATAGATGAAGTTGGAGATATATATGTAGGTGGAAATGGAGATATAGATGAAGGTGGAGATGGAGATATAGATGAAGGTGTAGGTGGAGATATAGATGTAGGTGTAGATGGAGATATAGATGAAAGTGTAGATGGAGATATAGATGAAGGTGGAGATGGAGATATATATGAAGGTGGGGATATAGATGTAGGTGGAGATATAGATGTAGGTGAAGATGGAGATATATATGAAGGTGTAGATATAGATGTAGGTGTAGATGGAGATATAGATGTAGGTGTAGATGAAGATAAAGATGTAGGTGGAGATATAGATGTAAGTGAAGATATAGATGTAGGTGTAAGGGGAGATATAGATGTAGGTGGGGATATAGATGAAGGTGGAAATGGAGATATAGATGAAGGTGGAGATGGGGATATAGATGAAGGTGTAGGTGGAGATATAGATGTAGGTGGAGATGGAGATATAGATGAAAGTGTAGATGGAGATATAGATGAAGGTGGAGATGAAGATATATATGAAGGTGGGGATATAGATGTAGGTGGAGATATAGATGTAGGTGAAGATGGAGATATATATGAAGGTGTAGATATAGATGTAGGTGTAGATGGAGATATAGATGTAGGTGTAGATGAAGATAAAGATGTAGGTGGAGATATAGATGTAAGTGAAGATATAGATGTAGGTGTTAGGGGAGATATAGATGTAGGTGGGGATATAGATGAAGGTGGAGATATACAGTGAGGAAAATAAGTATTTGAACACGCTGCTATTTTGCAAGTTCTCCCACTTAGAAATCATGGAGGGGTCTGAAATTGTCATCGTAGGTGCATGTCCACTGTGAGAGACATAATCTAAAAAAAAGATCCAGAAATCACAATATATGATTTTTAAACTATTTATTTGTATGATACAGCTGCAAATAAGTATTTGAACACCTGTCTATCAGCTAGAATTCTGACCCTCAAAGACCTGTTAGTCTGCCTTTAAAATCTCCACCTCCACTACATTTATTATCCTAAATTAGATGCACCTGTTTGAGGTCGTTAGCTGCATAAAGACACCTGTCCACCCCATACAATCAGTAAGAATCCAACTACTAACATGGCCAAGACCAAAGAGCTGTCCAAAGACACTAGAGACAAAATTGTACACCTCCACAAGGCTGGAAAGGGCTACGGGGAAATTGCCAAGCAGCTTGGTGAAAAAAGGTCCACTGTTGGAGCAATCATTAGAAAATGGAAGAAGCTAAACATGACTGTCAATCTCCCTCGGACTGGGGCTACATGCAAGATCTCACCTCGTGGGGTCTCAATGATCCTAAGGAAGGTGAGAAATCATCCCAGAACTACACGGGAGGAGCTGGTCAATGACCTGAAAAGAGCTGGGACCACCGTTTCCAAGGTTACTGTTGGTAATACACTAAGACGTCATGGTTTGAAATCATGCATGGCACGGAAGGTTCCCCTGCTTAAACCAGCACATGTCCAGGCACGTCTTAAGTTTGCCAATGACCATTTGGATGATCCAGAGGAGTCATGGGAGAAAGTCATGTGGTCAGATGAGACCAAAATAGAACTTTTGGGTCATAATTCCACTAAACGTGTTTGGAGGAAGAAGAATGATGAGTACCATCCCAAGAACACCATCCCTACTGTGAAGCATGGGGGTGGTAGCATCATGCTTTGGGGGTGTTTTTCTGCACATGGGACAGGGCGACTGCACTGTATTAAGAAGAGGATGACCGGGGCCATGTATTGCGAGATTTTGGGGAACAACCTCCTTCCCTCAGTTAGAGCATTGAAGATGGGTCGAGGCTGGGTCTTCCAACATGACAATGACCCGAAGCACACAGCCAGGATAACCAAGGAGTGGCTCTGTAAGAAGCATATCAAGGTTCTGGCGTGGCCTAGCCAGTCTCCAGACCTAAACCCAATAGAGAATCTTTGGAGGGAGCTCAAACTCCGTGTTTCTCAGCGACAGGCCAGAAACCTGACTGATCTAGAGAAGATCTGTGTGGAGGAGTGGGCCAAAATCCCTCCTGCAGTGTGTGCAAACCTGGTGAAAAACTACAGGAAACATTTGACCTCTGTAATTGCAAACAAACAAATATTAACATTGACTTTCTCAGGTGTTCAAATACTTATTTGCAGCTGCATCATACAAATAAATAGTTAAAAAAAATCATACATTGTGATTTCTGGATTTTTTTTTTTAGATTATGTCTCTCACAGTGGACATGCACCTATGATGACAATTTCAGACCCTCCATGATTTCTAAGTGGGAGAACTTGCAAAATAGCAGCGTGTTCAAATACTTATTTTACTCACTGTAGATGTAGGTGAAGATGGAGATATAGATGTAGGTGAAGATGGAGATATAGATGTAGGTGTAGATGGAGATATAAATGTAGGTGGAGATATAGATGAAGGTGTAGATGAAGATATAGATAAGGGTGTAGGTGGAGATATTGATGAAGGTGTAGATGGAGATATAGATGTAGGTGTAGATGGAGATATAAATGTAGGTGGAGATATAGATGAAGGTGTAGATGAAGATATAGATAAGGGTGTAGGTGGAGATATTGATGAAGGTGTAGATGGAGATATAGATGTAGGTGTAGGTAAAGATATAGATATAGCTGAAGGTGGAGATGGAGATATAGATAGAGATATAGATGAAGGTGTAGATGGAGGATGAAGGTGGAAATGGAGATATAGATGAAATGTGTAGGTGGAGATATATATGTAGGTGGAAATGGAGAGATAGATGAAGGTGGAGATGGAGATATAGATGAAGGTGGAGATGGAGATATAGATGAAGGTGTAGGTGGAGATATATATGTAGGTGGAGATGGAGATAAAGATGTAGGTGTAGGTGGAGATATATATATGTAGGTGGAGATAGAGATATAGATGAAGGTGTAGGTGGAGATATAGATGAAGGTGTAGGTGAAGATATATATGTAGGTGGAGATATGGATGTAGGTGGAGATGGCGATATAGATTAAGGTGTAGATGGAGATATAGCTGAAGGTGTAGGTGGAGATATAGATGAAGGTGGAGATGGAGATATATATGTAGGTGGAGATGGAGATATAGATGTAGGTGGAGATGGAGATATAGATGTAGGTGGAGATGGAGATATAGATGTAGGTGAAGTTGGAGATATAGATGAAGGTGTAGATGGAGATATAGATGAAAAGGTAGGTGGATATATATATATATATATGTAGGTGGAGATGGAGATATAGATGTAGGTGGAGATGGAGATATAGATTAAGGTGTAGATGGAGATGTAGACGGAGATATAGATGAAGGTGTAGGTGGAGATATAGATGAAGGTGTAGGTGGAGATATATATGTCGGTGGAGATGGAGATATAGATGTAGGTGGAGATGGAGATATAGATGAAGGTGTAGATGGAGATATAGATGTAGGTGGAGATATAGATGAAGGTGTAGGTGGAGATATAAATGTAGGTGGAGATGGAGATATAGATGAAGGTGTAGGTGGAGATATAGATGTAGGTGGAGATATAGATGAAGATATAGATGTAGGTGGAGATGGAGATATAGATGTAGGTGGAGATGGAAATATAGATGAAGGTGTAGATGGAGATATAGATGAAGGTGTAGATGGAGATATATATGTAGGTGGAGATGGAGATATAGATGAAGGTGTAGGTGGAGATATAGATGAAGGTGTAGGTGGAGATATAGATGAAGGTGTAGATGGATATATAGATGACGGTATAGGTGGAGATATAGATGACGGTATAGGTGGAGATATAGATGACGGTGTAGGTGGAGATATAGATGTAGGTGGAGATATAAATGTAGGTGGAGATATAGATGTAGGTGGAGATATAGATGAAGGTGGAGATATAGATGAAGGTGTAGGTGGAGATATAGATGTAGGTGGAGATATAGATGAAGGTGGAGATATAGATTAAGGTGTAGGTGGAGATATAGATGTAGGTGGAGATAGATGTAGGTGAAGATGGAGATATAGATGAAGGTGCAGGTGGAGATATAGGTGTAGGTGGAGATGGAGATATAGATGAAGGTGTAGGTGGAGATATAGATGTAGGTGAAGATATAGATGTAGGTGGAGATATAGATGAAGATGTAGGTGGAGATACAGATGTAGGTGGAGATGGAGATATAGATGAAGGTGTAGGTGGAGATATAGATGGAGATATAGATGTAGGTGGAGATAGATATGTAGGTGGAGATAGATGTAGGTGGAGATGGAGATATAGATGAAGGTGCAGGTGGAGATATAGGTGTAGGTGGAGATATAGGTGTAGGTGGAGATGGAGATATACAGTGAGGAAAATAAGTATTTGAACACGCTGCTATTTTGCAAGTTCTCCCACTTAGAAATCATGGAGGGGTCTGAAATTGTCATTGTAGGTGCATGTCCACTGTGAGAGACATAATAAAAAAAAAAAATCCAGAAATTACAATGTATGATTTTTAAACTATTTATTTGTATGATGCAGCTGCAAATAAGTATTTGAACACCTGAGAAAGTCAATGTTAATATTTGTTTGTTTGCAATTACAGAGGTCAAACGTTTCCTGTAGTTTTTCACCAGGTTTGCACACACTGCAGGAGGGATTTTGGCCCACTCCTCCACACAGATCTTCTCTAGATCAGTCAGGTTTCTGGCCTGTCGCTGAGAAACACGGAGTTTGAGCTCCCTCCAAAGATTCTCTATTGGGTTTAGGTCTGGAGACTGGCTAGGCCACGCCAGAACCTTGATATGCTTCTTACAGAGCCACTCCTTGGTTATCCTGGCTGTGTGCTTCGGGTCATTGTCATGTTGGAAGACCCAGCCTCGACCCATCTTCAATGCTCTAACTGAGGGAAGGAGGTTGTTCCCCAAAATCTCGCAATACATGGCCCCGGTCATCCTCTCCTTAATACAGTGCAGTCGCCCTGTCCCATGTGCAGAAAAACACCCCCAAAGCATGATGCTACCACCCCCATGCTTCACAGTAGGGATGGTGTTCTTGGGATGGTACTCATCATTCTTCTTCCTCCAAACACGTTTAGTGAAATTATGACCCAAAAGTTCTATTTTGGTCTCATCTGACCACATGACTTTCTCCCATGACTCCTCTGGAACATCCAAATGGTCATTGGCAAACTTAAGACGTGCCTGGACATGTGCTGGTTTAAGCAGGGGAACCTTCCGTGCCATGCATGATTTCAAACCATGACGTCTTAGTGTATCACCAACAGTAACCTTGGAAACGGTGGTCCCAGCTCTTTTCAGGTCATTGACCAGCTCCTCACGTGTAGTTCTGGGCTGATTTCTCACCTTCCTTAGGATCATTGAGACCCCACGAGGTGAGATCTTGCATGTAGCCCCAGTCCGAGGGAGATTGACAGTCATGTTTAGCTTCTTCCATTTTCTAATGATTGCTCCAACAGTGGACCTTTTTTCACCAAGCTGCTTGGCAATTTCCCCGTAGCCCTTTCCAGCCTTGTGGAGGTGTACAATTTTGTCTCTAGTGTCTTTGGACAGCTCTTTGGTCTTGGCCATGTTAGCAGTTGGATTCTTACTGATTGTACGGGGTGGACAGGTGTCTTTATGCAGCTAACGACCTCAAACAGGTGCATCTAATTTAGGATAATAAATGTAGTGGAGGTGGAGATTTTAAAGGCAGACTAACAGGTCTTTGAGGGTCAGAATTCTAGCTGATAGACAGGTGTTCAAATACTTATTTGCAGCTGTATCATACAAATAAATAGTTTAAAAATCATATATTGTGATTTCTGGATTTTTTTTTTTTAGATTATGTCTCTCACAGTGGACATGCACCTACGATGACAATTTCAGACCCCTCCATGATTTCTAAGTGGGAGAACTTGCAAAATAGCAGCGTGTTCAAATACTTATTTTCCTCACTGTAGATGAAGGTGTAGGTGGAGATACAGATGTAGGTGGAGATATAGATGAAGATGTAGGTGGAGATACAGATGTAGGTGGAGATGGAGATATAGATGAAGGTGTAGGTGGAGATATAGGTGTAGGTGGAGATGGAGATATAGATGAAGGTGTAGGTGGAGATATAGATGTAGGTGGAAATATAGATGAAGATGTAGGTGGAGATGGAGATATAGATGAAGGTGTAGGTGGAGATATAGATGTAGGTGGAAATATAGATGAAGATGTAGGTGGAGATGGAGATATAGATGAAGGTGTAGGTGGAGATACAGATGTAGGTGGAGATATAGATGAAGATGTAGGTGGAGATACAGATGTAGGTGGAGATGGAGATATAGATGAAGGTGTAGGTGGAGATATAGGTGTAGGTGGAGATGGAGATATAGATGAAGGTGTAGGTGGAGATATAGATGTAGGTGGAAATATAGATGAAGATGTAGGTGGAGATGGAGATATAGATGAAGGTGTAGGTGGAGATATAGATGTAGGTGGAAATATAGATGAAGATGTAGGTGGAGATATAGATGCAGCTGGAGGTCAAGGTGAAGCTGTTACCTGCAGTAGCAGTATCACCCCAGAAACCGGAAGCACAACCCACTCTAACTGACTTCTGCTGTGAAGTGTATTTTCTCCTCACACTGTTGAGCTCAGAGCTTCTCCACACAGGGCGGTGATTAACACACAGGCGGGAGAAAACACACACTGTGGGGCTCCGGAACAGAAGCTTCATGTTTACATACATCCTACAACACTTTCATTAATCCGGTTTATCTCAAATTAACCCCCAAAACAACCTTTTACCCTCTACCTGACCGTTCCCGACTCCGTGTTACACTATATACCGTCCGGGTGGGAACTGGTCGCTCAGTCACTCAGTTCCGCATTGACCAAAACGGTGACAAAATACTTAATAACGATTTATTTATAAACCTTTAAAATGTGATAATGTTTTATAAAGAATTTTGTATTTATTAATATTACAATCTCCATAAAATATTTATCATCCAGTTCGTTTTATGCATCAGCTTTCCCCTAATAATAATAAAAATAATAACAATAAAACTTTTTTTCGGCTTCTCCCATCAGGGGGCGCCACAGCGGATCATCTGCATGTTTGATTTGGCAAGTTTCTTTTCCCTGACCGGGGATCGAACCCCACATCCTAACCACTAGACCACCAGGACTACTACTACTACTACTACTACTACTACTACTACTACTACTAATAATAATAATAATAATAATAATCTCGTCCCCCACCCATCTACATCTCTATCTCCCCCAGAGGGCGCTACAGTATAAACAATCTTACCTCTCCTCTAAATCTCTCTTGTGTGTGTGTGTGTGTGTGTGTGTGTGTGTGTGTGTGTGTGTGTGTGTGTGTTTGTGTATGTGTATAAGTATGGATGCATATGTGTGTGTGTGTGTGTGTGTGTGTGTGTTTGTGTATGTGTATAAGTATGGATGCATATGTGTGTGTGTGTGTGTGTGTGTGTGTGTGTGTGTGTGTGTGTGTGTGTGCATGTGTGTGAGTGTGTGTATATGTGTGTGAGTGTGTGTGTGTATATATATGTGTGTGTGTGTGTGTGTGTGTGTGTGTGTGTGCATGTGTGTGTGTGTGTGTGTGTGTGTGTGTGTGTGTGTATATATATATGTGTGTGTGTGTGTGTGTGTGTGTGTGTGTGTGTGTGTTCACAAGGCACATGTAGTGTTTTGCAGCTCTCTATGAGAAGCTCAGTGGTTAATGCTCAGGGTTACTGATCAGAATGACAGGGGTTCAAGCCCTGATATTTACAACGTGCCACTCTTGGGGCCCCCGAGCAAGACCCCTAACCCTCTGATGGTGTGTGTGAGATTTGGCTGAGTCTTCTGGTTCTCTGCCCCTTTGTAGTGTGTGTGTACTGGGTTTGGGAATTTCCTCTGATCCTGAGTCATGGGTTTGTCAGTGTGTGTGTGTGTGTGTGTGTGTGTGTGTGTGTGTGTGTGTGTGTGGGCGTTGTGTTTGTGGTGTGTCACTGTGTGTGTGGGTGTTGTGTTAGTGGTGTGTGACCATGTGTGTGTCTTGTGATTGGTTGGTTTGTTTGTGTGTGTGTGTGTGTATGTGTGTGTGTGTGGGGGGGGTGGGGGGGATTTGTTTGTGATGTGTGTGTGTGTGTGTGTGTGGTGTATTGTGATTGGTTGGAATGTGTGTGTGTGTGTGTGTGTGTGTGTGTGTGTGTGTGTGTGTGTGTGTGTGTGTGTGTACGAATGGTGTAATGTGATTGGTTGGAATGTGTGTGTGTGTGTGTGTGTGTGACCACCCACCCGGTGGTGTAGATGTGGAGATGTTGAAGGTCAGCAGTGAGTCAGGATGTCGATCACTCGCTCGTGTATATATTGGACGAGTTCGGAGCGAGAGAGTCAGTCGTCTGCACAGAAGTAGAAGATGAAGCTTCACGTCTCTTTCCTGGTCCTGTGTGTGTTCTTACTTTCTGCCTCGGTGAGTAAAAACATCAGCATTATTCGATTTATTCAATATACAGATTACTGACAGATTTCATTTCTGATAGTAATCATGATCATGATGATGATGATGATGTAGAACATGATGATGATGTAGAACATGATGATGATGATGGTACTCGGTCTGGTTTCAGTGTGAGGATGAAACGTCAGATCTTCTGAAACCGAGAGGTCCTCGTCCTGCAGAACCTGGCTTCAAAGCAGATAAATGTGCTACGGAGAAGGACTGGCCGATCTGCACAGATGATGAATGGGTATAAACCCCTGCTGACTCCTGACTCTCCAGCACACTTTACTTTCAGGCTGTTTTGAAAAACGTTAATGTCCAGGTCTGGTTCTTTGAAATTTCTATTCTGAATTTTGCTTTATTTTCATGAAAATCTCAGGGAAGAAAATGTCCTTCTGGCTGCCGAATTCAAGGCCTTCTGGATCAAACTGACCACGAGATCCTTGGAAAGATTGAGAAAATCCGCAAACTCCTTGATGAGGGAAAAAAACTGCATCGTTCAACAGATCAGGAGTCCAAAAATACCTACAACTACCTGAGAGAGAGACTCGTTTCCAACGCAGGTGTGTTACAATCCACCAGGAACTCATTTACACCAACTTCCATCAGTAACATCAGCGTATTTAACAGTCCTTCAAATACAATTCATTTCTCTTCAATAATTAAAGACTGTTGTGCATTTGGAGACAAATGAAGCAGAATTTTGGTTGGTGTTGGAGGTGTTGATGGTGTTGTAGGTGTTGATGGTGGTGTTGTAGGTGTTGATGGTGGTGTTGATGGTGTTGTAGGTGTTGGGGGTGTTGGAGGTGTTGATGGTGTTGGAGGTGTTGGAGGTGTTGATGGTGTTGGAAGTGTTGATGGTGGTGTTGGAGGTGTTGATGGTGGTGTTGATGGTGTTGGAGGTTTTGATGGTGTTGGAGGTGTTGATGGTGTTGGAGGTGTTGATGGTGGTGTTGGAGGTTTTAAAGGTGTTTGAGGTGTTGATGGTGGTGTTAATGGTGTTGGGTGGTGTTGATAGTGTTGCAGGTTTTGGGGCTGTTAATGGTGTTGGAGGTGTTGATGTTGATGGTGTTGGTGATATTGATGGTGTTGCAGGTGTTAAAGGTGGTGTTGGAGGTGTTGATGGTGGTGTTAATGGTGTTGGTGGTGTTGATGGTGTTGTAGGTGTTGGAGGTGTTGATTGTGTTGGAGGTGTTGATGTTGATGGTGTTGGTGGTATTGATGATGTTGATGGTGTTGAAGGTGGTGTTGAAGGTGGTGTTGGAGGTGTTGATGGTGGTGTTAATGGTGTTGGTGGTGTTAATGGTGTTGGTGGTGTTAACGGTGTTGGTGGTGTTAATGGTGTTGGTGGTGTTGATGGTGTTGATTGTGGTGTTGGTTGTGTGTTACAGGTAATGATAACAGATACACCTCTCTGGCTGAACAGCTCAGGCAGAGGATTGTGGAGTTGAAGATTAAGATCGACCGTCAGCTCCGAGTGCTGGAGTCTGTGAAAGCTCAAATTAAAAAACAGTTCCTCGATGTTCAGCGTCTGGAGGTAAAATAAAACATTTATAATATAAAGAGTCTGAATATAAAATAACATTCTGTTTATTATTTTCATGAGTCTGGAGTGGAAAATTCTGCGTTTATTACTGAGCTCATTAAAATATCCAGTGTGCTGCGATAAACCGAGCAAACCTGCTGACCAACCTGCTGACTCTACTGACTCTACTACCCCTACTGATCCTACTACCCCTACTGACTCTACTACCCCTACTGATCCTACTACCCCTACTGACTCTACTACCCCTACTGATCCTACTACCCCTACTGACTCTACTGACTCTACTACCCCTACTGATCCTACTACCCCTACTGACTCTACTACCCCTACTGATCCTACTACCCCTACTGACTCTACTGACTCTACTACCCCTACTGATCCTACTACCCCTACTGACTCTACTACCCCTACTGATCCTACTACCCCTACTGACTCTACTGACTCTACTACCCCTACTGATCCTACTACCCCTACTGACTCTACTACCCCTACTGATCCTACTACCCCTACTGACTCTACTGACTCTACTACCGCTACTGATCCTACTACCCCTACTGACTCTACTACCCCTACTGATCCTACTACCCCTACTGACTCTACTGACTCTACTACCCCTACTGATCCTACTACCCCTACTGACTCTACTACCCCTACTGACTCTACTGACTCTACTACCCCTACTGATCCTACTACCCCTACTGACTCTACTACCCCTACTAATCCTACTACCCCTACTGACTCTACTACCCCTACTAATTCTACTACCCTTACTGACTCTACTACCCCTAATGACTCTACTACCCCGTCTAATCCTACTACCCCTACTGACTCTACTACCCCTACTAATCCTACTACCCCTACTAATCCTACTACCCCTACTAATCCTACTACCCCTACTGACTATAGTACCCCTACTGATCCTACTACCCCTACTGACTCTACTACCCCTACTAATCCTACTACCCCTACTGACTCTACTACCCCTACTAATCCTACTACCCCTACTGACTCTACTACCCCTAATGACTCTACTACCCCTACAAATCCTACTACCCCTTCTGACTCTACTACCCCTACTGACTCTACTACCCCTACTAATCCTGCTACCCCTACTGACTCTATTACCCCTACTGACTCTACTACCCCTATTAATCCTACTACCCCTACTGACTCTACTACCCCTACTAATCCTACTACCCTTACTGACTCTACTACCCCTAATAACTCTACTACCCCTACTAATCCTACTACCCCTACTGACTCTACTACCCCTAATGACTCTACTACCCCGTCTAATCCTACTACCCCTACTGACTCTACTACCCCTAATGACTCTACAACCCCTACTACCCCTACTAATCCTACTACCCCCTACTTACTCTACTACCCCTACTAATCTTACTACCCCTGCTGACTCTACTGACTCTACTACCTTTACTGACTCTACTACACCTACTAATCCTACTACCCCTGCTGACTCTACCGACTCTACTACCCCTACTGACTCTACTACCGCTACTGACTCTACTACCCCTACTGACTCTACTACCGCTACTGACTCTACTACCCCTACTAATCCTACTACCCCTGCTGACTCTACTGACTCTACTAATCCTACTACCCCTACTGACTCTACTACCCAACTAATCCTACTACCCCTACTAATCATACTACCCCCACTGACTCTACTACCTCTTCTAATCCTACTACCCCTGCTGATCCTACCGACTCTACTACCCCTACTGACTCTACTACCCCTACTTATTCTACTACCCCTGCTGACTCTACTGACTCTACCAATCCTACTACCCCTACTGACTCTACTACCCCTACTAATCATACTACCCCTGCTGACTTTACTACCCCTACTGACTCTACTACTAATACTACCCCTATTAATCCTACTAACTCTACTGACTCTACTACCCCTACTCATCTTACTAACTCTACTGACTCTCCTACCCCTACTAATTCTTCTGACTCTTCTACCCCTACTGACTCTATTACCCCTACTAACCCTATGATCTCTACTACCCTTACTACCCCTACAAATCTTAATAACCCTACTGACTCTACTACCCCTACTAATCCTACGACCCCTACTGCCTTTACTACCCCTATTAATCTTACTACCCCTACTAATCCTACTAACCCTACTAACTCTACTACCCCTACTGACTCTACTACCCCTACTAATCCTACAAACACTACTGACTGTACTACCCCTATTAACCTTATGATCTCTACTACCCCTAATGACTCTACTACCCCTACTACCCCTACTAATCTTGCTAACCCTACTGACTCTACTATCCCTACTAATCCTACTTACCCTACTGACTTTACTACCCCTACTGACTCTACTACCCATACTAATCCCACTAACCCTGATGACTCTAATACCCCTACTGACTCTACTACCCCTACTAATCCTACTAACTCTGCTGACTGTACTACCCGCACTAACCCTATGGTTTCTACTTCACCTAATGACTCTACTACCCCTACTAATCTTACTAACCCTACTGACTCTACTACCCCTACTGCCCCTACTACCTCTACTAACCCTATGATCTCTACTACCCCTAATGACTCTAGTACCCCTACTAACCCTACTAATCTTACTAACCCTACTGACTCTACTACTCCTACTACCCCTACTAATCCTACTACCCCTAGTGCCTCTACTACCCCTACTACCACTACTACTCCTACTTATCCTACTAATCCTACTGACTCTACTATCCCTACTAACCCCCCTGACTCTACTACTCCTACTAACCCTACTACCCCTACTGACTCTACTACCCCTACTGACTCTACTACCCCTACTAACCCTATGAACTCTACTACCCCTACTGGTCTGTGTTTGATCTGATGATCTGTGTGTTATCTGTGTGTGATATTTGTGTGGTCTGATGATCTGTGTGTGATCTGATGATCTGTGTGTGATGTGATGATCTGTGTATGGTCTGATGATCTGTGTGTGATCTGATGATCTGTGTGTGGTCTGATGATCTGTGTGTGGTCTGATGATCTGTGTGTGATCTGATGATCTGTGTGTGATCTGCGTGTGATTTGATGATCTGTGTGTGATCTGATGATCTGTGTGTGATCTGATGATCTGTGATCTGATGATCTGTGTGTGATCTGATGATCTGTGTGTGATCTGATGATGGTGTTCTCTAACACATTCTCTTTCTCTTAACTCTTGGTTCAGGTTGACATTGACATGAAGCTGCGCAGCTGTAAAGGTTCCTGTGCCAGCTACGTGGACTTCTCTGTGGAAAAGGAGGGATTTGAAGCTCTGGAAAAGCAGCTTGACCGCTTAGATACCTTGCAAGTACAGAGTGTTGAGACTGTCAGTTCTCTAAAGGTACTGAAGAGCAGAGTGCTAAAGGATGTAGAAGTACCATCCATCTACAAGTCTTCAACCACTGAAACAGAAAGAGCTGCACAGAGGAAGACCTTCTTTACTGACGTGGACCAAATGCAGCTCTCTCTGGAGGCCGAGGGCTCCACGGCAGAAACGGCTGCCACCGTCAGCAAGGTCAGCACAGGTACGAGCCAATCTGCACCCATCATCTCCAACACACGCACCAGCAGCCAAACCCTCAGCTGCACCCAGACGGTGCGCAAAGTCACAATAAACACCAAGGATGGAGTTCAGGAAAAGTATGAGACGGTGAGCAGTGGGCCAGGGTGTGACACTATCGGGAAACTCGGCCTTTCTCAAAAAGATCTGCTGAGTGCATCTAAAGATGGCAAAGAACTCACTGCTGATGGCTTCACAGTCAAAGTAACTGGTGGACATTCAAAATCCATCACCAACCTCAACCATGGGGATGGAGAACTCGGTGGGTTTGAAGGAGACTTCTTTAAGGCACTGGGTTCTACTGGACAGGATCGTAAGTTCTCCACATCCTTTACCTCCTCCTCTTCCTCCTCCTCAAAATCCATCACTTCTGGTGGAACCAAAGGTTTTCACTTAGACACAAAGTCCATCACAGCTACTTCCTCACCTTTTGATGGAGGTGAAGACCTTGGCGCGTTCTTTGGAGGAGACATCGAAGATGATGTTCCTGATCTACACGCTCGCAGCCTGAAATCCCGTGACGAACGCAAAGCAGATTTTATCGGCGGAGGTACACTCGAGTGACCTTAACTCACCTCTAACCCCAAAAGTGAACCATTTTATAGCATTAAAAATCAGATCTTATTAACCTGTAACGGAATTTGTGTTCCATTAACTGAAATATCTCCTGATGTTGGATATGTAACTGGAATAACGTCGTAATCTCTGTGTTTTAAACAATCCTAAAAGTTGTGTATTGTGGTAATGAAAGCATCAGGTTCTCCTAATAATTACTGAGGGAATGTAAGCAGTTGCAGCGTTTGCCCTAATCAGCAGATCTCTCCTTTCAGATTGTGTTGATATCCAGCAGAAGCACAGCCGGGGCGGTCAGAGCGGATTGTTCAGAGTAAAGCCGGCCGGGTCCGAGGAGGTAGTGGAGGTTTACTGTGACCAGGCTACAGGTTTGGGGGGCTGGATTTTGATCCAGCAGAGGGAGGACGGATCTGTTAACTTCAACCGCACCTGGAATGAGTATCGAGTTGGGTTTGGGAAAATAGACAAGGACGGAAAGGGCGAGTTTTGGATCGGGAACAACGTCTTACATCTCCTCACTCAGAAAAAAAGTGTTCTGAGGGTGGAGCTGGAAGACTGGGCAGGTAACGAGGTGTACGCAGAGTATAATGTCCAGGTGGCCTCAGAGAAGGAGGGATTCCAGCTTAGTCTATCGTCTTACACAGGGGATGCAGGAGATGCTCTGGTGCAGGGGGTAGCTCACATGGGTTCCTTCCTTTCACATGCTGGAATGAAGTTCAGCACGTTTGATAGAGATAATGACAAGTGGGAGAAGAACTGTGCTGAGATGTATGGAGGTGGATGGTGGTATAATAACTGCCAGTCTGCTAACCTGAATGGGGTTTATTACACGGGAGGGAAATACGATCCTGCAGGCCAAAGTCCATACGAAGTGGAAAATGGAGTGGTGTGGCTGCCATTTAAAGCTGCAGATTATTCCCTTCAATCGGTCAGGATGAAGATCAGCCCTGTCTGAACCGTCACACAAACACAAAGAGCTTCAGGAGAGATGGAAATAATGAGAGTAAATCAGTAGATTAACATTCAGCACTCAGGAGTCAAATGCTGAACCATTCAATGATTCTTCCAATAAAACTCATGTGTTCACTTCATTTCCTGTCTTTTCTTTATTTATACACATCACACGAGAAACACTGTTCATTATCATTATTATTATTATCATTTATTATTATTATTATTATTATTATTATTATTACTATTATTATTATTATTATTATTACTGTCTGAAAGATGCTCAATAATACCATAATCAAATCGTTCACTGAGGAGATTCTTCTACACTGATACTGGAAATAAAAATGAAGGTCAAATATATATATATATATATTAAATCCAAATCACTAATATATATATATATATATATATACATATACATTTACATTTCAAGCAAAAAATCTGACAGAAAATGTATATTTCTAAGACCATCAATAAACTCCACACAGAATCCTTCAGTTTTTTACATGAAAGTTTGTGTTGTGTGTGTTTCAGTGTGTGAATCAGTTGGATTTCAAAAACGACACACTCCATACACACACTCGAGACTACAGTGTGGAGTGAACACACACCGGCTGTGCAGTGACAAGGACGAGGTGAGTTTAACCCCTGATGGTCCTGCAGAGTTCACTCTCAGGAGTTTAGAACAAGGAGAACATGGAGAACATAGAGTTACGGGGAGAACATTTAGAACATTTAGAACAGGGAGATCATGGAGAAGATAGAGAACATGTAAGAACATCAGGGAGAACAAGGAGAACATAGGGATAATAGAGATCATAGAGTGAAGGTGAAATTAATTTCTAAACTCATTTATAAAGCTGGGTAATAATAATAATAATAATAATAATAATAATAATAATAATAATAATAATAATAATAATAATAATAATAACAATAATAATAATAATAATAACAATAATAATAATATAATATAATATAATATAATAATTATAATAATATAATAATAATAATAATAATAATAATAATAATAATAATAATAATAATAACAATAATAATAATAATAATAACAATAATAATAATATTATATAATATAATATAATATAATAATTATAATAATATAATAATTATAATAATATAATAATAATAA
>NC_139593.1:22448678-22461178 GCF_946808225.1 Silurus aristotelis
ACACACACACCCACACACCCACACACACACACCCCATATGACAGGGTAGTGGAATGCAGTAGAGCAGAACTGTTAAAAATGTGATATATTTGTTTGAGATCAGATTCACAGCAAACGCATGATTTAATGTTCACACACAATTCAGTTTATTTTCATAAAACACTTCAATCTCCAAAACAGTTTTACTGTATAAAAGCAGCTCTTTCACATAGAAAGTGTTTGTGTGTCTGTGTGTGTGTGTGTGTGTGTGTGTGTTATTTCCCAGCAAAGAAGGGTCTGATCTTCATGCTGATGGTCTTGAGTGAGTACCACGAGCCCTTCCAGTTCATCCACACGATGCCGTCGTCCGTTCCGTGTTTGGTCATGTGCTTGGTGTAGGCTCCGCCCCAGTAGTATCGGCCGTTCGGATTGGCTGAGTGACAGGCGTTGTACCACCATCCACCTCCATCTTCTCGTGAGCACTGCTTTGCCGGGTCTCCAGGTACCCTGAACGTGTCGAGAGGAGATATATGATATAAATATCGTGAGGAATCATGGTATAAAGGTGGAGTTTGATCTGCGGCGTGAGGAGAGCGACTCTCACCATCGATCGTTGTCCCGGTCGTAGGTGCTGAACATCATGCCGTTGTGGATGGTCATGGTGCGATTTACACCGAACAGCTCCGTGGCCCCCGTGAGGAAGGTGTTTCCTGCCGTGCCGGGAGTATTTATTCACTGCCAGGATGTAGTTGGACGACTCACCTTGCACGGTGAACTGCTGGTACTGAGCATACACCTTGGTCCCAGCCCAGTCCTGCATCTCAATCAGAAGTTCTGTCGGACCCATCTTAGTGAGCTGGCTGATACGATCATTACCGAGCCAGTACTCACCTACAACATCAAAACAAACAACATCCAGAGATTAGAAAGACCAAACACACGCTGATCCATCCTGCTACACAACTGGTTGCACCACCATGATGTTCCTCAGAACATATAAACTTCTCACCAGGAGTTTCACAGTGACCTTTCCCAACATCGAACGCAATGTTCCCAAAGCCTCTCTTATAATCATCCCATCTCCGGCCGAAGTCCACGCTTCCATCCAAACGGTTCTGTATGAGCAGCCATCCTGAGGAACAGAAAACAACAAGTTTATAAACACACACAAGTCTCTCTACACTCTGTGGTGTTGGTGTGTGTGTGTGTGTGTGTGTGTGTGTGTGTACCTCCGTTCTGGGTTGTCTGCTCACAGAAGACCTTGTATGGTGCTTGTAAGGGCTCTGGGCGCACCAAATACATCTCAGAAGTTTCTCCTCCGTTCCTGAACACGTCCTCGCAGTCTTTTCCGGACACCACGGGGATGGGGCAGGAGACCACGCAGGGTTCAGCACATTTGTCCTTCTGAGTCTTGACTGCCTTCTCCAGACGCTGGATCTTCTCTCGCAGTTTCTCCAGAACCCCCTGCAGGATTTTGATGTTTTGGGGAAACGTGATGTCAACTGTGTCTTTCACAAACTTGTGCTGGACCTCCAGGTCGTCTGTGTACCGAGTCACCAAATCATCGTTACCTACAGGGAGAAACCAAGAGAGTGTTTTAGAACACGTGCAGATGCACACTCTTGAAGATTGCACCTCTACACATCTCTACACATCTGTATCCATCTCTAAACATCTCTACACACCTGTACACATCTGTATCCATCTCTAAACATCTCTGCACACCTCTACACACCTGTACACATATCTACACATCTGTACACATCTGTATGCATCTGAACACATCTCTACACACCTGTACACATCTGAATACATCTGTATACATCTCTACACACCTGAACACATCTCTACACATCTGTATCCATCTCTAAACATCTGTTCACATCTCTACACATCTGTATACATCTCTACACACTACACACCTGTACACACCTGAACACATTTTTACACATCTGTACACAACTGTACACATCCCCACACACATGTTTAATGAGTAAACTGTACCGGTGCTGATCCTCTGTCTCTCGGTGACCTCAGAGGTCAGATCCTCCACGTATCTGTAGACGGAGTTTGAGGTCTGTGACAGAGTCTCTACGTCTCTCTTCAGCTGAGCCACAGTGGGTTTAACATCACGCTCCTGCTTCTGTAACGCTGTCTTTAGCTCACAGCCTGTAGGACAGAGTACACCCTACACACACACACACACACACACACACACACACACCTCAAGCCTGGGACAATTGTCATGTGTGTTTAATGTTATGAATATGGAGCGTACCATGGTTTCTGAGGCGTGCACACAGCCTCCACTCTCAGGAATCTCCTTCTTCTCCTCCTGCAGTCTCTCCGTGGTCGCAGTGGGGCGTGGGCCGTAACGGTTACGCCCACTAACAGGAGGAGGAGCAGCCACAGGGGTGTAAACTTCACGACCTCTAGTGAGAGGCCTGTGACCTCGAGGGTCTGTAGCATCCACTTTGGGCTGAGAAACATTTCAGAAAGATGATTTTGGATCAGCAGGAGATTCCAGCTTTCTTTTCTAAATTTTGCTTTTATCTCAAGTGTTCACCTTCAGCAGATCTCAGAGAACGTATATGAAATGAGGAGGAGAAGGTGGAGGTGGAATTATTACAGTGAAAATAATCCTGAGTGATATTAAGTGTGTGCAGTAAAAATAAACTCTGCCCTTAGAAAGGATAATGAAGGTTTTCCTGGGAATCTGATTTCAGGAGAAAACTGATTTACATCAGATCTACAGTTTACTGAGTCAGCGCTTTAACGCTTTCCAGTAAATAAACGTTGTTACTGTACTGAAGTCATTTTTTGGCTACTTTTTAGTTTTACTGACTATCAAACTCCACTCCATTTATACTACATACGTTTTACTCCACTATATTATAATAAACAACGAGTTTCAGTTACATTCTGCACCGTTTATTTATTCTTATATATTATTTATTATTTATTCTGCATGAATATTAATGGTTTCTTCTACTTTGTGACATCATCCTGTAATTTTTTGTTCACTGGAGATCCCTTTTAAAAAAATTGCTTTACTACTTTGTCTAATTTGTTAGATTTTTGTTTCATTCTGTTGTGTTTAAAATATGTTGTGTTAAAGAGGATGTTGTGTAGAAGAGGATGTTGTGTAGAAGAGGATGTTGTGTTGAGGAGGATGTTGTGTTGAAGAGGTGATGTGTTAAAGATGATGTGTTGTGTTGAAGAGGATTGTGTTGTGTTGTGTTGAAGAGGATTGTGTTGTGTTGAAGAGGATTGTGTTGTGTTGAAGAGGATTGTGTTGTGTTGTGTTGTGTTGAAGAGGATTGTGTTGTGTTGTGTTGTGTTGAAGAGGATTGTGTTGTGTTGTGTTGTGTTGAAGAGGATTGTGTTGTGTTGTGTTGTGTTGAAGAGGATTGTGTTGTGTTGTGTTGTGTTGAAGAGGATTGTGTTGTGTTGTGTTGTGTTGAAGAGGATTGTGTTGTGTTGTGTTGTGTTGAAGAGGATTGTGTTGTGTTGTGTTGTGTTGAAGAGGATTGTGTTGTGTTGTGTTGTGTTGAAGAGGATTGTGTTGTGTTGTGTTGTGTTGAAGAGGATTGTGTTGTGTTGTGTTGTGTTGAAGAGAATGTTGTGTTCAAGAGGATTGTGTTGTGTTGAAGAGGATTGTGTTGTGTTGAAGAGGATTGTGTGTTGAAGAGGATTGTGTTGTGTTGTGTTGTGTTGAAGAGGATGTTGAGTTGAAGAGGATTGTGTTGTGTTGTGTTGAAGAGGATGTTGTGTTGAAGGGGATGTTGTGTTGAAGAGGATTGTGTTGTGTTGAAGAGGATGTTGTGTTGAAGAGGATTGTGTTGTGTTGAAGAGGATTGTGTTGTGTTGAAGAGGATTGTGTTGTGTTGAAGAGGATTGTGTTGTGTTGAAGAGGATTGTGTTGTGTTGAAGAGGATTGTGTTGTGTTGAAGAGGATTGTGTTGTGTTGAAGAGGATTGTGTTGTGTTGAAGAGGATTGTGTGTTGAAGAG
Organism: Silurus aristotelis; assembly: GCF_946808225.1. Taxonomy (NCBI): domain Eukaryota; kingdom Metazoa; phylum Chordata; class Actinopteri; order Siluriformes; family Siluridae; genus Silurus; species Silurus aristotelis. The sequence continues at coordinate 22,452,670 of NC_139593.1, forward strand.
GATTGTGTTGTGTTGTGTTGAAGAGGATTGTGTTGTGTTGAAGAGGATTGTGTGTTGAAGAGGATTGTGTTGTGTTGTGTTGTGTTGAAGAGGATTGTGTTGTGTTGTGTTGTGTTGAAGAGGATTGTGTTGTGTTGTGTTGTGTTGAAGAGGATTGTGTTGTGTTGTGTTGTGTTGAAGAGGATTGTGTTGTGTTGTGTTGAAGAGGATTGTGTTGTGTTGTGTTGAAGAGGATGTTGTGTTGAAGAGGATTGTGTTGTGTTGTGTTGAAGAGGATTGTGTTGTGTTGAAGAGGATTGTGTTGTGTTGAAGAGGATTGTGTTGTGTTGTGTTGAAGAGGATTGTGTTGTGTTGAAGAGGATTGTGTTGTGTTGAAGAGGATTGTGTTGTGTTGAAGAGGATTGTGTTGTGTTGTGTTGAAGAGGATTGTGTTGTGTTGAAGAGGATTGTGTTGTGTTGAAGAGGATTGTGTTGTGTTGAAGAGGATTGTGTTGTGTTGAAGAGGATTGTGTTGTGTTGTGTTGAAGAGGATTGTGTTGTGTTGTGTTGAAGAGGATTGTGTTGTGTTGTGTTGAAGAGGATTGTGTTGTGTTGTGTTGTGTTGAAGAGGATTGTGTTGTGTTGTGTTGTGTTGAAGAGGATTGTGTTGTGTTGTGTTGTGTTGAAGAGGATTGTGTTGTGTTGTGTTGTGTTGAAGAGGATTGTGTTGTGTTGTGTTGAAGAGGATTGTGTTGTGTTGTGTTGAAGAGGATTGTGTTGTGTTGTGTTGTGTTGAAGAGGATTGTGTTGTGTTGTGTTGTGTTGAAGAGGATTGTGTTGTGTTGTGTTGTGTTGAAGAGGATTGTGTTGTGTTGTGTTGTGTTGAAGAGGATTGTGTTGTGTTGTGTTGTGTTGAAGAGGATTGTGTTGTGTTGTGTTGAAGAGGATTGTGTTGTGTTGTGTTGAAGAGGATTGTGTTGTGTTGTGTTGTGTTGTGTGAAGAGAATGTTGTGTTGAAGAGGATTGTGTTGTGTTGAAGAGGATTGTGTTGTGTTGAAGAGGATTGTGTTGTGTTGAAGAGGATTGTGTGTTGAAGAGGATTGTGTTGTGTTGTGTTGTGTTGAAGAGGATGTTGAGTTGAAGAGGATTGTGTTGTGTTGTGTTGAAGAGGATGTTGTGTTGAAGAGGATGTTGTGTTGAAGAGGATTGTGTTGTGTTGAAGAGGATTGTGTTGTGTTGAAGAGGATTGTGTGTTGAAGAGGATTGTGTTGTGTTGTGTTGAAGAGGATTGTGTTGTGTTGTGTTGAAGAGGATTGTGTTGTGTTGAAGAGGATTGTGTGTTGAAGAGGATTGTGTTGTGTTGTGTTGTGTTGAAGAGGATTGTGTTGTGTTGTGTTGTGTTGAAGAGGATTGTGTTGTGTTGTGTTGTGTTGAAGAGGATTGTGTTGTGTTGTGTTGTGTTGAAGAGGATTGTGTTGTGTTGTGTTGAAGAGGATTGTGTTGTGTTGTGTTGAAGAGGATGTTGTGTTGAAGAGGATTGTGTTGTGTTGAAGAGGATTGTGTTGTGTTGAAGAGGATTGTGTTGTGTTGAAGAGGATTGTGTTGTGTTGAAGAGGATTGTGTTGTGTTGAAGAGGATTGTGTTGTGTTGTGTTGAAGAGGATTGTGTTGTGTTGTGTTGAAGAGGATTGTGTTGTGTTGTGTTGAAGAGGATTGTGTTGTGTTGTGTTGAAGAGGATTGTGTTGTGTTGTGTTGAAGAGGATTGTGTTGTGTTGAAGAGGATTGTGTTGTGTTGAAGAGGATTGTGTTGTGTTGAAGAGGATTGTGTTGTGTTGAAGAGGATTGTGTTGTGTTGTGTTGTGTTGAAGAGGATGGTGAGTTGAAGAGGATTGTGTTGTGTTGTGTTGAAGAGGATGTTGTGTTGAAGAGGATTGTGTTGTGTTGTGTTGTGTTGAAGAGGATGTTGAGTTGAAGAGGATTGTGTTGTGTTGTGTTGAAGAGGATGTTGTGTTGAAGAGGATTGTGTTGTGTTGAAGAGGATTGTGTTGTGTTGAAGAGGATTGTGTTGTGTTGAAGAGGATTGTGTGTTGAAGAGGATTGTGTTGTGTTGTGTTGAAGAGGATTGTGTTGTGTTGAAGAGGATTGTGTTGTGTTGTGTTGAAGAGGATTGTGTTGTGTTGAAGAGGATTGTGTTGTGTTGTGTTGTGTTGAAGAGGATTGTGTTGTGTTGTGTTGTGTTGAAGAGGATTGTGTTGTGTTGTGTTGTGTTGAAGAGGATTGTGTTGTGTTGTGTTGAAGAGGATTGTGTTGTGTTGTGTTGAAGAGGATTGTGTTGTGTTGTGTTGTGTTGAAGAGGATTGTGTTGTGTTGTGTTGTGTTGAAGAGGATTGTGTTGTGTTGTGTTGTGTTGAAGAGGATTGTGTTGTGTTGTGTTGTGTTGAAGAGGATTGTGTTGTGTTGTGTTGTGTTGAAGAGGATTGTGTTGTGTTGTGTTGAAGAGGATTGTGTTGTGTTGTGTTGAAGAGGATTGTGTTGTGTTGTGTTGTGTTGTGTTGAAGAGAATGTTGTGTTGAAGAGGATTGTGTTGTGTTGAAGAGGATTGTGTTGTGTTGAAGAGGATTGTGTTGTGTTGAAGAGGATTGTGTGTTGAAGAGGATTGTGTTGTGTTGTGTTGTGTTGAAGAGGATGTTGAGTTGAAGAGGATTGTGTTGTGTTGTGTTGAAGAGGATGTTGTGTTGAAGAGGATGTTGTGTTGAAGAGGATTGTGTTGTGTTGAAGAGGATTGTGTTGTGTTGAAGAGGATTGTGTGTTGAAGAGGATTGTGTTGTGTTGTGTTGAAGAGGATTGTGTTGTGTTGTGTTGAAGAGGATTGTGTTGTGTTGTGTTGAAGAGGATTGTGTTGTGTTGAAGAGGATTGTGTGTTGAAGAGGATTGTGTTGTGTTGTGTTGTGTTGAAGAGGATTGTGTTGTGTTGTGTTGTGTTGAAGAGGATTGTGTTGTGTTGTGTTGTGTTGAAGAGGATTGTGTTGTGTTGTGTTGTGTTGAAGAGGATTGTGTTGTGTTGTGTTGAAGAGGATTGTGTTGTGTTGTGTTGAAGAGGATGTTGTGTTGAAGAGGATTGTGTTGTGTTGAAGAGGATTGTGTTGTGTTGAAGAGGATTGTGTTGTGTTGAAGAGGATTGTGTTGTGTTGAAGAGGATTGTGTTGTGTTGAAGAGGATTGTGTTGTGTTGAAGAGGATTGTGTTGTGTTGAAGAGGATTGTGTTGTGTTGAAGAGGATTGTGTTGTGTTGTGTTGAAGAGGATTGTGTTGTGTTGTGTTGAAGAGGATTGTGTTGTGTTGTGTTGAAGAGGATTGTGTTGTGTTGAAGAGGATTGTGTTGTGTTGAAGAGGATTGTGTTGTGTTGAAGAGGATTGTGTTGTGTTGAAGAGGATTGTGTTGTGTTGTGTTGTGTTGAAGAGGATGTTGAGTTGAAGAGGATTGTGTTGTGTTGTGTTGAAGAGGATGTTGTGTTGAAGAGGATTGTGTTGTGTTGTGTTGTGTTGAAGAGGATGTTGAGTTGAAGAGGATTGTGTTGTGTTGTGTTGAAGAGGATGTTGTGTTGAAGAGGATTGTGTTGTGTTGAAGAGGATTGTGTTGTGTTGAAGAGGATTGTGTTGTGTTGAAGAGGATTGTGTGTTGAAGAGGATTGTGTTGTGGTGTGTTGAAGAGGATTGTGTTGTGTTGTGTTGAAGAGGATTGTGTTGTGTTGAAGAGGATTGTGTTGTGTTGTGTTGAAGAGGATTGTGTTGTGTTGAAGAGGATTGTGTTGTGTTGTGTTGTGTTGAAGAGGATTGTGTTGTGTTGTGTTGTGTTGAAGAGGATTGTGTTGTGTTGTGTTGTGTTGAAGAGGATTGTGTTGTGTTGTGTTGTGTTGAAGAGGATTGTGTTGTGTTGTGTTGTGTTGAAGAGGATTGTGTTGTGTTGTGTTGAAGAGGATTGTGTTGTGTTGTGTTGAAGAGGATGTTGTGTTGTGTTGAAGAGGATTGTGTTGTGTTGAAGAGGATTGTGTTGTGTTGAAGAGGATTGTGTTGTGTTGAAGAGGATTGTGTTGTGTTAAGAGGATTGTGTGTTGAAGAGGATTGTGTTGTGTTGTGTTGAAGAGGATTGTGTGTTGAAGAGGATTGTGTTGTGTTGTGTTGAAGAGGATTGTGTTGTGTTGTGTTGTGTTGAAGAGGATTGTGTTGTGTTGTGTTGTGTTGAAGAGGATTGTGTTGTGTTGTGTTGAAGAGGATTGTGTTGTGTTGTGTTGAAGAGGATTGTGTTGTGTTGTGTTGAAGAGGATTGTGTTGTGTTGAAGAGGATGTTGTGTTGTGTTGAAGAGGATTGTGTTGTGTTGAAGAGGATGTTGTGTTGAAGAGGATTGTGTTGTGTTGAAGAGGATTGTGTTGTGTTGAAGAGGATTGTGTTGTGTTGAAGAGGATTGTGTTGTGTTGAAGAGGATTGTGTTGTGTTGAAGAGGATTGTGTTGTGTTGTGTTGTGTTGAAGAGGATTGTGTTGTGTTGTGTTGAAGAGGATTGTGTTGTGTTGTGTTGTGTTGAAGAGGATTGTGTTGTGTTGTGTTGTGTTGAAGAGGATTGTGTTGTGTTGTGTTGTGTTGTGTTGAAGAGGATTGTGTTGTGTTGTGTTGTGTTGAAGAGGATTGTGTTGTGTTGCGTTGTGTTGTGTTGAAGAGGATTGTGTTGTGTTGTGTTGTGTTGAAGAGGATTGTGTTGTGTTGTGTTGTGTTGAAGAGGATTGTGTTGTGTTGTGTTGTGTTGTGTTGAAGAGGATTGTGTTGTGTTGTGTTGTGTTGAAGAGGATTGTGTTGTGTTGTGTTGTGTTGAAGAGGATTGTGTTGTGTTGTGTTGTGTTGAAGAGGATTGTGTTGTGTTGTGTTGTGTTGAAGAGGATTGTGTTGTGTTGTGTTGAAGAGGATTGTGTTGTGTTGTGTTGAAGAGGATTGTGTTGTGTTGTGTTGAAGAGGATTGTGTTGTGTTGTGTTGAAGAGGATTGTGTTGTGTTGTGTTGAAGAGGATTGTGTTGTGTTGTGTTGAAGAGGATTGTGTTGTGTTGTGTTGAAGAGGATTGTGTTGTGTTGTGTTGAAGAGGATTGTGTTGTGTTGAAGAGGATTGTGTTGTGTTGAAGAGGATTGTGTTGTGTTGTGTTGTGTTGAAGAGGATTGTGTTGTGTTGTGTTGTGTTGAAGAGGATTGTGTTGTGTTGTGTTGTGTTGAAGAGGATTGTGTTGTGTTGTGTTGAAGAGGATTGTGTTGTGTTGTGTTGAAGAGGATTGTGTTGTGTTGTGTTGTGTTGAAGAGGATTGTGTTGTGTTGTGTTGAAGAGGATTGTGTTGTGTTGAAGAGGATTGTGTTGTGTTGAAGAGGATTGTGTTGTGTTGTGTTGTGTTGAAGAGGATTGTGTTGTGTTGTGTTGTGTTGAAGAGGATTGTGTTGTGTTGTGTTGTGTTGAAGAGGATTGTGTTGTGTTGTGTTGTGTTGAAGAGGATTGTGTTGTGTTGAAGAGGATTGTGTTGTGTTGAAGAGGATTGTGTTGTGTTGAAGAGGATTGTGTTGTGTTGAAGAGGATTGTGTTGTGTTGAAGAGGATTGTGTTGTGTTGAAGAGGATTGTGTTGTGTTGTGTTGAAGAGGATTGTGTTGTGTTGTGTTGAAGAGGATTGTGTTGTGTTGTGTTGAAGAGGATTGTGTTGTGTTGTGTTGAAGAGGATTGTGTTGTGTTGTGTTGAAGAGGATTGTGTTGTGTTGTGTTGAAGAGGATTGTGTTGTGTTGTGTTGAAGAGGATTGTGTTGTGTTGTGTTGAAGAGGATTGTGTTGTGTTGTGTTGAAGAGGATTGTGTGTTGAAGAGGATTGTGTGTTGAAGAGGATTGTGTGTTGAAGAGGATTGTGTGTTGAAGAGGATTGTGTTGTGTTGTGTTGTGTTGAAGAGGATGTTGTGTTGAAGAGGATTGTGTTGTGTTGTGTTGAAGAGGATGTTGTGTTGAAGAGGATTGTGTTGTGTTGAAGAGGATTGTGTGTTGAAGAGGATTGTGTGTTGAAGAGGATTGTGTGTTGAAGAGGATTGTGTTGTGTTGTGTTGTGTTGAAGAGGATTGTGTTGTGTTGTGTTGAAGAGGATTGTGTGGTGTTGTGTTGAAGAGGATTGTGTGGTGTTGTGTTGAAGAGGATTGTGTGGTGTTGTGTTGAAGATTGTGTTGTGTTGAGGATTGTGTTGTGTTGAGGATTGTGTGGTGTTGTGTTGAAGAGGATGTTGTGTTGTGTTGAGGATTGTGTTGTGTTGAGGATTGTGTTGTGTTGTGTTGAAGAGGATGTTGTGTTGAAGAGGATTGTGTTGTGTTGTGTTGAAGAGGATTGTGTTGTGTTGTGTTGAAGAGGATTGTGTTGTGTTGTGTTGAAGAGGATTGTGTTGTGTTGTGTTGAAGAGGATTGTGTTGTGTTGTGTTGAAGAGGATTGTGTTGTGTTGTGTTGAAGAGGATTGTGTTGTGTTGTGTTGAAGAGGATTGTGTTGTGTTGTGTTGAAGAGGATTGTGTTGTGTTGTGTTGAAGAGGATTGTGTTGTGTTGTGTTGAAGAGGATTGTGTTGTGTTGTGTTGAAGAGGATTGTGTTGTGTTGTGTTGAAGAGGATTGTGTTGTGTTGTGTTGAAGAGGATTGTGTTGTGTTGTGTTGAAGAGGATTGTGTTGTGTTGTGTTGAAGAGGATTGTGTTGTGTTGAAGAGGATTGTGTTGTGTTGAAGAGGATTGTGTTGTGTTGAAGAGGATTGTGTTGTGTTGAAGAGGATTGTGTTGTGTTGTGTTGAAGAGGATTGTGTTGTGTTGTGTTGAAGAGGATTGTGTTGTGTTGTGTTGAAGAGGATTGTGGAGGATTGTTGAAGAGGATTGTTGAAGAGGATTGTTGAAGAGGATTGTGTTGTGTTGAAGAGGATTGTGTTGTGTTGAAGAGGATTGTGTTGTGTTGAAGAGGATTGTGTTGTGTTGTGTTGTGTTGTGTTGAAGAGGATTGTGTTGTGTTGTGTTGAAGAGGATTGTGTTGTGTTGTGTTGAAGAGGATTGTGTTGTGTTGTGTTGAAGAGGATTGTGTTGTGTTGTGTTGAAGAGGATTGTGTTGTGTTGTGTTGAAGAGGATTGTGTGGTGTTGTGTTGAAGAGGATTGTGTGGTGTTGTGTTGAAGAGGATTGTGTGGTGTTGTGTTGAAGAGGATTGTGTGATGTTGTGTTGAAGAGGATTGTGTGATGTTGTGTTGAAGAGGATTGTGTTGTGTTGAAGAGGATTGTGTTGTGTTGAAGAGGATTGTGTTGTGTTGAAGAGGATTGTGTTGTGTTGTGTTGAAGAGGATTGTGGAGGATTGTTGAAGAGGATTGTTGAAGAGGATTGTGTTGTGTTGAAGAGGATTGTGTTGTGTTGAAGAGGATTGTGTTGTGTTGTGTTGAAGAGGATTGTGTTGAAGAGGATTGTGTTGTGTTGAAGAGGATGTTGTGTTGAAGAGGATTGTGTTGTGTTGTGTTGAAGAGGATTGTGTTGTGTTGAAGAGGATTGTGTTGTGTTGAAGAGGATTGTGTTGTGTTGTGTTGAAGAGGATTGTGGAGGATTGTTGAAGAGGATTGTTGAAGAGGATTGTGTTGTGTTGAAGAGGATTGTGTTGTGTTGAAGAGGATTGTGTTGTGTTGTGTTGAAGAGGATTGTGTTGAAGAGGATTGTGTTGTGTTGAAGAGGATGTTGTGTTGAAGAGGATTGTGTTGTGTTGTGTTGAAGAGGATTGTGTTGAAGAGGATTGTGTTGTGTTGAAGAGGATGTTGTGTTGAAGAGGATTGTGTTGTGTTGAAGAGGATGTTGTGTTGAAGAGGATTGTGTTGATTATTAATTGTTCATTAATGCAAGTGTACAATTTAATTAGTATTTTAGGAAATCAAACCCAAAAAGAAAAGCGTTTGAGGACTCGTGCTTCTTTGAGCCTGCGTTCAAATCTAATCTACAGGTGCAGGAGATAAAGAGATCAGACAAACCGTTTTCTCTTCTAACAGAACAAATATTCTATTTTTAATCGTTTCTTTCATTTAATAAGTGCAGAAGTAAAAACCAGACTCACCGGTGGACTTTTCACCTCCTACAGGGGAAGAGGGAGAATAAATCATCATCATCATCATCTTCATTATCATAAAATAAATAAATAAATAATAATAAAAAATAAATCAATAAAATAATAATAATAATAATAATAATAATAATAATAATAATAATAGAAATGTGTTGATCCTGAGCAGGACTGAAAGTATATAAAGGAGTGTTTACTCACTACAGCGTCATCATCATCATCATAGTCGGTGTTGGCCTGAGCGAGAGCTCCACACACACACACACTGAAGAAGAGGAGCAGCTTCATCTTACAGAGCAGGACACTGAATCTCAGATCTTCACCCTGATGTTCTACACACTGCACTGTGAACTCTGTATTTATACCCCTCATAAACTCTCACCCTCACACTGGCTGAGGA
>NC_139593.1:22466178-22483678 GCF_946808225.1 Silurus aristotelis
TTATTATTTTTCTTATTTTCTGTCAAAGACATTGACTTTACAATATTAAAGCAATGTATTATAATATGAAAATAAAGATGAATGATGAAGCTTGATGCATGTATTGGTTGATGATGATGATGATGATGATGATGATGATGATGATGAAGAAGAACTCGTCTTGGATGAGGACCACTACAGCTAAATTGTTGCAGAAATGCTCCCAAGTGTAAAATCCCATATTCTGCACATTTAATTAAAGTGTTTTAAGGAGAGAGGGGAGTGATCAAGGAGTGAACAGTGAGTGCACAGGGGGTGTACAGGGGGTGATCAGGGAGTGATCAGGGAGTGCACAGGGAGTGTACAGGAAATGTGTACAGGGAGTAAACAGGCCAAGAGGAAAAGCTGTAGGTGAAATCATGAGCATGACATCAGTGAAACTCTTTACTTGTGTCAATGAAATGTTTATTATCTGTAATCACATGACGGTGTGAAAAACATCAGTCTGAGAGTAATAAATGGTATTGTACATGTTCTCTACAGCAGCTGTACCACAGATCAGTGCTCGGGAAATCTAAGGAAAATCTCTCTTAGGAAGTTCTGCCATCTTGTGGCTGCAGGTTTATATTACATCGTAATTAACCTGTATCCGCGCCACAGCGGATCATCTGCATGTTGAATTTGGCACATGTTTTACGCTGGATGTCCTTCCTAACCCAACCCTCCCCATTTATCCGGGCTTGGGACCGGCACTAAGAGTGGCAGGGGTTGGTTCCCTGACCGGGGATAGAACCCGGGCCGCATCCTAACCACTAGACCACCAGGGGACCTGTATATGAGAGTGTATTTATAACTGCTTCTGAATGAGTTTCTCTCCAGACTCCAGCTCAGGGAGGTGTGGAGCCACGGAGCAGAGCAAGTTCAGGAAGTAGTTCGTGTAACTGATCCTCTGTTTATGTTTTACACACTTTTATTAAAAGTCCATTTTTACACTAATTTACAAAGTCACAGTTGTGAGTGTAAATAATTAACCAGGAGATAGATCTAGAACAAAATCAGGAGAAAAATCAGGAGTTAAATTAGGAATTAAAGTGGAAATGTTCTCTTCCAGTATCTATCAGAAGAACTGACCCGGTTCTGGTCTGTATCATGACATGTTGCAGTGAGTGTGTGCTTTGTGTATTGTCCTGTGGTGGTGACGTCTCTGACCCTCACAGGAAAAGACACATCACAGTCTGTACTGAACATCTGCCCTGGTGCCTCTGTGTGAGGGCATCTACACCTGCTTTATCATTCTCTAATGTTCATGACTGAAATCAGGGAGACCATGTGATAATGTCTCAGTACTCTACGAGCTCAGCACGAGGTTCTGAGACTCACTGCTCAGCTCTTGTGGTTGTGTGGTGTGTGTGTGTGTGTGTGTGTGTGTGTGTGTGTGTGTGTGTGTGTGTGTGTGTGTGTGTGTGTGTGTGAGAGAGAGAGACAAGCGACAGGCAGCAGTAGAAAAGCCCAAGCTAGACAGAGAGAACACACACACACACACACACACACACACACACACACACACACACACACACACACACACACACACACACACACACACAGCACAACCAATGTCTGGAATCTCTGCGCTGTGATTGGGTGCTGAGTTGTATCCTGGAGACAAGCTCCTCCCACTGCCAGCCTGGTGGTGTCTCTGAGAGTGTGATCTGCCTGTGTCACTGTAGTGCATACGAGGGAGAGGTGGAGGAGGGAGGAGAGAGAGAGAGAGAGAGAGATAGGGAAAGGGAGAGAGGGGAGGGGAAGAGAGATAGAGAGAGAGAGAGAGGGGGGGAGAGGGAGGGAGGAGAGAGAGAGAGAGAGAGAGAGAGAGTGTGAGAGAGAGAGGGAGGGAGGAAAACAGGCCTCCACCCTGACTATGAGTGAAATGGGAGTGTGTGTGAGGGATAAAGCGGCAGCACTCGACATCATCTACTGTACATCTGTGATCTAAAACAGCTATGGAGAAAAGGTAAGGATCTCTCATTCCATCTCTCTCGCTCTTTCTCTCTTTCACACACGAGTGAGGGATAGAGGGAGTCTGTATTGTGCAAGCAGCAGCATCTGTGCTACCATGTTGCCCTGGAAGCAAGAAACAGGAACGAGTGATGATCAGGGAGGAGATGGAGGAGAGGAACTGAAGTAGGTGAAGATGGAAGGAGATGGTGGAGATGGTTGAGAGAAGATGAAGCAGGTGTAGGAGGAGGAGATGCAGATAGAGACTCCCATGTGCACACGTCCTGCAGGGATGTAATACTCGTTAAAACCTGGTTTTCCTGCAGCTGATTCACACATTCTGCTTTCTGCAGGAACACAGATATGATGCATGTTGGTATCTCACACTCCCTGAATAAACCCACAGCTGTATAGAATCTTGATCAATCTGAGCATCTTCACTGATCATCTCCAGCTGTGTGATGGATCTCAGACTCTCAGCAGTGACGCTACTGGACTTTCTTTATGCTACTCTGACTAGCATGTAGCTACAATGCTAATGCTCCATCTGCTTATGCCAAGTGCAGATCCTTCCTTAGCCCTGAGTGATTCATCATCATCAACATCACCATCCTCATTATCATCATCATCATCATCACTGATATCTCCACTCCACATTCTCAGAAACCTATAAGAAACGTGTTCAGTAAAAAAAGTATCAGTATCAGTTCATTATCTCAGAAGCTTTGATCAGCTGAAGCACCTTCACACCGCAGTGGTGCCCAGATTCCTGTTCTTTGTGGACAGGAGAGGAAACTGATGAGATCTTCTGCTTGTTGTTGAAACAAGGTGTGACATGGTGATGTCCAGGTGGAAACACATTATCGGTGAGAAGAAGAGGACTAGAGCTGACTAAAGAAGTATACACCACACTTTACACACATAATGCACAGAAAGGCATATTAGAAGCATCAGGATGAGGAGAAGAAAGCTGGGATTAGGTTCCACCTAAACACAGATGCTGAGAGATGAAGTTGCTGAGCTACCACATGATCTTAACATCTACTCTGGGAACCTCATGGAAACATGAACTAAGATAGAAAAATATTTTCAATATACTTCATTTAGTAGCAATATCTTCTTTCTTCTAAGAAATAACTGCATCACCAGCAGGAAATCTGGTCCACACACACGAACACTAAACTCCAATGAGTTCCAGTCAGAACATTCCTCCAGCTGCTCTGACTTCTCATGAACTTCACACCAGGAACTCTGGAGCTCTATAGGACCTGAAGATTAGAATGTGTGGGTTTTTGTAGCTTGTTGGTTCTTCTGTTTAATTATTTTATTACTTGTAATCACAGATTTTTCATTCATAATCTAATGGGTTTATCCTTAAAATGATGTAATCAGTGCAATAGAGTTTATATATCTGTGTGTGTGTCTGTGTGTGTGTGTGTGTGTGTGTGTGTGTGTGTGTGTGTGTGTGTGTGTGTTTCCTCCACAGGGCCGAGTGTAAAATGAAGGGAGATTATATTTGGCCTACAAAAGTCTGTGTCTTCAGTGGATCAGATAAACTGTACAGGCCACATTAGAGTAAAACACACACACACACACACACACACACACACACACACACACACACACACACACACACACACACACACACACACACACACACACAGGAGTTCAAAATAACGGTAAGTAACATCTCAGACTTACATTGCCTGCAGTTGTTGTGTTGTTTGTTTGTTGTTCTTGGTCAGGCTCAGATTCCCATCATACAGTGGCTAGCCACCGTGCTAACAGGCTAACAGAAGGCTAACAGGCTAACTTCCTGTGAAACGTGATGCACATCACATAGACACTCTTTTTGATCTGATGCTAACGCACAAAGAGGAAAGCACTATCTACCCTCTTCTACATGAACTTACAGAAGCACGTGATTGGCTAGTGTCACTGTGATTGACAGGAGAGAGATCATATGCTCCGCCCACTCAATAATCACAACCAGTCACACTCTCTGATACCCTGTGATTGTGGTTTTGGCTGTTTGTGACTTTTTTTTGCTCGTCTGAAGGGTTTCCTGATTCATCACTCACAGAGTTTTTTATTTCTGTACAGTTTTGAGAAGAAATAAACTCAGATGTTTGGTCTCTTATGTTCTTCAGCTGAAATACTGATGACTTTTTTTCACATCATTTATCTTCACTGCTGCATGGTTCTGTCCTCAGTCTGTGCTCGTCTGCACTAATCTGCACTCGTCTGCGTGATCGTCTGCACTCGTTCTCCCTCCAAACCACATGGAGGCACAGCAAGGTTCTCCGGACAGCAGCAGTGAGGAATGTACCGTTCTGGAGGCTTTTCCTGGCAAAGAAACAGTTTGCACTCAACATAAAGGAAAAGTAGGGAATTTATTTAATTTCTTTACTATAATCAGAAATAAAAGTTACATTACATCATTAATAATCAGATACTTAACACGTCTACATACACCACCTTCACCTTCAGTTCCATTCATATTTATTTTTATATAAAACTACATCGTGTCTGTGGGAGTCACGTGCTAAAAGATTCACGTGGAGAGTCGAGAGATGAACTACTGAAATCAGTTTCCTGTACAGAACCTACGGGAGATTTTGGGATGCTTTGCTCGTGCAGTCCAGTTGAAAATAAACGAATCACTCTTTAAGACGACTCGTTCTTCTGAGTCACGTTAAAGACTCGTTCAAAATCAACGAATCGGTTATGATGTCTAATGTCTCCTGTGACTCCAATATTTCTGCCCTAGATTTAGAGCTCAGACAGCATGTACCCAGGACTCAACTGTGGTCTCCATTCACTAAGAACATCAGTGTGTCCCCAAACAGATTCTCACACACACACACACACACACACACACACACACACACACACACACACACACACACACACACACACACACGTCTGTAAACGTTATTGATATAATTTCCCTATTTTAATCTGTATTTCAGGTGGTAGCAGTTTATTGCTTGGCCTGTGAGAGTGCAGTGTGTGAGGAGTGTATTGTTGAAGAACATGCAGCCCATCGGACAGATTCACTGGAAAAAATTGTGGATCAGCAGCGAACAGCATTACACGAAAGTGTGAATGCAGCTCAGAACAGGTACAACTCCAGATCCTACACAAGGGTTTTCTTACTGTGCAGGACACTCAGGTTCTTCCACTCTGAACTTCAGAAAAACAATCGTGATGTTACAGCTTACAGAAATGTTCTATACACAATTTGGAGTAGAAACTCATGGTGTGTGTGATGGTCAGGGGGGCACATACTTTTGGTGTTTTAGTAGATTCACTCTTGTCATAGATTGTGGTCAGATAAAGGCCTGGGTTTTGATCAGTCCATTCCAACACATTTTGGTGTTGAAGCGCTTCATGTGACTTTGGCAAATATAGATTTTTGAAGATGAAGCTCTGTCCACCGGTCTAAGGTCTCTGACTGGAACAGATTTTGAAGTTCTATCCATCTTGCTGTAGACATTAACTTACCATTGCGTCCTCACATCGTGATGTTGCCACCTCTATGCTTCACGGTGATGGTGATGATGGTGGTCACATAGTGAGAAGCAATGTTGGGTTTTGGCTGAACATAGTGTTCAAGTTGTTGTGAAGAGGAGTCCATGATCAACCAAATATTATTGGATCAGATTTTCATTTTCAGATTTTGAATGCTGATGTAGATGAAAGGAGTTTCCTGTTCACACACAGTTTCTAACATTTCACACAAATACTTCATCCAAACTATATGCCAGTGACATCTGACGTTCTCTACTGTATGGATAGTGGGAGTTGTTTGATTGTCTTTGATTGGTTGATTATCTCCCAGGCTTCCTCAGATCAGAGAAGCTTTACAGTCACTGAAGGACATCCTGCATCAGCTAGGCACTCTGAAGAACTCTATTGAGGAAAACATTCATTCCTCCTTCAGTGAGTTGCACAAGACCCTGGACACACGTAAGAGTGTTCTGCTCATGGAGTTAGAGGTCACCTATGGATTAAAGCAGAAGGTGTGAGATGTTCATTCTTTCAGAAACACATTCTGCTGTGATTACTAAAGTTTGTCCAATCAGAGGACCTTTATGGGTAAATGATAGAATTGATGTTGATTAATTTGTTTGTGTTTTAGGTTCTTCAGAATCAGTTAGACACCCTGCTGAAAGAGGAGGCTGAAATCAGCAACAGCTGCAGTCAGATGGGAGAAGCGTTGGATGGGGCAAGTGTGGCTGTTGTTCTGCAGACTCATAAAGACTTTGGAGAGCGATTGAGTGAGCTGTCCAGCCAGGGCCTCCCCCTCCAACCTGAAGAGAACGATCAGTTGGAGCTCATGATGGAAGTAGAGGGTCTTCGCAAATCCATCCACAACTTGGGTGCCATTATCACCACCAACGCCGTGGCCAGCCAGACTGAGGCTTCGGGAGATGGTCTGGAGCAATGCATTGTAGGTCAGCCAACGTCCATCATCATAACCACCAGAGACAAGTCAGGAGGCTTGTGTAAGTCAGGCAATGCGGCCATCTCGGGAGAAGTCTTCACTCCCGATGGCAGTGTCATGGATGGGGAGGTTTTGGACCATAAGAACGGCACCTATGAGTTCCTTTACACATTGCACAAGGAGGGCGACTTTAGTCTGGCACTGAGACTCTACGATCAACACATCAAGGGAAGCCCCTTTCAGCTGAAGGTCACCAATTCTCCAGACGATTCTCCCACTACCACGTCCGGAGCCAACGCTGCCTCCACGGGCTCCAGTGAGGGCGGTGCGAGGAGACGGAGCGCCAAGTCCCCGGGGAGCAGGAGTCGACAAAAAGGGGTGCGAAGAGGGGGGAGCTTGTTCAGCACACCCAAGAAAAAAGTAAATGCCATCGAAGACGATCTTATCTTCAGAATCGGTGAGCAGAACGATTCCCAGATTTAGACCCTGTTGATGCTGCAGTCCTCAGGAAACACTACTAATCACAGTTTCTATTGCAACAGGGTTTTATTTTTCAATCATTACATTAATGTCACATGAGTCACACTCGCTTATATACCTGTGGCTTCAACAACTCCAGAATCTCTTCTCAGGGATGAAGGGATCTGGAGAATAAGAATAAATAATAAATAATCATTCATTTATTCATACAATGATTTATTTCACAGGAACAAAAGGAAGAAATAAAGGGGAATTCACAAATCTCCAGGGTGTCGCTGCCTCAGCAGAAAGTATCCTGATTGCAGACAGTAATAATCAGTGTGTTCAGGTGATTCCTTACTTTCATCATCTCACAAGGTTGGGCTTTGATATTTGGAAATTTCTGGCAAAGTGTGAGCATGTAGCCGTACTGCTCATGTGCCCAAGGCTGGAGCTACTGAACTGCTTAGGGGCAAATTACACTAAAGTTTCAGATAAAAGAAACGCTTGATGTATTTATTGTCTGTTTGATTGTCCAGATCTTCTCCAATGAGGGAGAGTTTCTGAGCCGGTTTGGAGTTCGTGGTCGTTCTCCAGGGCAGCTGCAGAGACCCACTGGAGTCGCTGTGCATCCCAATGGTGACATTATCATTGCTGACTATGATAACAAGTGGGTTAGCATCTTCTCCAGTGATGGCAAATACAAGGTGAGTGCTCTTATCTACCACTGCACTGCAACAACAGTTCAATGTAAGAAACAGGTTCTTGTGCTGGTCAAGGAGAACCTCCTGTCCTCCTGAACCTCCTGACACACCTGATTTAACTCAGATAGGGCACTTCAGTACATGCTTACATCTAACAGACTGAAGGAGTGAAGTTCAGGTGTGTACATCTGGAATGAGGTTACGATGGTGGAGCACACATGATCTACGTCTACACAAATCCAGATAAATTTAATAACAGTGTTTTCATCTAAAAAAACGAGCTACTTTTTACTAAAAAAACACTTTTGTTTCCAATCGTTTCCAAAAAGTTGCTCATCCACACTGAAAGGTCTGAAAACGTTTATGTCCCTGAACTGAACATGTGCAAAACGTAAGACCCGCGTCATTTCCACTTTCTGTTTATTTTCTTTCCAGCTCTTTGTAATGTTGCGGCAACAACTAAACCTGCATTGTTTCCGAAAGCCTGCGCTTTCACACACAGTCCACACTGTGGCGCTAAAACATGAACAAGAGAAAAATATGCACTTTCAAATAGAAACGTAGCAGTGTGGACACGGCCTTTGTGAGCAGTTGTGTGGAGTTCTGAAGTCTGTAAGAAGCAGGAGGTAACTAAAGTCTGGATCATGAGGAGATTCTGTAGACTGGTGGACGTGATGTGCTCGGATCTGTTGGAGCAATCTTCTGGATGATAGTGTGAGCGCAGCATGGTCTGTGCAGAGATCAGTGATGGTGCATCATGGGAGAGATCTTACTGCACATCACTTCTGTTTTGTTGAATTCGATCTAAAGATGGAAAAAAAGTTAAGGAGACTCTGCTGATATCTGTTGCTGGATCTTTCTGCTCTGTAGGCTAAGCTGGGCGCTGGTAGGCTGATGGGTCCGAAGGGTGTGTCTGTGGATCAGAATGGTCACGTTATCGTTGTGGACAACAAGGCCTGCATGGTGTTCATCTTCCAGCCAAGTGGGAAACTCGTAACCAAGTTCGGCAGCAGAGGAAACGGTGACAAACAGTTTGCAGGTAAGAAAATCCACATCACTCTGTTTTCCACAGAGAGGAAGAGCATGATCAAAGATCTTAACTTCATATCTCACCATCAGACCAGGAGTAGGAGGAGTTTCCCTTCTGTCTGCTTCTTCTAAAGTTTCTCCATCATGTTGTCTTTCTATAAAGTCACTTTATGACAGTAAAGTTCATGATAAAAAACTTAAATAAAATGAATAGATTTGTGAGTAAACTCCAGAAGTATTGGCACCTTTGGTAAAGATCTGTACCTCATACAACCATCTTCAGTAAGAGCTTTATCTTGATCTGGGTGCTGGATCTCAGGAACACTGTGATGTTGGACTACACTCTGCCTCAGTGTGATGCCAGTCCATCATCATGCACACACTAATACACCAAGTCAGATAGGGTGCCAATAATTCTGCATCTGATTTTACACTCTGTGTGTTTCCAGGGCCACATTTCGCTGCAGTCAACAATAATAATGAAATAATCGTCACTGACTTTCATAATCATTCAGTCAAGGTAAGATTTCTGCCCTGAAACTGTGCTGTAATGAGAACATCAGCAGCAGAGTGGTGTGAGTGAGTGACCTCCTCAATGTTCTCGCTATGATTCATGTGGAAGGTTGGTAAAGCGAGTTTCTGCTGTAGTTCCTCCTCATCGCTCTCTCTATCTTTCTTAAGATCTTAAGATCTTGGGATCTGAATGAACCCTGCTCTCAGAATCCTTTACTGAGTTCTGCAGCTCTCTGAGATCATCCAGGATTTTATTTCTCCTTCACTATACTAGATCTTCTCTGCTCTTATTTTCAGGTGTTCAGTGCTGAAGGCGAGTTCCTGCTTAAATTCGGCTCGAATGGTGAAGGTAACGGTCAGTTCAACGCTCCTACAGGTGTGGCAGTGGACGTTAACGGGAACATCATCGTAGCTGACTGGGGGAACAGTCGCATTCAGGTATTACACTCGCGGAATCAGGGGCAAGCCAGGAAATATAATAAGTACCTGCTACAGGTGTGTTTTCATCTGTGAGTAGAAACGTGATATGGTGTGGACTGGTCTCCTGTGTTGTGGCAGGTGTTCGATGGAAGCGGTTCGTTCCTGTCCTACATCAACACGGCGGCGGATCCTCTGTACGGGCCGCAGGGTCTCGCCCTGACCTCCGACGGCCACGTGGTGGTGGCTGACTCTGGGAATCACTGTTTTAAGGTGTACCGTTACCTGCAGTGATTCTCAACCTCACAATTATCACCTGCTGTCCTGCTGCAGATCCATCACACTTTCCCTCCTCCTGCTAACTGCTTCTGCTGAACGACTCGATGCATAATTAATGTCAGGTGAATGTTTGGGAGATCTGAGGCTCATCCAGTGAAGGTGTGGTCACATTTAACTTCCAGGTTCTGCAGGTTAGCTGCAGGAATCCCTTCACCTTGTTCTCATGGTGGATTTTATTTCTTACCTGTAAATGAGTGTAGGTTCAGTGACCTCAATGTTTGACCCTTTAAAAAACATCGTCGTCTCTCACCAAAGTGTAAAAATACTGAATTTTAAAGTCATTTCGACTGTCAATCATTCACCAGGAATCAGATACGTACACCAGGTGTTTAAATGAAGAGAACATTTTGCCTGTGTGTGTGTGTGTGTGTGTGTGTGTGTGTGTGTGTGTGTGTGTGTGTGTGTGTGTGTGTGTGTGTGTGTGTGTGTGCTGCACAGGTAAACACACTCTCAGGAGGTATAACGTGACCACAGCTTTTCTGGGTTTTGGAGACGGATATTTGGCGTCTTGTTGTTGTACGAGGTTTTACAATGAGCATGTGTTGGGAATCGAAGCTGAAAAGTCCTTTTCTCTCTGCACTTTCTCGGTTATATCCGAGTTCTGCCCTGTGCATGTGATCATCGTTCTTCAAGAACATCACGCGTTAACTCCTGCTGCACGTAAAATAAAGTATTCCTGGTCATCATGTCTCAGCAATTCCACTGCACTTATAATTCAAATCTAAACTATTACAACATTTGGAGCACGTCATCGTTGTTAACAGTCTGTGGACGTGTAGGAGCTCAAACTGTAGATCCTCATGAACACATGCTCGACTCGCCTTCTTCTAGGACTTTACTAGCAAATACCAGGCCTCTATTTTTATTTAAATATTTAAACAGGGAAAAAATAATATATTTATGTATTTATCACAATTAACGTTTCGAAGAAAAGACTGGAAGTAGTGACTTTTCTAATTTGTTGCAGGATGTGTGTAAGTGTCCTCTTTGACCAGTAGGTGGCGTAATAAAGCTTCAGGGGTCGAGTGCTCTCACCTTGCAACACCTTCTGCTATATATACTCACCATGTATATTATATACACTCTTATTCCATATGCCATCTTCTCACCATCAGCCTGGTTTCCACCTGGAGCTTCCCATCATCACGTTCACGTGAAGATCCTCACGTTCTCTTCTGACTGTTTGAATGTTGTAGAGATGTACTTGTACTGAAATATAACGACTGTAGGAATGTTCTGAATGGGGAAAATTGAATGTTTATGTTCTGTACAAAAAATCGATTAAAAAAAGCTTTTAAATGTTATTTTTATCAGAAATCTTCAAAAGAATTCGCTCGTAATCGCGTCCCTGAGGATTCGTGTGTTTACAGTTTCTGATGTTGGAGTCGTGATGTCATGACATCATCATCCTGAACACCATTAAATTATTCATGCAGACAGCTCTCTGTGTGTGTGTGTGTGTGTGTGTGTGTGTGTCAGAGATGATAAATGATAAACATATTACCTTTTAAAGGAAGAAGATTTGGTATTTAATATAACTGGGGCTGTGAAATGAACACATTAAAAACGCCGTAACGCAAATTAATTTTAAGGGCACTCATTTTATTAAAAAGCGATTGAACGCAGCACACATTTCTGTATGACCATTTGTATTAAAAATATAAATAAATAAATATAAAGGAGGCAAAATGAAAACCTTGAACGCAGCACACATTTATTCACCACAGCTTCTTTACTCAGATATACCAAAAACTCCAACGGAACAAAATTTTTATTCATTAAACATTTGTTTTACTGATGTGTCAAATCAAACACTAAAATCTGCATGATGTAACATCCGGCAATTAAAACCGTCCGTGTGGAAACAGAAAAAGTTTCGTTTGGTGTCCTAATGATTTACCAGAATTACTTTAAAACATTTCTAGAAAATGTAGTCTTCATGTTTTATGTTGAGTTTGGTTTCACTAATAATAAACATACATTTGCATAAAGCATCAATATTTCTCCATGTTCATGTTTATTAGAGAATTAAAAACCTGAAAAATTTTAATTTTAAGGTACATTTAGAACAGATAAAAATGTGTGATTAAATTCTGATTATCACAAGTAATTAATGACAATCAATATTTAAATGGATTGACAGCCCTAATTTAATTATAAACAACAGTCAGAATTTAAATATCTGTATGTATAATTTAAATAACAACTGAATATAAAATTCAATCACAAAAATATTCCAGAAATGACAAAAAAAAAAACAATTAATAACCAATCAAAAACTAGTGTTTCTGCCTCTTGTGTGCAGTAGTGTTGTAAACGTTACACAACACACACACACACACACACACACACACACACACACACACACACACACACACACACACACACACACACCGAGTAAGAGAAAATCACCTCAATTCCAAAATGTTGGGTCTCTGTGTAAAATGCAAATAAAACAGAATGTAATTTACAAATCTGATAAAACTGTTTTTTAATTACAACAGAACACAAAAAAACAGATCAAATGTGTAAACTGAGGAAATAAGCCATTTTAAGAAAAAGGTTCAGGGTTAGAGTTAGGGTTTAGGGTTAGAGGGTTAGGGTTTAGGGTTAGAGGGTTAGGGGTTAGAGTTAGGGTTTAGGGGTAGAGGGTAATGGTTTAGGGTTAGGGTTAGAGGGTTAGGGTTTAGGGTTAGGTTTAGAGGGTTAGGGTTTAGGGTTAGGGTTTAGGGTTAGAGTTAGGGATTAGGGTTAAAGGGTAATGTTTTAGGGTTAGGGTTAGAGGGTTAAGGTTTAGGGTTAGGTTTAGAGGGTTAGGGTTTAGGGTTAGGGTTTAGGGTTAGGGGTTAGGGTTAGAGTTAGGGTTTAGGGTTAGAGGGTAATGTTTTAGGGTTAGGGTTAGAGGGTAAGAGGGTTAGGGGTTAGGGTTAGAGTTAGGGTTTAGGGTTAGAGGGTAATGTTTTAGAGTTAGGGTTAGGGTTAGTGTTAGGGGTTAGGGTTAGAGTTAGGGTTTAGGGTTAGAGGGTAATGTTTTAGAGTTAGGGTTAGAGGGTAATGGTTTAGGGTTAGGGTTAGAGGGTTTAGGGTTAGAGGGTTAGGGTTTAGGGTTAGAGGGTAAGAGGGTTAGGGGTTAGGGTTAGAGTTTAGGGTTAGAGGGTAATGGTTTAGGGTTAGGGTTTAGGGTTAGAGGGTTAATGGTTTAGGGTTAGAGGGTAAGAGGGTTAGGGGTTAGGGTTAGAGTTGGGGTTTAGGGTTAGAGGGTAATGGTTTAGGGTTAGAGGGTTAGGGTTTAGGGTTAGAGGGTAAGAGGGTTAGGGGTTAGGGTTAGAGTTGGGGTTTAGGGTTAGAGGGTAATGGTTTAGGGTTAGGGTTAGAGGGTTAGGGTTTAGGGTTAGAGGGTAAGAGGGTTAGGGTTAGAGGGTTAGAGTTGGGGTTAAGGGTTAGAGGGTATTGGTTTAGGGTTAGAGGGTTAGGGGTTAGGGTTAGAGGGTTGGAGTTAGGGTTTAGGGTTAGAGGGTAATGTTTTAGGGTTAGGGTTAGAGGGTTAGGGTTTAGGGTTAGAGGGTAAGAGGGTTAGGGTTAGAGGGTTAGAGTTGGGGTTTAGAGTTAGAGGGTATTGGTTTAGGGTTAGGGTTAGGGTTAGAGGGTTAGAGTTAGGGTTTAGGGTTAGAGGGTAATGTTTTAGGGTTAGGGTTAGAGGGTAAGAGGGTTAGGGGTTAGGGTTTAGGGTTAGAGGGTAATGGTTTAGGGTTAGAGGGTTAGGGTTTAGGGTTAGAGGGTTAGGGTTAGAGGGTTAGAGTTGGGGTTTAGGGTTAGAGGGTATTGGTTTAGGGTTAGGGTTAGAGGGTAAGAGGGTTAGGGGTTAGGGTTAGAGTTAGGGTTTAGGGTTAGAGGGTAATGGTTTAGGGTTAGAGGGTTAGGGTTTAGGGTTAGAGGGTAAGAGGGTTAGGGTTAGAGTTGGGGTTTAGGGTTAGAGGGTATTGGTTTAGGGTTAGGGTTAGAGGGTTAGGGTTAGAGGGTTAGGGTTTAGGGTTAGAGGGTAATGTTTTAGGGTAAGAGGGTTAGGGGTTAGGGTTAGAGTTAGGGTTTAGGGTTAGAGGGTAATGGTTTAGGGTTAGAGGGTTAGAGGGTAAGAGGGTTAGGGGTTGGGGTTAGAGTTAGGGTTTAGGGTTAGAGAGTAAAGTTTTAGGGTTAGAGGGTTAGGGTTTAGGGTTTAGGGTTTAGGGTTAGGGGGTAAGAGGGTTAGGGTTTAGGGGTTAGGGTTAGAGGGTGAGGGTTTAGGTTATAGGGTTAGAGGGTAAGATGGTTAGGGTTTAGGGTTAGAGGGTTGGGGTTTAGGTTAGGGTTTAGGTTTTAGGGTTAAAAGGGTAAGATGGTTAGGGTTAGAGGGTTAGAGGGTTAGAGTTTAGGGGTTACGGTTAGAGGGTAAGAGGGTGGAAAACTCTTCTGTGGTCACACAAATCTAAATATTTATTTCTTTTTAGAAACCATGGACACCACGTCCTTCAGACTAAAGGATTAACTGCATCTATTACAACAGTATGACTTTGTAGTTGAGTCCAGGTGCTGAACTGACCTGCTGAAATCTGGACATTTCACTATCCTGTATCAGACACATATGGAACAACATTCCTCTCCCAAAACCTCAGCAACTGGTCTACTCATTTCTCAGATGTATACAGACAGAAGACCTGATGCTACACAGTGGGAAACAGTCCTGCAACAAGACGTGATAAAGCATCAAAAGCCAAATGACATTTTCTCCATAAAATGGTTTAGATTTTGTTTATACAATTGATATTTTCTGTCTTCTATTGTGAATCAAATCAAATCAAACCTTCTTTATATTTACATTTTACACAATGTCACAACTTTTCTGGACTTAAGCTTTTAATATATAAACAGTGGTGCAGTAACGTGGTGCAGTAACGTGGTGCAGTAACGTGGTGCAGTAACGTGGTGCAGTAACGTGGTGCAGTAACGTGGTGGTAAAAAAACAGCAACTGAATTTTACTGAACTCTGCACCCTGTAATGAAAGTGCATCTAATAATGATCTAATAATCACAACACAATTTGTACAGCCAAACACACACACACACACACACACACACACACACACACACACACACACACACACACACACACACAGGAGATTTCTCAGTAAAACAAAAACACAAGCATCCACCACACTGAGGACACACACACACACACACACACACACACACACACACACACACACACACACACACACACACACACACCACAGTTTAAACACTTTTATGACACAAATACTGTATAATTAAATAAATATTAAATAAGGCGTTTGACACACACTCTTATGGAATCTGAGAGAAACGTCACATTCCTCAAACTTCATGAACAAACTCCAGACCTGATTCAGTTCTACTGCAACAGCCGCTGTGTGTGTGTGTGTGTGTGTGTGTGTGTGTGTGTGTGTGTGTGTGTGAGAGAGATCATTACAAGTTTTACTGAAGGTTCCAGGTAAACAACTGTGTGTGAGAGAGTGTGTGATTGTGTGTGTGAGAGAGTGTGTGTGTGCACAAGTGTGAGAGAGAGTGTGTGTGTATGTGTGTGTGTGTGTGTGTGTGAGATCATTACAAGTTTTACTAAAGGTTCCAGTTAAACAACTGTGTGTGAGAGAGTGTGTGATTGTGTGTGTGAGAGAGTGTGTGTGTGCACAAGTGTGAGAGAGAGTGTGTGTGTATGTGTGTGTGTGTGTGTGTGTGTGAGATCATTACAAGTTTTACTGAAGGTTCCAGGTAAACAACTGTGTGTGAGAGAGTGTGTGATTGTGTGTGTGAGAGAGTGTGTGTGTGCACAAGTGTGAGAGAGAGTGTGTGTGTATGTGTGTGTGTGTGTGTGTGTGTGTGTGTGTGTGAGATCATTACAAGTTTTACTGAAGGTTCCAGGTAAACAACTGTGTGTGAGAGAGTGTGTGATTGTGTGTGTGAGAGAGTGTGTGTGTGCACAAGTGTGAGAGAGAGTTTGTGGGTGTGTGTGTGTGTGTGTGTGTACATGTGCGCGTGTTTTTCACTGTAATGTGAGAATGATGGTACAATGTAAGGCTGTGGTGATGGTGGTGGTGGTGGTGGCAGTGATGGTGGTGGTGGTGGTGGCAGTGATGCTGGTGGTGGTGGTGGTGGTGGTGATGATGGTGGTGGTGAGGTTGCTGAGGTTGGTGATGGTGGTGGTGGTGATGGTGGTAAGGTGGTTGATGGTGGTGATGGTGATGGTGGTGGTAAGGTGGGTGATGGTGATGGTGGTGAGGTTGGTGATGGTGGTTTACAGATGTGGAGCTCCAGTGTTGGTGTTCTGCTGTATATAAGGGTATGAAAAAGCTGAGATGTTCTCCATCACTCCAGACCCAGGGAAAAATGGATCCCATGTACAACTGCGATGATGATGGGCTGCCAGGCCACCTGGTACCGGCGCCAGTCCAACAGCTGTCCATACAGCACATGTGTCTTTTCCCAGCTGCAGGCCAGGGTCAAGGTCTCACACACACACACACACACACACACACACACACACACACACACACACACACACACACACACACACAGTAATTAAAGGTAAAGAATACGGGTTGTTCATCATCCTCTTCAGATCCACTTTCTCATTACAGTAAGGACACGTCTGCTTCTTACCCACAATGCACCAGCCCCGAATACAGAACTCATGAAATCTGTCAGCAACAACAACATAAACACAAACACCAGGAACACGTCAACACCACGAACATCTCAACAGCAAAAACATATCTAATAATGAATAAGGAAGTTCTCTGGTGGTGAGGACCAGGTTCTGATAAAGGTCATGTAGCGTACACGTGATTACAGGAGAGCTGAAACGTGTCCTCAATTACACCCTCTTCATCCACATCCACCAACGTCTTTTGTCCACACACAGCACACACATCATGGCTCAGACTGCGGGACGGCATTCCTCCTCCACTATAGTACTATAACACCCACACACACACACACACACACACACACACACACACACACACACACACACACACACACACACTGAGCAGGGTGGTGGTGGTGATGTTGTTTCCTGTAGTAGAAGTGTAAAAAGAGATCTCAGTACCCCGATGGTAGACGCCATGTATTTAGAGCAGAGTTCGGCGAAGTCACGTCCCATCACTCCATAATAAAGGCCATAGAACAGCATGACCACGCCCACATCCATCGAGTCCTCCGCCTGGATCCTGTCCAATCAAAACCTTCTACATTCAGCACACTCACGTCTTATTCAAATAAAACAGAGAAACATTCAGAAACTAATGAGGTTGATGGACAGCAGGTCAGTGAGATCATTGGGGTATAAATAGTGAATTTCAGAGAGGCAGAGACTCTCAGAAGTAAAGATGTGCAGAACTTCACCGATCTGTGAAAATCTGCATCTACAAACTATAGAAAAACTTCAGAATAATGTTCCTCAACATCAAGTTACAGAACAGTTAAAAATCTTCATTTACAGAACATCATATCATCAGAAGTTTCTAAGAATTTGGAGAAATCGCTGTGCACTAGGGACAAGGGGGAAAATCAATATTGGATGTTTGTGATCTTCGGGCCCTCAGGG
>NC_139593.1:22486042-22493542 GCF_946808225.1 Silurus aristotelis
CAGTGGGGTAATGGGGTGGTGGAGTGATGGGGCAGTGTGGTAATGGGGCAGTGGGGTAATGGGGTGGTGGAGTGATAGGGCGGTGGAGTGATGGGGCAGTGGAGTGATGGGGCGGTGGAGTGATGGGGCGGTGGAGTGATGGGGCGGTGGGGTAATGGGGCGGTGGAGTGATGGGGCGGTGGAGTGATGGGGCGGTGGGGTAATGGGGCGGTGGAGTGGTGGGGCGGTGGAGTGATGGGGCGGTGGAGTGATGGGGCGGTGGGGTAATGGGGCGGTGGAGTGATGGGGCAGTGTGGTAATGGGGCAGTGGGGTAATGGGGCGGTGGAGTGATGGGGCGGTGGAGTGATGGGGCGGTGGAGTGATGGGGCGGTGGGGTAATGGGGTGGTGGAGTGATGGGGCAGTGTGGTAATGGGGCAGTGGGGTAATGGGGCGGTGGAGTGATGGGGCAGTGGAGTGATGGGGCGGTGGAGTGATGGGGCGGTGGAGTGATGGGGCGGTGGGGTAATGGGGCGGTGGAGCGATGGGGCGGTGGAGCGATGGGGCGGTGGAGCGATGGGGCGGTGGGGTAATGGGGCGGTGGATAATGGGGCGGTGGAGTGATGGGGCGGTGGAGTGATGGGGCGGTGGAGTGATGGGGCGGTGGGGTAATGGGGCGGTGGAGTGATGGGGCGGTGGGGTAATGGGGCGGTGGAGTGATGGGGCGGTGGAGTGATGGGGCGGTGGAGTGGTGGGGCGGTGGTGGAGTGATGGGGCGGTGGAGTGGTGGGGCGGTGGAGTGGTGGGGCGGTGGAGTGATGGGGCGGTGGGGTAATGGGGCGGTGGAGTGGTGGGGCGGTGGAGTGGTGGGGCGGTGGAGTGATGGGGCGGTGGGGTAATGGGGCGGTGGAGTGGTGGGGCGGTGGGGTAATGGGGCGGTGGAGTGATGGGGCGGTGGAGTGGTGGGGCGGTGGAGTGATGGGGCGGTGGAGTGATGGGGCGGTGGAGTGGTGGGGCGGTGGAGTGATGGGGCGGTGGAGTGGTGGGGCGGTGGAGTGATGGGGCGGTGGGGTGATGGGGCGGTGGAGTGATGGGGCGGTGGGGTAATGGGGCGGTGGAGTGATGGGGCGGTGGAGTGATGGGGCGGTGGAGTGGTGGGGCGGTGGTGGAGTGATGGGGCGGTGGAGTGGTGGGGCGGTGGAGTGGTGGGGCGGTGGAGTGATGGGGCGGTGGGGTAATGGGGCGGTGGAGTGGTGGGGCGGTGGAGTGGTGGGGCGGTGGAGTGATGGGGCGGTGGGGTAATGGGGCGGTGGAGTGGTGGGGCGGTGGGGTAATGGGGCGGTGGAGTGATGGGGCGGTGGAGTGGTGGGGCGGTGGAGTGATGGGGCGGTGGAGTGATGGGGCGGTGGAGTGGTGGGGCGGTGGAGTGATGGGGCGGTGGAGTGGTGGGGCGGTGGAGTGGTGGGGCGGTGGAGTGGTGGGGCGGTGGAGTGATGGGGCGGTGGGGTAATGGGGCGGTGGAGTGGTGGGGCGGTGGGGTGGTGGGGCGGTGGAGTGATGGGGCGGTGGAGTGGTGGGGTGGTATACATTTATAATAAACAAAACATCTCATTACAATTTTCCATTATTTTATCCGATGTATAAAAATAATCGTCCATTTAATCGATTATGTAAATAATCGTTAGTTGCAGCCCGACACACACACACACACACACACACACACACACACACACACACCGGATATCCGGTTTCCCCTGCGGTTCTCGGTGTGATGCAGTAGAATAAAGCCTGAGTCTGAGATCTACCCCGGGGGTAGGAGCTGTGGGGTAACAAGGGGGTATTTACAGAACAGAGTCTGACTCTACCTGCGCGTGAACCGCAAACACGTGGTGTCTCTGATCTCAGGGAAGACAACATCATCTTCATCATCATAATACCGCTGATCTACAACCACTCTTCACCTTCAACAATACTGCAGAATGAGCTATAGATCAGAGTGGGCGTGGATTTGCGTGATGGGGCGGAAACTTTCAGTTAAAGATTTCCGGTTTCAAAATAAATTCACAGTTTAATAAAAGTCCTATCATGTGGAAAATGTCAACCAAGTGTCACATCAACCAAAACACATCGCTTCAATCTGTTTGTTTATTATTATTATTATTATCATTATTTTTATTATTATTATTATTATTATTATTATTATTATTGTACATAATGCAAAATACATGTACACAATATATAACTGTGGAAATCTGATATAAAAATAAAATTGGGTTTCTTAGTGCAAATTACATTTTAGGGCTACAGTATAAAACAAAACATTTAAAGAATAAATTATTATTTTATAAAAGTGTTTGAACTCGGACACATTTCTAGTGTAATAGTTATTAATGCTAAAAATAAATTCATGTCCTACACATGTGGTACAGTAGGATCACTGCTGCCCTCTGCTGTTGTACTGCCGTATAACAATATAAACTGTCGCAAAGCAGCTTTACAGAAATTTATTTTACAGATTTTTTACAGAAATATATACAGATAAAATATATACAGTACTGTAAATATAATTTCTGTTTGTTCATGTCATAAAGTTGTTGAATGTTTACAGAGAAGTTATTATGAAGTTGTTGAATGTTTACAGAGAAGTTATTATGAAGTTGTTGAATGTTTACAGAGAAGTTATTATGAAGTTGTTGAATGTTTACAGAGAAGTTATTATGAAGTTGTTGAATGTTTACAGAGAAGTTATTATGAAGTTGTTGAATGTTTACAGAGCCCCTCTCTGTGGTTTCATTTTTCTCTCTCGATTTTGAGACTCGCTTTTTGAAAACGTTCTGGAAAGTGAATAAAATTGAAAACAGCATCACAATGTGGACTAAAACAGAATCCCAGAACGGGGAAGAGATCAGTTCAGAGGCATCATAGAAAATGTGTATCTTCTGGTAACTTGTGTGTCTCTGACTGGACTGGTTTAAGACCTTGGAAGCCTACAGTGGTGTAACGCTCAGAGCTCCTCCTCCACACAGCCCCAGTCTATAGTAAATCTCTAATACTACAAGGGGTGTGTGTTGTTCAGTAGAACGACTGCACAGCAGAGCTGCACCTCGTGCTGAATAAGAGAACTGACATTTATAAACACTGAGTGGTTCATGTGTCTCTAGAGAAAATGCAGAAGCCTGTATAGTGGAACATCACTGCTGATCTGAGCAGCACAGCAGGAAGAGGTGGCTCTAAAACTGGTCCAAATTGTTCTTAATTTTCTGACTCTGATGTAAGAACAAGCAATTAAATACTAAGCGATTTTTCCTAATGTGCAGGTTCCATGTGATGTGGAACGTGTCAGGAGAAGGTCTCGTAACTTTAGTTATCTTATTGTATAGGTGTTTTATGGGTCCTGTAAAGTCCAGCCAAGATGAATCTTGATGTTTGCAGAACAATGTGGAGAACAATGGCTCTCTCTGTTCATGTCATCTACTACATCTTAAGCTTTCATCTTCTGCACCCCAGGACCTTGTGGCTGGCAGGTGGATGTGAATAAGGAAGAGCTGTAAGGAAGCAGTCGGTGGCAGTCAGTGGCAGTCAGAATCTTCACAGCAGACCACAGACACGTTATTTCTGCTAATGAAATTAAACAAGCTATTTATTTGTTCTTTGGTCCCCAAATATAATATAATAATAAATATAATAATAAATATAATGTTTTCACATTTGTTGTTTAAGGAACTTGTAGACATAATATCAATAAAGTAATAAACAAAGTCACCAAGATTTAAAAACAATAGATTTAAATTGATCTTTTCACCAAACATAAAAAAAAAAAAAAAAAAACACTTTTTGTCCCCTTCAGGCCTTCGTGGGAATTGCAACCTTAGTTTCAGTTTATTTCAGCCAATAGAAACTACAAAAACAACCAAGAGAAAGAAGAAAAGAATAAGTATAATACCGACATCCGTTTTGTTGGCAGATTCCCCTTCCACATTTTCCACATTGCAGAAATCACATGGGTGTAAAATTATTTCGTGGACCCCCTGCCTGTGGCCCACTGGGGATCAACAAATCATGAAAATCATAAAAAATCATGAAAAAAAAAAAATCATGAAAACAATCTGCCAAATCTCCTGATCCAGTGGAATTTCCTGAAAATGTGTTTGTAGGCGAATCTGTGACCAAATCAGCTTCTCCTCTGGCAGTCGTTGTGGAATTTAACAGTGATTCCATCCTCATAAATAGATTTGAGATGTGCAGTTTGCTACAGATGCAGTTTGTGAGCTCTGACTAGTGACGCTCTCTGACGGTCCAATCAGAAGATGTGAAAATGATGATGTTATGGGACACATTCTCGTGTATTTTACTATATATGTAGTCGGCCATTAACCTGTTAAAGCCAACTTCTAAAACTGTGTCAATTTCTGAGGAGAACATCACCCAAAACATCACACTGCCTCTATCAGTCTTCCCATAATGCATCCTGGAGCCAGTTCTTCCAAAGGTAAGCCATGCCCATGCACCTGGATGTCCCCATGATGGAAAAGACAACCTAAATATCAGACCAGTTCCATGGTCCAGTTCTGATGTTCACGTGTTCATTGTAGAAGCTTTGGGTGAGGTGCAGGTGGTGTCAGCATGGGTTCTCTGAGTGATCTACAGCTACACAGCTCCATAAACAGGAGGCCGTGATGCTCTGTATGTTCCATCAGTCAGTATTCAACCCCCAATGCTCTTCACTCCCTCACCCATTTCTCCTGCTTTAAATCAACACATTAACTTCACTTCCTGAATAATAAATGCAGCAACTTACAGGTGGGAAATAAATCAACAGTGACGAGATGATCAGCATTAATGACCTGCAGCACAGTCAAACTCCAACTTCAGATTTACACACTTTAAATGATCTCTCATGAATGTGCATTTATTTTATATCGAGGTTCACTGAGAAGAAATATTTCTTACTAGTATAATATTTCTAGACAACGTTCTCATTTTCAGGTATAATCCTACAATTCAGGTCTGGAAGGTTAAATCAAAACGCTGATTAAGGTTTTATATAGAAATCAATTAATTTAGATCATGAAGTGCAGAATTACTGCAGTCTGGGAAAGTGAAAGTAAATATCTGAGTTACAGCAAGTTTCAGTTTTATACCCAACAGATTTCCAGATCTACAGCCGGAGCAGCAGCGTACAGGTGCAGATCTACAGCCGGAGCAGCAGCGTACAGGTGCAGATCTACAGCCGGAGCAGCAGCGTACAGGTGCAGATCTACAGCCGGAGCAGCAGCGTACAGGTGCAGATCTACAGCCGGAGCAGCAGCGTACAGGTGCAGATCTACAGCCGGAGCAGCAGCGTACAGGTGCAGATCTACAGCCGGAGCAGCAGCGTACAGGTGCAGATCTACAGCCGGAGCAGCAGCGTACAGGTGCAGATCTACAGCCGGAGCAGCAGCGTACAGGTGCAGATCTACAGCCGGAGCAGCAGCGTACAGGTGCAGATCTACAGCCGGAGCAGCAGCGTACAGGTGCAGATCTACAGCCGGAGCAGAAGATACGGTAAATGACAAAACATCTTTATTCTGAATGTGATTACATCATCATTAAATGTTCCTACTGATGAAGTTTGTTAGAATACCATGATTATGTTTCAGCCCTGGACAGGGTTTAGATATCATTCACTGGAGAAGGAGATGAAACTCTATTTAGCTGTTATTATTTGTTCATTAAGTAAAATGAAACACATTTGCCTGCACTTAAACATAAGAACAGAAACATTGTTTTCTTCTTTGAAATTTAAATGTTGAAAATTTTCCAGAAATAAATTTGAAATGAAATTCACATTATACATGAAAACATCTGAAGCTGCTCAGTGAATGAAATGAAGTAAATGACAGAAGCTGCGGGTAGTTTTAAAGTCAAAATAACATCAAAAATGAAGGATGTAAAAATCAATGAAAATAAAAGCTCGACCTTTTCCACTATTTAAATATGAATTTACATATTTGACCTTGTAGTTCCTGATCATAATGAA
The DNA here is from genome assembly GCF_946808225.1 of Silurus aristotelis. Lineage (NCBI taxonomy): Eukaryota > Metazoa > Chordata > Actinopteri > Siluriformes > Siluridae > Silurus > Silurus aristotelis. Next base: position 22,492,040 of record NC_139593.1, read on the forward strand.
GCCTTAAGAACTCTAACAGTGAACATGTTGTTGGTATAAAGAGGGGAATAAAATGTCAGCGGTTAAAATCCTCCTGCTCTGGTCATTATCACATGAAACGTATATGTTTCTCCACCCAGACTGGTTTCAGAACAGCAGCTCAGATAAACACCACACCTATTTCACAAACACCAGCATGAAAGTGTAGAAAGGAGATGAAGTCTAATCTAAAGTAAAGCTTCACCCTCAGCTGGGTTTCATGACCACCTCTTAAAACTGATCATTTAATTTAATCACCACCTCTTTAAACTACCAGTTCATACAGGACAATACACACACACACACACACACACACACACACACACACACACACACACACACACACACACACACACACACACACACACACACATTGCCCCCATGGATTAACTAACACACACACACACACACACACACAAACACACACACACACACACAGCTAATAGAATAACTAACACACACACACACACACACACACACACACACACAGACTCATGGCAGTTCAACCTCTGACAGCATCTCCCGACACAATCGTACTTACAACCCCACAACTACACTGTTTTACATGTATAGGACAGGAAGAGCTGTATGATGCTATTATGAAAGCTAAATCAACAACATGTCAGTTAGATCCAATTCCCACTAAACTACTGAAGGAAGTGTTATATACAGCTGGTGAGCCTCTTCTCAATATTATTAACTCCTCACTATCGTTAGGTCACGTCCCTAAATCCCTCAAGTTAGCAGTTATTAAGCCCCTCATTAAAAAACCTAATCTGGATCCAAACACGCTATCGAATTACAGACCAATTTCAAATCTCCCATTTATGTCTAAGATTTTAGAAAAGATTGTCGCTGCCCAGTTATGTAACCACTTGCAGGAGAACAATATCTTTGAAGAGTTTCAGTCAGGTTTTAGGCCCCATCATAGCACAGAAACTGCTCTAGTTAAAATCACTAACGACCTGTTTTTAGCTTCAGACCAAGGCTACATCTCCCTATTAGTTTTACTAGATCTTAGTGCTGCGTTCGACACCATAGATCATGATCTTCTCCTCGATCGCTTACAGAATTACATCGGTATTCAGGGACAGGCATTAAGCTGGTTTAAATCCTACCTGTCCAATCGTTACCATTTCGTAGATTTAAATGGAGAGCTATCCAGGATAATGCTAGTAAATTATGGCGTGCCACAAGGGTCAGTTCTGGGACCCCTGCTTTTTACAATATACATGCTTCCATTAGGAAATATTATTAGAAGGCATGGAATTAGCTTCCATTGTTATGCTGATGATACCCAGCTATATATTTCATCCAAACCAGGCGATACAGCTCAATTAGCTCGCATAACTGAGTGTGTTGAAGAAATAAGAGATTGGATGACCCATAACTTTCTGCTATTAAATCCTGATAAAACGGAGATTTTGCTCATCGGCCCAAAAAATAGTACACAGAAGCTCCAGCATCTCAACCTGCATTTAGACG
>NC_139593.1:22498542-22501042 GCF_946808225.1 Silurus aristotelis
TCTCCTCCATGCTACAGACTGATCTCCTCCATGCTACATACTGATCTCCTCCATGCCACATACTGATCTCCTCCATGCCACAGACTGATCTCCTCCATGCCACAGACTGATCTCCTCCATGCCACAGACTGATCACCTCCATGCCACAGACTGATCACCTCCATGCCACAGACTGATCTCCTTCATGCCACAGACTGATCTCCTCCATGCCACAGACTGATCTCCTCCAAGCCACAGACTGATCACCTCCATGCCACAGACTGATCACCTCCATGCCACAGTCTGATCTCCTCCATGCCACAGTCTGATCTCCTCCATGCCACAGACTGATCACCTCCATGCCACAGACTGATCTCCTCCATGCCACAGACTGATCTCCTCCATGCCACAGACTGATCACCTCCATGCCACAGACTGATCTCCTCCATGCCACAGACTGATCTCCTCCAAGCCACAGACTGATCTCCTCCATGCTACAGACTGATCTCCTTCATGCTACATACTGATCACCTCCATGCCACAGACTGATCACCTCCATGCCAGAAACTGATCACCTCCATGCCACAGCCTGATCATCTCCATGCCACAGTCTGATCTCCTCCATGCCACAGACTGATCACCTCCATGCCACAGACTGATCTCCTCCATGCCACAGACTGATCTCCTCCATGCCACAGACTGATCTCCTCCATGCCACAGACTGATCTCCTCCATGCCACAGACTGATCTCCTCCATGCCACAGACTGATCACCTCCATGCCACAGACTGATCTCCTCCATGCCACAGACTGATCACCTCCATGCCACAGACTAATCACCTCCATGCCAGAAACTGATCACCTCCATGCCACAGCCTGATCATCTACATGCCACAGTCTGATCTCCTCCATGCCACAGACTGATCTCCTCCATGCCACAGACTGATCTCCTCCATGCTACATACTGATCTCCTCCATGCCACAGACTGATCTCCTCCATGCCACAGACTGATCTCCTCCATGCCACAGACTGATCACCTCCATGCCACAGACTGATCTCCTTCATGCCACAGACTGATCTCCTCCAAGCCACAGACTGACCTCCTCCATGCCACAGACTGATCACCTCCATGCCACAGACTGATCACCTCCATGCCACAGTCTGATCTCCTCCATGCCACAGACTGATCACCTCCATGCCACAGACTGATCACCTCCATGCCACAGACTGATCTCCTCCATGCCACAGACTGATCACCTCCATGCCACAGACTGATCACCTCCATGCCACAGACTGATCTCCTCCATGCCACAGACTGATCTCCTCCAAGCCACAGACTGATCTCCTCCATGCTACAGACTGATCTCCTTCATGCTACATACTGATCTCCTCCATGCCACAGACTGATCACCTCCATGCCACAGACTAATCACCTCCATGCCAGAAACTGATCACCTCCATGCCACAGCCTGATCATCTCCATGCCACAGTCTGATCTCCTCCATGCCACAGACTGATCACCTCCATGCCACAGACTGATCTCCTCCATGCCACAGACTGATCTTCTCCATGCCACAGACTGATCTCCTCCATGCCACAGACTGATCTCCTCCATGCCACAGACTGATCTTCTCCATGCCACAGACTGATCTCCTCCATGCCACAGACTGATCTCCTCCATGCCACAGACTGATCACCTCCATGCCACAGACTGATCTCCTCCATGCCACAGACTGATCACCTCCATGCCACAGACTGATCTCCTCCATGCCACAGACTGATCACCTCCATGCCACAGACTGATCACCTCCATGCCACAGACTGATCACCTCCATGCCACAGACTGATCACCTCCATGCCACAGACTGATCACCTCCATGCCACAGACTGATCTCCTCCATGCCACAGACTGATCTCCTCCATGCCACAGACTGATCTCCTCCATGCCACAGACTGATCTCCTCCATGCCACAGACTGATCACCTCCATGCCACGCCTAATTGAGACAGTAATTAAAGTAAAAGGAGCCTTAACCAAATATTGAGTACAGATACAGTAAATAAACAGACTCTTCAGAAGACCAACAATTCACTCAAAATTTTATTTTTCATCAGACCATTTATTGGTCTGATGAAGTTTTCTCATTTTTTGAGATGTAAATTGACGCGTTTTTGTTTAATGTGAGCCAAAATCATCACAATTAAAAAGCCACTACTTCAGTCAGTGTTCACTGAAATTTTAATACACGAGTTTCACAATTTGACTTAAATCACTGAAATAAATGAAGTTTATCACAACATTTTTAGTTTGCCACTTCTGGATTAATTAACTACTAAATAATAATACTTATTAATTGTGAAGTGATACTTTTATAGTTCTATAAGAATATAAAGTTATTTCCTCTACACCTGAATCAAAAGCTCTTATGGTGGTCAAGTGGACAGCAGTTTTTATTACAGGATTTTTAAAACAGCAGGTTTTTTTTTATTGCATTCAGCTTTCTGTAAAACTATTTCCATCT
>NC_139593.1:22513542-22576042 GCF_946808225.1 Silurus aristotelis
GTGAAGCATCACTAGTTCTGGAAATTATTGTTGTTTCCTACTAAACACATATTTTTACAGTAATAACGGAATAATTCATATGTAGTAGCACTTTGTTTGCTAAGTGACGTTTATAATGGTCTTACTACATACTCAAAAGTTTTTGCTCTTTCAGTTCAATCCACTAAAACCAATTGATAAAGGTGACCAGAGTTACAACACTTACCCCAGTCTGAAGGACAAGATTCACTGTCTGGTCAGTGTTCTACCAGGAGACAGAATCTCCTTCATCAGTGATGGTGTTATCCAGAAAATGAGAGATTTTCGGGAAAAGGCACGTGACTTGGGTGAGTTCTCACAAAATTATAACTTTATCTTAATACAAAGATTACAGAGAAGATCAGGTCAGAAGGTCAGTGGTGATTATGTGGACTACTCATACAATAGCTGCCACTTTCAAGCCCATAAAGATGAACCTTCAACTGTTCAGTATATAAGATAAATGCGTGAATAATGCCATAAATGTAAATATATGTTTTATGTGTTTCTGGTGATTCTGCAGGGATTCCTCAAGTGGTCATCATGTCGATCGTGGACAGAACATGTCCTCTAGTTAAGGAGAACCTGAGTAAGATCTACACCAGCAAAAAAATTAAAGAGAAGGTGAGAAGAATAGGAAAATCCATCTCCATCACTTCCTCTTTTTATTTACTGTAGTTCTCTGATCTCCTCTACAAAACTTTTTACCACCAGAGAACATTTTTCTTTATGCTGATGTACATTCAGATATAACTGGAACTCCGATCTCCATAACCTCACATATAATAATCATGTATCTGTTTATCTCAGATGGAAGAGTGCAGTAATAAACTGGGAGTGCCGATGAACTGCACAGAACTACCTGTGCAGAACTACCATGAGCAGATCACCAACGACGTGCACATGGATCTTCTGATTCTCATGGCCATCATTAACATCATTACATTTGCCAATGACTACATTGAAGAGCAGGTGTAGACTTCCAGTGAGGATAGAAGAGAGTAGGTTCAGTGTGAATAATTTCTACATTCTAATCGTTTAATTTGCAACACAGAAGCAACATAGAACTGGACAGATTCAGGAATTAACAATATGAAGAGAGATGTACTGAGAAACTATTACAACTTATGTTTAAATGTTATACTTTATTAAATGAAAATATTATATTTTTTTACAATCAAATTAAATATAATTTGAATTTACAATAAAATACAATAAAATTTGAAACTATGAAAACAATGAAAAATAACATTATTTATCTTTGTTGTTGTCTTTACCACTTTATTGTATTACTGATTTAATGATGTTACTGTAATCATGTTTTATCTTCTTTCTGATTTTTATATGTTCAATAAAGAATCAAATAAATTATTGATGCAGTTCAGCAGTGAGACAACAGCAGGTGATTTTTAATAAAAGTGTTCACTGTTTATAGTACAGAACATGAATACCAGATTATGTAATCCTTCAGGCAATGACGGTAGGACCAGTAAAGGCAGGACTAACCCTAACCATACAGCAGTGGCAGAAAAAGCTGTCAGTGCATCTTGTGATATTGTGGGTTCCGTTTCAGGAGCTTGAGCTGCATCAACAACGCTTTGGGAACGCTTTCACATTGTCCACACTCTGAAACAAGTGTGTAATCCATCCAATTAAAGCACGACGTCACCGGCAGGGTGACGTCACAACCAGGAAGTTATAAAACGCGCATTGAGTGAAGCCGGCGCTAGCTTCTGTTTGTTCATGAAGCGCTCTGTGTGTATTCGAAGCCAATTGTTTGTCTTTTGTTTGTACATATGACGGCTACTAAAAAGACTAAGCACACTTTCTGGCTGTGTGTTCCCCCCTGCCCCTTTGTGTGGCTGGTCTGGCAGTGTAACATGTGAAGTCAGTCCTCAAGGAAGCTGATCGTGCACGCTAGTTTCTGGGGCTCATAAATGGACCTTGCAGAGGGTTTCGAGATGGGCTTGTCCCTTTCTCCTGCCTCTCCTGCCAGTTCTAGCACTCATTCACTCATTAAATTATCACTTTCCAAGTTTGCTTTGTAAGAATTCAAGAGTTATATTTATATTAAGTTTGTAATCGTGTGTACAGTGTAGATTTATTCATTATTAGAGATTCCAAAGCACTTTAGTATGTCGCTCTGTATAAGGAAGTCTGCTAAGTGCCGCAAATGTAAATGTAAATGTCATTCACATGCTTCGGAAGCAGGCCTTTTGGCAGTTTCTTCCCCATGTGACGAGACCTGTCTTGGCCGGCTGATGAGCAGAGATCGCTTTCATCCAGCAAGCTTTACCAACACTTTCTGCAACCCCCATCACAACGTCTACGTCGGGGTCTACCGTTTTTTCCGAGGCTAAAACGGGACCCAGTCTGCCTAAACAAAGCAGCAGACACCCTGTCGAGATAGGGGTTGAAACCCAGGGAATGCCAGCTCCCCCCTCTGGTGGTTGAGCAGATTTGGGGGAGATTCGGAAGGGTTCAAGTGGACCTGTTTGCGACTCAAGAGTCGTTGCGTTGTACCCTCTGGTTATCCCTTACACCTCCAGCCCATCTTGGGCTGGACGCTATGGCTCAGGCGTGGCCGAGGCTATGCCTGTATGCCTTTTTCCTGTCGTACTGCTTCCAGGAGTGCTGGGATGAAGTCTGTCTCTTTCTGGTGGCCAGGCAGACCATGGTTCTCTGAGATTTCAGTCTCTCCACCAAGGTGGTTCCTCCGAGTTCCTCTCCAGGTGACCTCACCCCCCGACTTCCTCTGAGGGCATTGTTACGGCTCAAAGCCCTGCCGAAGGTGTCACTGTGTTCCTGAATCCGGCCGTGGGTGCCGTCATACCCCAGGATATGCTCCAAACACCCACAAAGGACGTTGCGCCACACCTGTACCCCACAGAGGGCGTCGCTCTGCGCCGATCCCCGCTGAGGGTGTCGTTCTGCTCCAAACTCTCGCAGAAGGCATGACTCGGCCTCTGAACTCTGCCGTGGGTGTTGCTCAGTCTCCGGACTCACCGAGGGCATCACTCGGCTTCTAATACCCCACCGTGTGCATTGCATGGCCTCTGGACTCCACCATGGCTGTCGTTCGGCCTCTGGACTCCACCGTGGGCATCGCTCGGCCTCTAGACTCTGCCGGGGGCGTCGTTTGGCCTCTGACCTCCGCCTCTGACCTCTCTTCACCTCCCATCTCCGCCCAGGGAGTCGTCCAGCCTGCAAGCTGCGCGGAGTGCCCTGGCCCACCTTGTGTGGGTAGTTTTGGGGCGTCAGATGCCGCCCCTGGAGGGGGGGTAATGTCAGGGATCCACCTGCCACGCCCCCCTCGGTAGCTGTCACGCTGCCTCGCTCTGACGCTGCCCGATAGGTGTCTCTCATTACCGATGGAGCATATAAGCCTCCATTCCAACATCACTAGTGTCGGACCTACTCGAATACTACAGTGAGCGACCTGGTTCCCGACTGCCATCATTTCCTGCTGGTTCCCGTTCCCACTTCCTACCCTATGGATTATACCCATTCCGTGGATTACTATCCTTTCATGGATTACATGCGGGCTGTGGATTATTCTTCTTAAACGGATAACACTGGCTTTACGGACTGAAACCCGCACGTCGGTTTGTAACACTCTGACTCCTGTGTGTGTGTGTGTGTGTGTGTGTGTGTGTGTGTGTGTGTGTGTGTGTGAGAATCACTCAATAAACAATGATTGAGTTACTTCCGCATCCGACTCCGCACCGTGACATCAAGGTTCCCCCCCCTCTGATCAGAACCAACCAGAGCAATCATTAAGGGTGGAGCTACTCTTAATTATTACATTTCATAAATATTTCTGGTTTGTGACATTTATTCCTTTTGCCAATATTTGATTCCCAAAACCTTAAACTAATATATTTAAAATATTATTTTATATTATTGTGCATTTGAATAATTATTTTTTATTTTTTAGGTTTTTGATACGGTTCTTATGACCTTGGTTACAATCACATTACACTTCACCAGCATTTTCTTCTTCTGCATTAATTACAAAATTTCACAGGAATGGAAAATAAAATGCCTTCACTTTAATAAAAGAAATCCAGAATAGCTATTGCCCTCTAGTGACTGGTATTGGTACAACTTTTAAATTAAACGTGCAGCACCTCTTCAAACTTGTTTTGCAGTACAATTAGGAGTGTCTATGTATTTTAGAAGTGAAAGAAAAAAGAGCTAAACATAGGGAAATATAATGATGCCAGCAAAAGACAGTGGATCTGTTAAAGCCTCTAAATGAGTTTTATAAGAAACATTGCACAGAATTGGATAAAAAACATTAAATGATTTCTCATAGAATGTGAAATTTCTGAGAAATTGTAGAGAACTGAGAACAGTTTAATTAGAGTCAGATGTCTATCTATCTATCAGAGTCAAATGTAAGTGATAGAGTGAAGGTATCGAAGTTCTTCAGGTGCGTGTTTGTGGTGGTTTTATTAGTTAGAGTTAAACTTTTCAGGGTTGGTGTTATTGGGAAATAAACTAAATTGATTATTTTACTAAAAAAAAGCATGAACCAAGTGTTTTATCTTTTCTATTTCTTTTACCACTGCATTTATAGACGCTGATCTCAGTACTCTCCTATACACACAGGTACAGTGGGTATGGAAAGTATTCAGACCCCCTTAAATTTTTCACTCTTTGTTATATTGCAGCCATTTGCTAAAATCATTTAAGTTCATTCTTCTTCCTCATGAATGTACACACAGCTCCCCATACTGACAGAAAAACACAGAATTGTTGACCTTTTTGCAGATTTATTAAAAAAGAAAAACTGAAATATCACATGGTCCTAAGTATTCAGACCCTTTGCTGTGACACTCATATATTTAACTCAGGTGCTTTCCATTTCTTCTGATCATCCTTGAGATGGTTCTACACCTTCATTTGAGTCCAGTTGTGTTTGATTATACTGATTAGACTTGATTAGGAAAGCCACACACCTGTCTATATAAGACCTTCCAGATCACAATGCATGTCAGAGCAAATGAGAATCATTAAGGTCAAAGGAACTGCCTGAAGAGCTCAGAGACAGAATTGTGGCAAGGCACAGATCTGGCCAAGGTTCCAAAAAGATTTCTGCTGCACTTAAGGTTCCTAAGAGCACAGTGGCCTCCATAATCCTTAAATGGAAGACGTTTGGGACGACGAGAACCATTCCTAGAGCTGGCCGACCGGCCAAACTGAGCTATCGGGGGAGAAGAGCCTTGGTGAGAGAGGTAAAGAAGAACCCAAAGATCACTGTGGCTGAGCTCCAGAGATGCAGTCAGGAGATGGGAGAAAGATGTAGAAAGTCAACCATCACTGCAGCCCTCCACCAGTCGGGGCTTTATGGCAGAGTGGCCTGACAGAAGCCTCTCCTCAGTGCAAGACACATGAAAGCCCGCATGGAGTTTGCTAAAAAACTGAGAAATAAGATTTTCTGGTCGGATGAGACCAAAATAGAACTTTTTGGCCTTAATTCTAAGCAGTATGTGTGGAGAAAACCAGGCACTGCTCATCACCTGTCCAATACAGTCCCAACAGTGAAGCATGGTGGTGGCAGCATCATGCTGTGGGGGTGTTTTTCAGCTGCAGGGACAGGACGACTGGTTGCAATCGAGGGAAAGATGAATGCGGCCAAGTACAGGGATATCCTGGACGAAAACCTTCTCCAGAGTGCTTTGGACCTCAGACTGGGCCAAAGGTTTACCTTCCAACAAGACAATGACCCTAAGCACACAGCTAAAATAACGAAGGAGTGGCTTCACAACAACTCCGTGACTGTTCTTGAATGGCCCAGCCAGAGCCCTGACTTAAACCCAATTGAGCATCTCTGGAGAGACCTAAAAATGGCTGTCCACCAACGTTTACCATCCAACCTGACAGAACTGGAGAGGATCTGCAAGGAGGAATGGCAGAGGATCCCCAAATCCAGGTGTGAAAGACTTGTTGCATCTTTCCCAAAAAGACTCCTGGCTGTATTAGATCAAAAGGGGGCTTCTACTAAATACTGAGCAAAGGGTCTGAATACTTAGGACCATGTGATATTTCAGTTTTTCTTTTTTAATAAATCTGCAACAATGTCAACAATTCTGTGTTTTTCTGTCAGTATGGGGAGCCGTGTGTACATTCATGAGGAAGAAGAATGAACTTAAATGATTTTAGCAAATGGCTGCAATATAACAAAGAGTGAAAAATTGAAGGGGGTCTGAATACTTTCCGTACCCACTGTACATGTACACACTAGTGCCCGTGGGCCAAATAAACTTTGATTTGCCTGGATGGCTGTTTAAGGCACTGAACAATATTATACAATAAACTGGTTTGGTTTCTAATGTACTATAATGTACTATAATGTACTATAATGTACTATAATGAACTATAATGTACTATAATGTACTATAATGTACTATAATGTACTATAATGTACTATATGTAGAATGTGAACTACAGCTTGAAAGCATCAATCAACTTTGATCTTTAGCCCTTAATAGGAAAAGGTTTGGGTTCGTATTTCTGTAGTAATGGAACCACTACTAACTTGTTAATAAACCTTATTCATTTACACTTAAAAAATCCTTTTACAATGTGAACTGAAGTGGTATCTAAATATCTGAATTGTGAATAACTTCCTAAAAATAATCCACCTGTGTATATTTAAAAAAAATTATCATCTTCATTTTCCTGTAAATATAGAAAATGTCCTTTTCTGCAACTAAAATACAAAGTATTTTATGAAAAAAATCATTGTGTGTGGTTGTCATTAACAGGTTACCTGTAAATCAATCCTGTTAGGAAAATCCTCTGTTTTTGCTCTGAAATAAAGTAATATATCTGTTTCAGTATTTATTTAATTATTTCAGTGATACTCAAAAATTATTTCAGTGACGCTTACAAAATATATTCCACAATTTAAACCAAGTAATCCAGCAGGTTTTAAAATAACTTCTTTTCTCGATTTGTTCAGCTTTTTATAATAATGTGTATTCAAACTGATTCCAATGACAAGTTTTGATGTTTAGCTGATTCTGCTTCATGGTCCAAATGAAGCAGGAACATTGGTTCCCATAGCAGAGCAGTGTGTTAGTGTGTTAGTGTGTAGTCTATCACATTAGTGTGTGATCTTAAGACCAGCTCACTTCATGTCTGTGCATGCTGGGAGAGAATATGAACAAAATTTTTTTTTTTTTTTTTTTCTCTGCTGAAGAATCATGAAGAGAAGTGGATTAATAAAGAAATTAAAAACTGATGCAACAGAAAGGGCTCCAATTTTATTGGATTAAAAAACGCAAATAGCAGCTTTGACATTCTCACAGACTGAAATTTAACACACCATTCACAGGTGGAGACAATTAGCATTAATTACAACATGGTATTAGCAAACATTTTCCTACGAAGTGTCAGAAATCAAACTTGATTGATTCTGTGGGTCATAAAAATCTAAATGTAACATAAATAAATGAATAGAAAGCATGACTCTGTAACCTGTATAATTAATGTAGATTCTTTTTTTAATTTGTATTTCAGTTAAATTTATAATACAACAAAAAACAATCAAGTTTTAGGGCTTTCTACAGCTATTCAGTGCCTCTAATGACAGACATGAAGCTGGTTCTTATTTATCAATATATAATATATCAATAGATATATATATATATATTCTTTTTTCCTCTTCCCATAAATTATGTGGCATTGCAGCCAAATCAAAGGTTTTCACTGGCCAACTTTTGCCCACAGATCCTAGTTTGGGCATCTCAAATCAAGTCAGGTCAAGTCAAGTTTATTTCTATTGCGCTTTTCACAACAGACATTGTCTTAAAGCAGCTTTACAGAATTCAACAGTGAAGGTGAACGGTGTGTGTTTATCCCTGATGAGCAAGCTTTAATACAAAAAGAGTAATTCACTGTGCTTCACAAGATGATAAGACTGTAACAGAATAAATCTAAAGAAGAAAAGGGGAGGACATGAAGGGAGATGAGTTCTTCTGTAATCTCAGCTTTGAGTAATTATTTGCATCGCTGTAGATTACAGGTCCTAATATTCTCCTGGTGAAATCAAATCCACTGTTTGCCATTACAAAAGACACTTTAATGTCAGGCAGGAGAGCAAACACATGGTCAATGCTATCATTATTATATAACACTGAATGTTAGGAAGACCCTTAAGAACTGATGCCAGAAGATGCAGATGCAGAATAAATGGCAGGTTGCATTCACTAACTTCCCAGTGATCCCTTTCCTCTTTCTGGGCATTTATCCTGATGCCATCTGGATAGGGTTCTTTTCAGTTGAAGACCACTTGTTGCAGCTGAGGATGTTCTCTACATAAACAATATAAAGATCCATGATGTTGCTATGCTCCCATTAGGGGGCGCCACAGCGGATCATCCGTCTCCATCCCCCCTGTCCTCTATATCTGCCTCTTTCACACCAACTACCTGCATGTCTTCTCTCACCACATCCATAAACCTCCTCCTTGTTCTTCCTCTTTTCCTCCTTCCTGGTGTCTCCATCCTCAGCATTCTCCTACTGATATACCCCATGTCCCTCCTCTGCACATGTCCAAACCATCTCAATCACACCTCCCTCACCTTGTCTCCAAAACGTCCTACATGCGCTGTCCCTCTAATAAACTCATTTCTAATCCTGTCCATCATCGTACACTTATCTTATTGAACTCGTGTTTTTCTGATCTAAAAGTCCAACAGTTTTCCAACTTATAGCAATAGAGGTGGGTTTTTTCCAGAACGAGTTATGTTTTACTGTGTATGTGATTTCTATACAAATGTCTTCAGAACTTAGGAGACGGTGACCTCTAGTGGTGTTTTACTGATTTGTTCCTAATGAATTGGTTCTCTAATAAAACTCTAATGATCACCAGTTGGGGTCGCTGCTCTGTTTTAGACATTATACAGTGAGTCATTGGTTTTATAACATAACTGCATGTTGTTTTAGCATTAGCATAAAACATGTTTAATGAAATGATGTGTATTTTCTAATTCTACACTTTTAAACTAAATTTATTTAAAAGCAAAATACAGTAAATAAATTATAATAAAAATAAAACTTTAATGCACTCTGTGTATCAGTGTTTAATCAAGTAATAACACAGATACCCAAATACTGAGCACAAACACACACACACACACACACGCACACGCACACGCACATGCACACACACACACACACACACACACACACACACACACACACACACACAGGTTTTATACAACTTTTATGCAGTAAAACAGTGTAAATCCACACGGTGTGACGTCTACAGTGAATGTACAGGTTGGTGTGTGTGAGTTTCAGTATGAAGTTTATATACACAATATTTCAGACACAAGTCACTGTACAGTGGAGAAACGTGTGTTATTAATAATACAGTGTATTCACATCGGTCCATCACTCTGCAATCAGAACATTTCATTCTCCTTCTTAATACACGTACAATCATTTAAATCACATTTATACCAGTTATTTCCAGGTGATTGTTTGTTTTTGAGGTTTAAAGCGAATCCAGAATGATTATTGATTCTGTCCTTCTGTTCCAGTAAAATGACATGTTATAGTTTTATAGTTTCCTCTGGACCTCAGCAGGCGATTACAAATGTGCACTTTCCAGACAGTGGGAGTCTGAAACCCCTGAGAATATCGATTTAGAATTTGAAATATTTAATTATAGTTCCTACTGCTTATTTATGACTGGTTAATGAAACACACACACACACACACACACACACACACACACACACACACACACACACACTGTACACACAATATTCAGCTAGCTACACTCTTCTGTAGTTTTGAGATGTAAGATTCAGGAGGTTCTTCAGATTTCAGAAGATGTCACATCTGTTTGGTGGTTAATGATTCAGGCTTCAGCAGTCTTCATCCATACAACCTGTACAAGTGTCTCACCTTCACCAGTGGAATGTTCCAGATCACGCTGTTAGTTATAATGATGATATTTCTGTGGTTTATTCCAGCAGAAATAAGACCATGCTTTTAATGTAAATACGCAGTGTGTGTGTGTGTGTGTGTGTGTGTGTGTGTGTGTGTGTGTGTGTGTGTGTGTGTGTGTGTTTTAGCGAACATATACGCCTAAATAATTTTTACAGGCAGGACATGAGTGATAAGCATCCTGGCATTCTTTCAGACAGCAGGGGATTAAACAAAATCCACAGACGAGCCTGAAACAGACAGAAGATGTGGATCAGTGTTTTGTGGTTAGTGTTGTGTTGTGTGGTATGTGTGATGTTGTGTGGTTAGTGTTGTGTTGTGTGGTTAGTGTTGTGTTGTGTGGTTAGTGTTGTGTTGTGTGGTTAGTGTTGTGTTGTGTGGTAAGTGTGATGTTGTGTGGTTAGTGTTGTGTTTCGTGGTAAGTGTGATGTTGTGTGGTTAGTGTTGTGTTGTGTGGTTAGTGTTGTGTTGTGTGGTAAGTGTGATGTTGTGTGGTTAGTGTTGTGTTTTGTGGTAAGTGTGATGTTGTGTGGTTAGTGTTGTGTTGTGTGGTTAGTGTTGTGTTGTGTGGTTAGTGTTGTGTTGTGTGGTAAGTGTGATGTTGTGTGGTTAGTGTTGTGTTGTGTGGTTAGTGTTGTGTTGTGTGGTTAGTGTTGTGTTGTGTGGTAAGTGTGATGTTGTGTGGTTAGTGTTGTGTTGTGTGGTTAGTGTTGTGTTGTGTGGTTAGTGTTGTGTTTTGTGGTAAGTGTGATGTTGTGTGGTTAGTGTTGTGTTGTGTGGTTAGTGTTGTGTTGTGTGGTTAGTGTTGTGTTGTGTGGTAAGTGTGATGTTGTGTGGTTAGTGTTGTGTTGTGTGGTTAGTGTTGTGTTGTGTGGTTAGTGTTGTGTTGTGTGGTAAGTGTGATGTTGTGTGGTTAGTGTTGTGTTGTGTGGTTAGTGTTGTGTTGTGTGGTAAGTGTGATGTTGTGTGCTTAGTGTTGTGTTGTGTGGTTAGTGTTGTGTTGTGTGGTAAGTGTGATGTTGTGTGGTAAGCGTGGTGTTGTGTGGTTAGTGTTGTGTTGTGTGGTTAGTGTTGTGTTGTGTGGTTAGTGTTGTGTTGTGTGGTAAGCGTGATGTGTGGTAAGCGTGGTGTTGTGTGGTAAGTGTGATGTTGTGTGGTTAGTGTGATGTTGTGTGGTTAGTGTTGTGTTGTGTGGTTAGTGTTGTGTTGTGTGATGTTGTGTGGTTAGTGTTGTGTTTTGTGGTTAGTGTTGTGTTGTGTGGTTAGTGTTGTGTTGTGTGGTAAGTGTGATGTTGTGTGGTTAGTGTTGTGTGGTTAATGTTGTGTTGTGTGGTAAGTGTTGTGTTGTGTGGTAAGTGTGATGTTGTGTGGTTAGTGTTGTGTGGTTAGTGTTGTATTGTGTGGTAAGTGTGATGTTGTGTGGTTAGTGTTGTGTGGTTAGTGTTGTGTTGTGTGGTAAGTGTGATGTTGTGTGGTTAGTGTTGTGTTGTGTGGTAAGTGTGATGTTGTGTGGTTAGTGTTGTGTTGTGTTGTTAGTGTTGTGCTGTGTGGTTAGTGTTGTGCTGTGTGGTTAATGTTTTGGAGTTAGTGTTGTGTGGTTAGTGTGATGTTGTGTGGTAAGTGTTGTGTTGTGTGGTAAGTGTGATGATGTGTGGTTAATGTTGTGTGGTTAGTGTTGTGTTTTGTGGTTAGTGTTGTGTGGTAAGTGTGATGTTGTGTGGATAGTGTTGTTTGTGTTGTGTGGTTACTGTTGTGTAGTAAGCGTGATGTTGTGTGGTTAGTGTTGTGTTGTTAGTGTTGTGTTGTGTGGTAAGTGTGATGTTGTGTGGTTAGTGTGATGTTGTGTGGTTAATGTTGTGTTGTGTGGTTAGTGTTGTGTTGTGTGGTAAGTGTGATGTTGTGTGGTTAGTGTTGTGTTGTGTGGTTAGTGTGATGTTGTGTGGTAAGTGTTGTAATGTGTAGTAAGTGTGATGTTGTGTGGTTAGTGTTGTGCTGTGTGGTTAGTGTTGTGCTGTGTGGTTAGTGCTTTGTAGTTAGTGTTGTGTGGTTAGTGGGATGTTGTGTGGTTAGTGTGATGTTGTGTGGTTAGTGTGATGTTGTGTGGTAAGTGTGATGTTGTGTGGTAAGTGTTGTGTTGTGTGGTAAGTGTTGTGCTGTGTGGTTAGTGTTGTGCTGTGTGGTTAGTGTTTTGGAGTTAGTGTTGTGTGGTTTGTGTGATGTTGTGTGGTAAGTGTTGTGTTGTGTGGTAAGTGTGATGTTCTGTGGTTAGTGTTGTGTTGTGTTGTGTGGTTAGTGTTGTGTTTTGTGGTTAGTGTTGTGTTGTGTGGTAAGTGTGATGTTGTGTGGTTAGTGTTGTGTTGTGTGGTAAGTGTGATGTTGTGTGGTTAGTGTTGTGTGGTTAGTGTGATGTTGTGTGGTAAGTGTTGTGTTGTGTGGTAAGTGTGATGTGTGGTTAGTGTTGTGTGGTTAGTGTTGTGCTGTGTGGTTAGTGTTTTGGAGTTAGTGTTGTGTGGTTAGTGTGATGTTGTGTGGTTAGTGTTGTGTTGTGTGGTAAGATTTGTGTTGTGTGGTAAGTGTGATGTTGTGTGGTTAGTGTTGTGTTGTGTGATTAGTGTTGTGCTGTGTGGTTTGTGTTGTGCTGTGTGGTTAGTGTTTTGGAGTTAGTGTTCTGTGCTTAGTGTGATGTTGTGTGGTAAGTGTTGTGTTGTGTGGTATGTGTGATGTTCTGTGGTTAGTGTTGTGTGGTTGGTGTTGTGTTCTGTGGTAAGTGTTGTGTTGTGTGGTAAGTGTGATGTGTGGATAGTGTTGTGTGGTGAGTGTGATGTTGTGTGGTTAGTGTTGTGCTGTGTTATGTGGTTAGTGTTTTGGAGTTGGTGTTGTGTGGTTAGTGTGATGTTGTGTTGTTAGTGTTGTGTTGTGTGGTAAGTGTTGTGTTGTGTGGTAAGTGTTGTGTTGTGTGGTTAGTTTTGTGCTGTGTTATGTGGTTAGTGTTATGTGGTTAGTGTTGTGTGGTTAGTGTTGTGTTGTGTGCTTAATGATGTGTTGTTACTGTTGTGTTGTGTGGATAGCGTTTTGGAGTAAGTGTTGTGTTGTTAGGTTAGTATTGTTTTGTGTAGATAGTGTTTTGTGGTTAGTGTGATGTGTGGTTAGTGTTGTGTTGTGTGCTTCTTGTTGTATGGTTAGTGTTGTGTTATGTGTTTAGTGTTGTGCTGTGTTATGTGGTTAGTGTTGTGTAGTTAGTGTTTTGCTGTGTGGTTAGTGCTGTGTGGTTAATCTTGTTTGGTTAGTCTTGTGTGGTGTGATTAATGTTGTGTGGTTAATGTGATGTGTGGTGAGTGTTTTCTGGTTAGTGATGTGTTGTGTGGTTAGTGTGATGTTGTGTGGTTAGTGTTGTGTTGGGTGCTTAGTGTTGTGTGGATAGTGTTTTGTTCTGTGATTAGTGTGATTTTGTGTGGTCAATATTGTGTTTTGTGGTTAGTGTTGTGTTGTGTGGCCAGTGTTGTGTGGTTAGTGTTGGGTTGTGTGGCCTGTGTTGTGTGGTTAGTGTTGTGTTGTGTGGTTAGTATTGTTGGGTAAGTGTTGTGTGGCCAGTGTTGTGTTGTGGGGTTAGTGTGATGTTGTGTGGTTAGTGTTGTGTTGTGTGGTTAGTCTGGTCTTGTGTGGTTAGTGTGATGTTGTGTGGATAGTGGTGTGTTGTGTGGTTAGTCTGGTCTTGTTTGGTTATTGTGATGTTGTGTGGATAGTGTTGTGTGGTTAGTGTTGTGTTGTATTGTGTTATGTGTTTAGTGTTGTGCTGTGTTATGTGGTTAGTGTTGTTTGGTTAGTGTTGTGTAGTTAGTGTTTTGCTGTGTGGTTAGTGCTGTGTGGGTAGTCTTGTGTGGTGTTTTTAATGTTGTGTGGTTAATGTAATGTGTGGTGAGTGTTTTCTGGTTAGTGTTGTGTGGTTAATGTTGTGTGGTTATCAGAATCATAATCAGAATCTTATACTTATGTTGTGTGTTTAGTGTGATGTATAGTTAAGGCTGTGTTTTTAGTGTTGTGGTGTGATTATCGTCAACGTGTGGTTAGTCTCATCTTGTGTAATTAGCATGATGTTGTGTGGTTAGTGTTGTATTGTGTGGTTAGTCTGGTCTTGTGTGGTTAGTGTGATATTGTGTGGTTAGTGTTGTGTTGTTAGTCTGTTCTTGTGTGGTTAGCGTGATGTTGTATGGTTAGTGTTGTGTTGTGTGGTTAGTCTGGTCTTATGTGGTTAGTGTGATGTGTGGTTAGTGTTGTGTTGTGTGGATAGTCTGGTCTTGTGTGGTTAGCGTGATGTTGTGTGGTTAGTGTTGTGTTGTGTGGATAGTCTGGTCTTGTGTGGTTAGTGTGATGTTGTGTGGTTAGTGTTGTGTTGTTTGGTTAGTCTGGTCTTGTGCGGTTAGTGTGATGTTGTGTGGTTAGTGTTGTGTTGTGTGGTTAGTCTGGTCTTGTGTGGTTAGTGTGATGTTGTGTGGTTAGTGTTGTGTGGTGTGGTTAGTCTGGTCTTGTGTGGTTAGTGTTGTGTTGTGTGGTTAGTCTGGTCTTGTGTGGTTAGCGTGATGTTGTGTGGTTAGTCTGGTCTTGTGTGGTTAGTGTGATGTTGTGTGGTTAGTATTGTGTTGTGTGGTTAGTGTGATGTTGTGTGGTTAGTATTGTGTTGTGTGGTTAGCATGATGTTGTGTGGTTAGTATTGTGTTGTGTGGTTAGTGTTGTGTTGTGTGGTTAGTCTGGTCTTGTGTGGTTAGTGTGATGTTGTGTGGTTAGTGTTGTGTTATGTGGTTAGTCTGGTCTTGTGTGGTTAGTGTTGTGTTGTGTGGTTAGTGTTGTGTTGTGTGGTTAGTCTGGTCTTGTGTGGTTAGTGTTGTGTTGTGTGGTTAGTCTGGTCTTGTGTGGTTAGCATGATGTTGTGTGGTTAGTCTGGTCTTGTGTGGTTAGTGTGATGTTGTGTGGTTAGTATTGTGTTGTGTGGTTAGTGTGATGTGTGGTTAGTATTGTGTTGTGTGGTTAGCATGATGTTGTGTGGTTAGTATTGTGTTGTGTGGTTAGTGTTGTGTTGTGTGGTTAGTCTGGTCTTGTGTGGTTAGTGTGATGTTGTGTGGTTAGTGTTGTGTTATGTGGTTAGTCTGGTCTTGTGTGGTTAGTGTTGTGTTGTGTGGTTAGTGTTGTGTTGTGTGGTTAGTCTGGTCTTGTGTGGTTAGTGTGATGTTGTGTGGTTAGTGTTGTGTTATGTGGTTAGTCTGGTCTTGTGTGGTTAGTGTTGTGTTGTGTGGTTAGTCTGGTCTTGTGTGGTTAGTGTGATGTTGTGTGGTAAGTGTTGTGTTATGTGGTTAGTCTGGTCTTGTGTGGTTAGTGTTGTGTTGTGTGGTTAGTGTTGTGTTGTGTGGTTAGTCTGGTCTTGTGTGGTTAGTGTGATGTTGTGTGGTTAGTGTTGTGTTATGTGGTTAGTCTGGTCTTGTGTGGTTAGTGTGATGTTGTGTGGTTAGTGTTGTGTTATGTGGTTAGTCTGGTCTTGTGTGGTTAGTGTTGTGTTGTGTGGTTAGTGTTGTGTTGTGTGGTTAGTCTGGTCTTGTGTGGTTAGTGTGATGTTGTGTGGTTAGTGTTGTGTTATGTTATGTGGTTAGTCTGGTCTTGTGTGGTTAGCGTGAAGTGTTGATTGTGTGACTTGTTATTTGTGTGATGTTGTGTTTTACCCTACGACTGTAATCAGACAGCACGTGGCCCATGCTGTGCCTCCTGGTCTGTAACGCACACTGGTGGTAATTTGGTGCTGGCAGTGAGGGCAGATGGTGACAGTGGGGGCAGGACCCAGACTTCCATCCTGCTGCTGCTGCTGCCGCTGAGGGAGCTGATGGTGTGAAGGCTGAACAAACACTGAGAACAACACAAACACAATCCTAATACACAACAAAAAAATTGTCCAACAGAGCTGAGGGGTGTTGTGTAGAGTTGTGTAGAGTTGTAAGAGTCATGTGGAGTTGTCTACAATAGTGTGGTGTTGTGTAGTCTTGTGTAGAGTGGTGTAGAGTTGTGTAGAGTTGTGTATAGTTGTTAGTTGTGTACAGTAGTAAGAGTTAAGTGGAGTTGTGTAGATCTGTGTAGAGTGTGCAGTGTTGTGTACAGTTGTGTATAGTTGTGAGTTGTGTATAGATACGTAAAGATTTATAGAGTTGTTAAGAGTTGTGTGGTGTTGTGTACAGTTTTGTAGAGTTGTTTAAATGTGTGTAGAGTTGTGTTGATTTGTACAGAGTTTTGTAGAGTTGTTTAGATGTGTGTAGAGTTGGTGTAGGGTTGTATCATTCATGTTCAGTACTGTCAAGTGCAGTTGTGATCTCTGACATGTGTGTGGGCAGTGTGGAGTTGTGTAGAGTTGTATATACTCTGACCTGTGTGTGTGGGCCGTGTTGAGTTTTGTGGAGTTGTGTAGGGTTGTGTAGAGTTGTAAATTTTCTGACCTGTGTGTGTGGGCCGTGTCAAGTTGTGTGGAGTTGTGTAGGGTTGTGTAGAGTTATATATTTTCTGACCTGTGTGTGTGGGCCGTGTGGAGTTGAGTGGTGTTGTGTAGGGTTGTGTAGTTGTATATTCTCTGACCTGTGTGTGTGTGCCGTGTGGTGTTATGTAGGGTTGTGTAGAGTTGTATATTTTCTGACTTGTGTGTGTGCCGTGTGGAGTTATGTAGGGTTGTGTAGAGTTGTATATTTTCTGACTTGTGTGTGTGTGCCGTGTGGAGTTATGTAGGGTTGTGTAGAGTTGTATATTTTCTGACCTGTGTGTGTGGGCCGTGTGGAGTTGTGTAGGGTTGTAGATTTTCTGACCTGTGTGTGTGGGCCGTGTGGAGTTGTGTGGAGTTGTGTAGGGTTGTGTAGGGTTGTATATTTTCTGACCTGTGTGTGTGGGCCGTGTGGAGTTGTGTGGAGTTGTGTAGGGTTGTGTAGAGTTGTATATTTTCTGACCTGTGTGTGGGGGCCATGTGGAGTTGTGTGGAGTTGTGTAGGGTTGTGTAGAGTTGTATATTTTCTGACCTGTGTGTGGGGGCCATGTGGAGTTGTGTGGGGTTGTGTAGGGTTGTGTAGAGTTGTATATTTTCTGACCTGTGTGTGGGGGCCATGTGGAGTTGTGTAGGGTTGTGTAGGGTTGTGTAGAGTTGTATATTTTCTGACCTGTGTGTGTGGGCCGTGTGGAGTTGTGTGGAGTTGTGTAGGGTTGTGTAGAGTTGTATATTTTCTGACCTGTGTGTGGGGGCCATGTGGAGTTGTGTGGAGTTGTGTAGGGTTGTGTAGGGTTGTGTAGAGTTGTATATTTTCTGACCTGTGTGTGTGGGCCGTGTGGAGTTGTGTGGAGTTGTGTAGGGTTGTGTAGCCTCTGTAGGAATGCTGAGGATTGGATAAGGAGACACAGTGGTGTTCACAGGCAGAACTCCGACTGTAACAACATCCAATAATCACAGTTACATCCAGAACGCTGCCTTCTGATTGGTCAGAAAATGTTTATTAGTTTTCTACAACAACTTTTAGAATGATTGTAATACGTTATTGTTTCTATGACAACAGCTGATTAACAGATACTCCATATAATCAGATAAAAAAAACACAAATATAATAAGTAAAATACAATATTTAAATCCACTGGTGTAAAAGTATGTGCATGATGTAAAAGTATGTACTGATCATCATCATCATTAAAGTTCATCTGTTCCTACAGAATCTCCTTCACAACTTCTTCAGTTGTTCTGACTGCTGAAGCCGTGTTCCTCAAAGAACTTCCAGGAATATTACAGCCAAAGAGAGTTGTTTCTCATTTTTTATTCATCTGATCGGGTATGTTGTTCCAGAGGAGTTTCTGAATGATCTGACTGTTTTTCTGCAGCATTCAGGTATCTTCAGCTTGTGTAGTGACGTCTTACATGCTTCACATGTCCAAGCAAGATTAATGATGTGACAGTGAGCGTTCCACCTTCCATCATCACAACTACTGTACTGAAACGGAAGCTTGAGGAAGCTTAAATTGTTACGAATGTCACCTCTGAGAACTTTATGAAGCTCCTTCACCACAATGTACAAAGTCTTTCCCAACAAATCTCTGTGAATAAAGTGTCTGGATTTTCCTGTGAATTGATTTATTATGAATTTGAAATTTTTAGTTAATATTTATGTCAAAAAGGGATTTTGTGTGTCAAACTGCTGAGAAGTTTAAAAAGTAGCTGAAGAACTGGAATGATGGAGTTGAGTATGAGGAACTGGAGCTGGAGGTCTCAGGAATCGCATTAGACCTCGAGTGAATATAATACAGAGACCAGCTCATGTTCACCTGTGAGAGCAGAGAAACATCACTGATCTGCAGGAGGACTCACTCACCTGCTTCACCATACGTAGGAGGTGGAGATGAAGGTTGTGGATTCTGAACCGCTTCAGAATACGAGGGAAGTGGAGGCGTGAAAACGACTGCAGAATCAGAAGTGGCTCCAGGAAAATCCATTTACTTCTGAAAAGGAAGAAGATTTTACACACCAGCTGTTATTTTACCGTCATCAGTTTTATAAAGTGCAGCGTCAAATCTCATAAATCTGAACACTGGAGTTCAACAGAAGATCCTCTGTTTACTGATGACTCAGGATGAAGAAAAAATTCACTTGTCTGATGTGATGATAATCAGCAGCTGAAAAACAATCATGTAAACAGCTGGATCTTTAGCCACGCCCACAAAACACTGTAAATAGTAAAAAGAGACGAAGCTGAAAAAAACTCCTCCTCCATTTATCGGGCGCCAATACTTTATAGAACAGCGATTCATTATTCGCTTCTTGTTAATTAAAACGATTAATCAAAAAGTTATGTGACATCAGAGAAGTGGGTGTGGCCAATGGCACACAATGTTCCTGGCAGTGAAACAGTGAACAGGAAGTCCTGCAGATGCGTCAGTGATGAAGGTGATGTCATGCCTCATTCCTCGCCCCAGAATGATGTACGCATTTTTCCTTCACGTGTTAACGTTAAAACATGAAGCGTATCGATGTCCCAGAAGATCCTCTGATTCAGTGAGGAGGCCATGTCGGCCCATGATGGTGTTTTCAGGTTCTGAAATGATCTCCTATAAAGTCCACATGGTGGAGCAGACGTGTGTTGGGTGATCGAAGTTAAGAGTCAGAGCTCTTCAGCATTCTGATCTCTAGCACTCAGTGAAGGAGAAACTCCAAATCCCCAGTCCAGAAGATCCACAGTAAATCCCTAAACATCTCCCCTGATGAGTGTGTTGTGTGTATTGATGTAGGACTCACCACACTGCTCTTTTGTCTTCTTTAATCCTGTTTCATTTGTCCGGCGTGTCGTTCCTCCTCTGTGATTCGACTTTGATCTCGAGCTCCCATGTTGATGATCTCTCTTGTGTGTGTGTGTGTGTGTGTGTGTGTGTGTGTGTGTGTGTGTGTGTGTGTGTGTGTGTGTGTGTGTGTGTGTGTGTGTGTGTGTTTATTTCCAGAGCGTCTGTGTAGAATGTGTACTTCTTTTGTGTTAAAGATAATTACTGACCAAACCAGTTCACCTTTCTGACATCACATTCCACTGTGTGTGTGTGTGTGTGTGTGTGTGTGTGTGTGTGTGTGTGTGTGTGTGTGTGTGTGTGTGTGTGTAGTATAATCTTAACAGTTCTTTTCCAGGTTGTCGAGGCTTTATATTTTCTATAATCTGAGTATACACACACACACACACACACACACACACACACACAGTGATCAGAACACAATGAGATTTGACTCATCTCCTACATTCTCACCTCTAACACACCGCAGTTTCACTTCCCCTTTAATCACTTTTCACACCTGCTGTTTAGGTATGTACACAGGGGACTAGTTTCTGTGTCTGAACAACACACACACACACACACACACACACACACACACACAGCTCATTAACCATAGTATCAGTGCAGATGGCCAACTCGTGATGAGAAAATGACCATCACACCCCAATGATGAACCTCACATCAGATCTCTCGACTCTTCTGGGAGGTTTTACTGCTAGTGATCATTCAGCTCTAGAGGCACTGATAAGATCTGGGGAGGTTTGGGGTGGAACGTATGAACTCATGGTTTCTTCCTCATGCTCAGTATTGGTCATCAGGGACACATCAGTTTAAAGCTCAGAGAACTTTGTTCTATTATTATATTCTGTAAAGCTGCTTAGAGACGATGTGCTTTATTAAAAGTGCTATAGAAATAAAATTGAATTGAATTTGGTGTGCTGGTCGGTGGTGCACATACTTTTGGTCATATTGTGTACATTTCTTAATAAACAACATCTAATATATAAGAAATTGGCTAAAATTCTCACTATTTAACGTGTGTTAGTTTCTAAACTCTGAGAGACGCTGGTGAGGCCATGCCTCAGATCTGATTAGTCCAGGGATCTTCATCACCTCCAGGCTGATGGAACTCTGCATGTTGATCTGATAAAAGCTTTGTGAATATAAAGTCTAGACTTGTTAAAATCAGTGGTGGATGAAGGACGCAGTAAAATGTGACTCCAGTAAAGTCAAAGTGTCTCTTTAAACTTTCACTTCAATTAAAGTACAAACGTTTTTACCCTCAAATGTACTTCAGTATCACAAGTAGTGATTTATTATAACTATAATGTTCCTATTATTATTCATTAATCACCTCAGTTTCTGTGTAAAGACTCGAATGTGACTCTCAGCACACTGATCTATTAATAGAATGAGATTGATGACTCAAACACTGATTGATTTCTATTATAATCATCATAAACACAAAACCTTCTTTTCATCTACTGCTATAAACTCGTGTAAATAAGTGTGTTGTGGTGAGTTCGAGTCTGAAGTTTCTTCATCATTTATTCTTTTTTAAATGTACATCACTGATTATAACTGGAATCTGCGAACAAAGAATTTTACTCTGCTATAAAGTACAAGTATAAAACACCTCTGATCAGAAGGTTGTGAGTTCAAATCCCAGCACCTTCATGCTGCCACTGCTGGGCCCCTGAACAAGGCCCTTAACCCTTAAATGCTCAGGTGTATGAATGAGATTCTCTGGAGAGAAACATCTGCTGAATGCCCTGAATGTAGAAGTAAATGTAGGTAGAACAATTCAGCATCAGTTCAAGCTTTTTATAGAGTGTGTTGAAATGAGCACATGACGTTTATTCTGTTATTTTTACACGATTGGTGTATTGGTGAGTCAGAGGGACTGAAATGTGTGTGAATGGAACATCTTAGCGTCGATCATCTGTGTGTTGCGTGAGATGTTATCAGAGCTCATCTCTGCTGCTGGAGCTGTTAGACGCTCTGTCTGATTCTTCTGTGGATTCACCTGAGACCTGAATGTAATCAGAAAGAGAAAGAAGCAGGTTTAAGCAGAAAAGTGTGCAGTGTTGAACTCATCTCTAAAGAAATGCTCTGCTATAAACCTGCTGTTTACTTGTGTTCTTCCTGTTCAGAGCTCTTTAGGAGACCATACAAGTATCTAAAGTATTTAAACATTTATATTCATTCAGTTCTTTTTACGGCAATCATTCTGTATGTGCTTAAAAAAACACCTCATCTTTATGTTCCTGCTCTTCATCCTCATTATCATCATCATCATCACCACCTTCTTCTTCTGGCATTACACCACCATTATCCAGGAATTTAACAAACGTTTCCAGATCCCTCTTTCCGTTATAATCAATCACCTGAAAAACAGAAGGTGGACATAATAACCAGATATAATGAGAGAGAGATACAGAGAAGAAGATCTCAGTGTATGTGCAGAGTTTGTAGGTGAGACTGCAGACCTTCCTCTCGGTTCCTGCTGGAAAGTATTTAAGGGTGGGATATCCCTCCACCGTCACCTCCTCCACATCATTCGCTGTAGCATCCATCTTAGCTATGATGATGTTCTCATGGTCCTTGTACTTTTCACCCAACTGTTCCCACTCAGGTGCAAGTTCCTTACAGTGACCACACCAAGGGGCATCTGGGAGATATCACATAATATCACACACACACACACACACACACACACACACACACACACACGGACATGTACATGTACCATGTACACACAGTTGGCATTTGAAGAATTCCAGACTGAGGATTCCATCTTACAGAACTCCACAAAGATGTTCTTGGTCTCATCGAAGACGACGTGTTTGAAGTTCTTTCCCACCAGGACTTTGACAGGATTCTTGTCCCAGTCCTCAGGGATGTCTTCACTCTTCAAATGAGGCTGCAGTTTAATAAAATATATCACTCTTTGAGACGACTCGTAATTCTAAATCATATTAAAGAATCATTCTAAATGAACGAATCACTATTTAAAACGACTCATTCAAAATTAACAAATCACTTGGAAACGACTCGTTTAAAATGAATGAATCACTATCAAACGATTCTTATTAAATGATCGAATCACTCTTCAAGATGAATCGTTATAAATGAATCACTCTTTGAATCATTATAAATAAATAAATCACTCTAAGATGATTCATTCTTTTGAGTCAAATTAAAGAATCATTATAAATAAATCACTGTTGAAATCGTCATAAATGAAGGGATCACTCTTTAAGATGACTCATTTAAACGACCGAATCACTTTAAAACGACTCGTTTAAAATAAACGAATCACTCTTTAAGATGACTCGTTCTTCTAAATAACATTGAAGAATCGTTATAAATGAATCACTCTAAGTCACATTAAAGTATCAGTCTAAATTACATTGAAGAATCGTTATAAATTAACAAACCACTTTGAAACGACTCGTTTAAATCGAATAAACACTTTGAAACGACTCGAATTACTCTAAGATGATTCATTCTTCTAAAATACATCATAGAATCGTTGCAAAGAATTAAATATAATTAATCACTTTAAAACGACTTGTTTAAAATGAACAAATCAATTTGAAGCGACTGATTCTTCTAAATTACATTAAAGAATCGTTCTAACTGAACAAATCAATTTGAAGCGACTCGTTCTTCTAAATTACATTAAAGAATCGTTCTAACTGAACAAATCAATTTGAAGCGACTGATTCTTCTAAATTACATTAAAGAATCGTTCTAACTGAACAAATCAATTTGAAGCGACTGATTCTTCTAAATTACATTAAAGAATCGTTCTAACTGAACAAATCAATTTGAAGCGACTCGTTCTTCTAAATTACATTAAAGAATCGTTCTAACTGAACAAATCAATTTGAAGCGACTCGTTCTTCTAAATTACATTAAAGAATCGTTCTAACTGAACAAATCAATTTGAAGCGACTGATTCTTCTAAATTACATTAAAGAATCGTTCTAACTGAACGAATCAATTTGAAGCGACTCGTTCTTCTAAATAACACTGAAGACTCGTTCTAAATGATTGATGTTCTAAACTGCATTAAAGAATGGTTCTAAATGAACGAATCACTCTCTGAAACGACTCATTCTTCTGAGTCGCTTTACAGATTCATTCAAATTGAACGAATCACTCTTTAAAACAACTCGTTTTTCTGAGTCACATTAAAGAATCGTTCTAAATGAACAAATCACTCTTTGCGACGACTCGTTTTTCGAGTCACATTAAATAATTGCATTAAATGAACGAATCATTCATGAACAACCATCACTACACATCATTTTGATACTCATTTCCAGGTCGTGGGGTATAAAGGAGACACAGAGCCGTGTATTTGCCATGTCTGCCCTTCTGGACTTGGTACTAACTCTGGATTTCTGGATTATTCCCCTTGTTTTTCTTGCCATGATTTAATCGTCTCCAGATCACCATTTTCATTTGCATTTGTTTAAAACAATAAAGAAGTAAATGAAGAACCTTGATTTTTCCATCCAGTACGTCCTGACAGAAGGTTTTCAGGGTGTCCTTGTTGATGGTTGTTTCTGCCATGGAGAACTTCTTCAGTGTGTCAGTGTTGATTAATCGCAGGACCGGGGCTTCACTTGCAGACAGACCAAAATAATTTAGCACGTGGGACACATCTGTGGTGATGTCTATCGTGACGAACAGAATCTAAAACCACACATCAGGAACAAGCGCAGGGTTTATTGATCACATTCCACTCATTCATCTGCACACTATAACGCATTATAACGACAGAACACAACACAGAAACTCGCTTTCTCTTTAAAGTCTCTGGCTGCGGCTCTGTAGTGGTCCAGGAGAGCGCTGTGGGTCTCGGTGCTGGTGTTAAGGAACAGAAGAAGATGGTTGTGGACTTTATTGGAAAAAATCTTATCTCCGTTCTGTAAATGCAGAACAGAAGAAAAATGTTACGCAGTGCAGCAGGTGTTTACTGAGTTTCATTTCACTGGTTTATGAATGACCTCTTCATTAAACTCAATAACAAGCTGCAGGCTGTTTCTCTGGATGAAGGAGACGAGCTCATCCTTGTCCAGATTGTCCTCCGCAGACAGGGGCATGTCTGTACGCCTGTCGTCAAACTGCAACACACACAAACACACAACCATTGTGTTTATTCTAAATGGATCAAATGTCTTTATTGTGAACGAATAAACGAGACGAATGCTTCAGGTTCTCCTGTGACCTTTTTGAAAAGCACGATTGCTTCCTTTTCTATGTTGTACTTCTGGAAGAGCTCAGGACTGTTCGTGATGCCGAAGTTAAACTCCACCATGTCCAGCGTGAGATCTTTAAACAGTTTAGCTTTCTCTCCTTCCAAGTCCTGAAAGAGAAGGAGAGAGAGAGAAGGAAGGGATGATGTCAGTGAAAAGTATACACGGTGTGTAAAGGAAGAATAAAACACTAACGGGAATTAATGAGATCTCAGATCTTATTCTTAAGAAGAATCAAATCCAAAGTGATCAACTCTGAGCATTCAGATGTTTCAATAAAACAGAAAATACAAACAAACTAAATTTAAATTTTCACTTTTACACATAATGTACCTGAAAGAACCCGAGTATGACCACGCTGTGTGTGTCGAGAAGCTCCTGCATGTGTGTGCTGTCCTGCAGAACAACAACGCTCGGCCCCATGCGTCTCTGCAGCCACTGTAGAATCCTCTTCACATTACGCTTCCCTTCAACACGTGAAACATTCTCCTGAGTCTCATCATCTCTCTGTTCTACTCACCTTCGTTACATGTGCTAGAAATCCATCAGGTTTGAGTCATGTTCCTGAAACGTCCCTCTGACGTCATGTACCTGTAAATTCAGTGGAGTTCTGCCTGCGTCCCTCCGTGAACAGTTTCAGCGTTGGAAAGCTGCTGACCTCAAACTCTTTAGCGAGTTCCTTCTCCGCTGTGGCATCCACTTTGGCCAGACGTGCAGGAGAGGAATCGTTCTTCAGCAGCGCAGCAGCCTCGGCGTAAACTGGCTCCAGGGCCTGACAGTGACGACACCACGGAGCATCTGTGAACGAGAAGAAGAAAAAAAACACAGAGTATTGACCTTCTACAGGACCTCTGACTGACCCACCACGGCACTGAAAGAGAAGTGCTTTATACTTGGCACAGGTACGAGAATAATGGTGTAACTGGTGCTGTTGTGACCCACGTGTGTTCCCACGTCTGCAATTTCACCACAGACACAGCGAGTTAGAACAAAGAGCAATCGTGAGATTCTGCATGAACCTGGCAAATCTGCCATGGAGACGTTTCACATACGGCGACGCTGCAACGAGTCGTTCGAGGTGAACATCACTGGAGGACGACGAGAGATCAGAAAGACGAGCTTAACCCCTAAAAAGGTCAAACTGGTGCATGATGATCGTTGGAGAACAATCCACACGATCTCACTTCCGCACTCACACTACTCACCAGATTTGGCTCCTGTGGACTTCACCCTCTTCCCAAAGAAAAAGATCCAGCGTGAATCGCAGTAGAAGCTTGACATGAATCAAAATGAAGACTTCCAGGACATGTTCCAGTAGAACACAGGGGGACGCTGTATTACTGTACAAGGGGACTATTCTGAAGGTGATCATGTGGGAATGTGGATAAATAAAGTACGTTACAGTAAAATTCGTTCTTCTCATATCCAAGTAATGTGAGGAAGCTGTCAGAAATGATACATGGCCCCTGGAGAACAGAGGATTGAGGGCCCTCAAGGGCCCAACAGTGGCAGCTTGGTGAAACCATGATTTAAACCCTTGATTAGTTCTCCAGAACATTAACCACAGAGCGACAACCTCCCCAACAAGAAACTCTACTACAACACGCATTTCATTAAAGTTTATTCACTTCATTAATCATGCTGTATTTGGGATGTGAAAATCCATGCAGCTGAAGAACCAGATGGAGAACCAGCATGCAGTTCAGTGAAATTTACATTTCACAGTTTAAAGTGGTTTAAAGGGCAGTGTCTAGTCTCGAGTCTCAGTGTCCGAGTCTCACTCATGACTAAACCTCACACCATGGGAGAATTTACATCTGTGATGGAGGACTCGCTGAAGATAAGATCTAAAACTTTCTCACAGTGAGACCAGGGACCAGGACAGGAGAGAAGTAAAATATCACACTTGTAAACAGGAGAGTAACATCAATATAGTATCTATACAGTAAAGATAGAAAACAATATTATTAATGTTTGTAAATATTTTTTATTTGTTGAGAGAGAGAGAGAGAGAGAGAGAGAGAGAGAGAGGGAGGGAGAGAGGGAGAGAGAGAGAGAGAGAGAGAGAGGCAGGGAGAGAGAGAGAGAGAGAGAGAGAGAGAGAGAGAGAGAGAGAGAGAGAGAGAGGGAGGGAGAGAGGGAGAGAGAGAGAGAGAGAGAGAGAGGCAGGGAGAGAGAGAGAGAGAGAGAGAGAGAGAGAGAGAGAGAGAGAGAGAGAGAGAGAGGGAGGGAGAGAGGGAGAGAGAGAGAGAGAGAGAGAGAGGCAGGAGAGAGAGAGAGAGAGAGAGAGAGAGAGAGAGAGAGAGAGAGAGAGAGAGAGAGAGAGAGAGAGAGATAAAAGAGAGAGTGAGAGAAAGAGAGTCAGTAATGAAAATAAAAAATAGAAATTAGGCCTGAGCAGTGAATAATAATAGAAGAATAAGAATAAGCAGAAGAAGGAGGAGAAGAAGGAGGAGAAGAATAAGAGGGAGAAGAAGAAGAACAAGCAGAAGAAGGAGAAGGAGAAGAGTGAGCTGGAGGTACTGTAAGTCTGCCAGGTTCAGAAGGTTTATCATCAGTATTTATAATAAAGGAAGTGAATGAGAAGGAAGTATTGAGGAGTGTGTGAGTGTGTATCAGTTGTGTATAGTGAGTGTAGCTGAAGTGTATTTATGTTTCTTCTCGTTTCAGTAAGAATGAAATAAATGTAATTATGGATCAAATGTTTCACTTACAGAATTCCACAAGCAGATATTTGTTCTCACTCAGAGCTCTAGCAAAGTTCTTCTCATGCAGCACCAGGACGTCTTTCTCCTCAATGATTTCATCTGTCTTCTCTTTCTCCTCGGCCTCTGTGGTGATGTGGCTCTCAGGCTCCTCGGCCTCCTGGGGTTCGGCCCTGGAGCTCAGCAGGAAAAGAGCAAAGATCAAAACACGTGCAGGCTTCATCTTCCCACGATTCTATCTGCAGTGCTCTCACACTCTCCTCACACCTCTGATAAACACCTGCTATCGGTGACGAGTCACACACAGGAGAGTGCGTGGAGCAAATCTACTGGCCTTCTGTACACCTGCTGCTCCGTCTCTCACACACACACACACACACACACACACACACACACACACACACACACGAGAACATGTCCAACACACACACACACACACACACACACACACACACACGAGAACATGTCCAACACACACACACACACACACACACACACACACACACACACACACACACACACGAGAACATGTCCACACACACACACACACACACACACACACACACACACACACACACACACACACACACACACGAGAACATGTCCAACACACACACACACACACACACACACACAAGAACATGTCCAACACACACACACACACACACACAAGAACATGTCCAACACACACACACACACACACACACACAGACACACACAAGAACATGTCCAACACACACACACACACACACACACGAGAACATGTCCAACACACACACACACACACACACACACACACACACACACACACACACACACACACACACAAGAACATGTCCAACACACACACACACACACACGAGAACATGTCCAACACACACACACACACACACACACACGAGAACATGTCCAACACACACACACACACACACACACACACACACACACACACACACACACACGAGAACATGTCCAACACACACACACACACACACACACACACGAGAACATGTCCAACACACACACACACACACACACACACACACGAGAACATGTCCAACACACACACACACACACACACACACACACACGAGAACATGTCCAACACACACACACACACACACACAAGAACATGTCCAACACACACACACACACACACACACACACACGAGAACATGTCCAACACACACACACACACACACACACACACAAGAACATGTCCAACACACACACACACACACACACACACACGAGAACATGTCCAACACACACACACACACACACACACACACACAAGAACATGTCCAACACACACACACACACACACACGCACACACACACACACACACACGAGAACATGTCCAACACACACACACACACACACACACACACACACACACGAGAACATGTCCAACACACACACACACACACACACACACACACACACACACACACACGAGAACATGTCCAACACACACACACACACACACACACACACACACACGAGAACATGTCCAACACACACACACACACACACACACACACACACACACACACACACACACGAGAACATGTCCAACACACACACACACACACACACACACACACACACACACACACACACGAGAACATGTCCAATACACAACAGCTCTGTTCAGAATCTGTAGGTGAGGTGTGATTTCAGCTGCAGCCTGTTCAAATGTAATTCAGCACTCACTCTTACTCCACCTTCAGCGGGATCTAAACAATGAACACCCTACACTCAACACTTTACACCCTACACTCTACACTCAACACCCTACACTCAACACTTTACACTCTACACTCAACACCCTACACTCAACACTCTACACGCTACACCCTACACTCAACACCCTACACTCAACACTTTACACCCTACACCCTACACTCAACACTCTACACCATACTCTCTACACTCTACACCCTACACTCAACACACTACACGCTACACTCTACACCCTACACTCAACACTCTACACGCTACACCCTACACTCAACACCCTACACTCAACACTTAACACCCTACACTCAACACTCTACACCATACTCTCTACACTCTACACCCTACACTCAACACACTACACGCTACACCCTACACTCAACACTCTACACCCTACACTCAACACTTTACACCCGACAATCAACACTCTACTCCATACTCTCTACACGCTACACCCTACACTCAACACTCTACACCCTAAACTCAACACTTTACACCCTACACTCAACACTCTACACCATACTCTCCACACCCTACACTCAACACTCTACACCATACTCTCTACACCCTACACTCAACACTCTACACCATACTCTCTACACCCTACACTCAACACTCTACACCATACTCTCTACACCCTACACTCAACACTCTACACCATACTCTCTACACACTACACTCAACACCCTACACTCAACACTCTACACTATACTCTCCACACACTACACTCAACACTTTACACCCTACACTCAACACTCGACACCATACTCTCTACACTCTACACCCTACACTCAACACACTACACGCTACACCCTACACTCTACACCCTACACTCAACACTCTACACCATACTCTCCACACCCTACACTCAACACTCTACACCATACTCTCTACACCCTACACTCAACACTCTACACCATACTCTCTACACCCTACACTCAACACTCTACACCATACTCTCTACACCCTACACTCAACACCCTACACTCAACACTCTACACTATACTCTCCACACACTACACTCAACACTTTACACCCTACACTCAACACTCGACACCATACTCTCTACACTCTACACTCAACACACTACACGCTACACCCTACACTCAACACTCTACACCCTACACTCAACACTTTACACCCGACAATCAACACTCTACTCCATACTCTCTACACGCTACACCCTACACTCAACACTCTACACCCTAAACTCAACACTCTACACCATACTCTACACACCCTACACTCAACACTCTACACCATACACTCTACACCCTACACTCAACACTCTACACCATACTCTCAACACCCGAAACTCAACACTCTACACCCTACACTCAACACTCTACACCATACTCTCTACACCCTACACTCAACACGTTACACCCTACACTCAACACTCTACACCCTACACTCTACACGCAACACTCTACACCCTAAACTCAACACTTTACACCCTACACTCAACACTCTACACTAGGGTGTACACCCTACACCCTGATCCCACAGCTGAATCTGTGACACTTACTGTACTTTTTTGGAAGCCTGAATCCCTCTTCACAACATTTCACCCTCTCTTCTTGAAGTTCTTGATTATCTGATAAATGTTTGATTTGGGTGCAGTTTTACTAGTAATGTCCTCGCCTCTGAATCCCTTTTTGCACAAAGCATTGATGACTGCACACACTCCCTTGCAGACAAAGAACAATGATTTCAAGCACCACCCAGCTTTTCAAGTCTGTTATTCAAACTCATTCATCATGAGAGAGTGATCTCCAGCCTCGTCCTCGTCAACCCTCTCACCCGTGTAACCAGAGAATCACTGACATCATGCCACCTGCTCCTTTTGTGGCAGAGCTGAAATGCAGTGAAATCTTAAATGTTTAATAATAAAGATGGACTTTGCAAATAATTGCAATTCTTTTCTGATTATTCACTTTGTAACATTCAGGAGTTTATGCAAATTGCCATCATAAAAACTGCAGCTGTAGATGTTGAGACACCATTCACTCTACAACTTAAACTCAATACCCTACAGCACAACAGGTCTTTATTTCCACCGCTCGAGCCGCACCAAATTCTGCCTGTTTAAAGCAAATGAGTTTCATTTGTAATGACTTTCAGCTGTGGCTCGTGATTGGATGGTTATATCAGCTGTGGCTCGTGATTGGATGGTTATATCAGCTGTGGCTCGTGACTGGTTGGTTATATCAGCTGTGGCTCGTGAGTGGATGGTTATATCAGCTGTGGCTCGTGACTGGTTGGTTATATCAGCTGTGGCTCGTGAGTGGATGGTTATATCAGCTGTGGCTCGTGACTGGTTGGTTATATCAGCTGTGGCTCGTGATTGGATGGTTATATCAGCTGTGGCTCGTGACTGGTTGGTTATATCAGCTGTGGCTCCTGATTGGATGGTTATATCAGCTGTGGCTCGTGAGTGGATGGTTATATCAGCTGTGGCTCGTGAGTGGATGGTTATATCAGCTGTGGCTCGTGACTGGTTGGTTATATCAGCTGTGGCTCGTGAGTGGTTGGTTATTTCAGCTGTGGCTCGTGAGTGGATGGTTATATCAGCTGTGGCTCGTGACTGGTTGGTTATATCAGCTGTGGCTCGTGAGTGGATGGTTATATCAGCTGTGGCTCGTGACTGGTTGGTTATATCAGCTGTGGCTCGTGACTGGTTGGTTATATCAGCTGTGGCTCGTGATTGGATGGTTATATCAGCTGTGGCTCGTGACTGGTTGATTATATCAGCTGTGGCTCGTGAGTGGATGGTTATATCAGCTGTGGCTCGTGATTGGATGGTTATATCAGCTGTGGCTCGTGATTGGATGGTTATATCAGCTGTGGCTCGTGACTGGTTGGTTATATCAGCTGTGGCTCGTGACTGGTTGGTTATATCAGCTGTGGCTCGTGAGTGGATGGTTATATCAGCTGTGGCTCGTGACTGGTTGGTTATATCAGCTGTGGCTCGTGACTGGTTGGTTATATCAGCTGTGGCTCGTGACTGGTTGGTTATATCAGCTGTGGCTCGTGATTGGATGGTTATATCAGCTGTGGCTCGTGACTGGTTGATTATATCAGCTGTGGCTCGTGAGTGGATGGTTATATCAGCTGTGGCTCGTGATTGGATGGTTATATCAGCTGTGGCTCGTGATTGGATGGTTATATCAGCTGTGGCTCGTGACTGGTTGGTTATATCAGCTGTGGCTCGTGATTGGATGGTTATATCAGCTGTGGCTCGTGAGTGGATGGTTATATCAGCTGTGGCTCGTGATTGGATGGTTATATCAGCTGTGGCTCGTGACTGGTTGGTTATATCAGCTGTGGCTCGTGACTGGTTGGTTATATCAGCTGTGGCTCGTGATTGGATGGTTATATCAGCTGTGGCTCGTGACTGGTTGGTTATATCAGCTGTGGCTCGTGACTGGTTGGTTATATCAGCTTTGGCTCGTGACTGGTTGGTTATATCAGCTTTGGCTCGTGATTGGATGGTTATATCAGCTGTGGCTCGTGACTGGTTGGTTATATCAGCTGTGGCTCGTGAGTGGATGGTTATATCAGCTGTGGCTCGTGACTGGATGGTTATATCAGCTGTGGCTCGTGATTGGATGGTTATATCAGCTGTGGCTCGTGACTGGTTGGTTATATCAGCTGTGGCTCGTGAGTGGATGGTTATATCTGCTGTGGCTCGTGACTGGTTGGTTATATCAGCTGTGGCTCGTGATTGGATGGTTATATCAGCTGTGGCTCGTGAGTGGATGGTTATATCAGCTGTGGCTCGTGATTGGATGGTTATATCAGTTGTGGCTCGTGATTGGATGGTTATATCAGCTGTGGCTCGTGATTGGATGGTTATATCAGTTGTGGCTCGTGATTGGATGGTTATATCAGCTGTGGCTCGTGACTGGTTGGTTATATCAGCTGTGGCTCGTGATTGGATGGTTATATCAGCTGTGGCTCGTGACTGGTTGGTTATATCAGCTGTGGCTCGTGACTGGTTGGTTATATCAGCTGTGGCTCGTGATTGGATGGTTATATCAACTGTGGCTCGTGATTTGTTGGTTATATTATCTGTGGCTCGTGATTGGTTGGATAAATGAGGGTTGAACTCTATGATGTGTGTGAAAAAGCTTCAGGATGCGGAACGTAAGCAGTAAATGCAGTGTGTGACGAGAGAAACATTCAGCCGTCTGGATCATACTACAGTCCGACACTCCTCATGACCCGACTGGGGTTTAATACCAGAAAACTTTATTCAAATTACACAATGTACAAAAATTACAAATCTACAGGATTTTATAAAAAACACATATCTGGGTGTGTAAAGATGTTGTGTGTGTATTTGTATATTGTCTAAATGTGCGTTGTGTCAGTGTTTATTAGTATGTGTAGTGTACTTGTATAGTGTTTGAATGTATGTTGTGTGTTGTGTATTGTATTAGTTAATGTGTGTATTATGTATTGTGTAAATATGTGTAATGCGTGTATTGTGTGTGTAAATGTGTTGTGTATATGTGTGTTGTGTGTGTGTGTGTATTAGTATGTGTTGTGTGTGTTTTTCAGGTAAGTGTGTATTCACAGGTGAACTCGGGGTTGTTGTCTCTGTCGGAAGCCCAGTGTGCGAGCAGGTCGCTGAAGTCTGGAGTAGTGGAGCTGCTCATGGAGATGAGAGGGACGCTGCAGGTGGTGTTGATGGTTTGTGTGGAGCGAGACGGCAGGTCCGGGACGTCAGCAGAGACGCCGGTGTGTTGAGGAAGTGGTTCATTCCAGAAGCTGCTGGGGAGCCGCCGCTGGATCATGGGTAATCCCTGTTTCTTCACCTGAGTGTTCTGAAAGAGTTCTGCGAGTGGGCCGAGGTTTTCTGGCTCCTCCGCCTGCTCTGATGATGTCACTCGAATGATGTCGGAGTAGTACCGGTGCCGGCCGTTGACCTCGGCTCGTGACCTTCCAGCGTAGAGGTCGCTCGTTTCCGAGTCTCGGTTGGGTCCGAAGTATCGCTGCACGTCACTGCTGATGAGCTCTGCGAAGCGTAGCAGGCGATCAGTCATCTCTGTGTACGGATCAGACGCTGACAGATCTGTGACGTGAGACTCCACACCTGAAGACTCCTCCTCGTCCTCCTCAAAGCCGTCCTCCACCTCCACCTCGTCCCTTAGTTCCTCTTCACATTCATCCTCAAGCTCATCTTCATCAGGAGGAATGTAGCAGCTCTGAGCGGGAAGGCTCGCTCCGAATCCACTCAGGGTTCTGATTACACTCGCCGCCATCCTACAACAACAACAACAACAACAACACAATGAAGTGAGATACACAAACTAGTCTCTTTGAAATAATTCACACACACACACACACACACACACACACACACACACACACACACACACACAGTGAAAAGCTTGATGCTGCTGCTGTATACATCTAGTGTATGATCCTGTGGAGAAGTGATGAGGTGTAAAAAAGTATGGATTTGCATCTCAAACAAACATGGGTACTGAAAAGTTCTGTGTTTGTGTTGGTTCCAGAACCACCTGGTACCTTTATTATACAAATATTGTTTGAAAGGAGCATAACTGCACTTTAAAGCTTTAAAATCAACCATGAACCTTTCAGTGTAAAAGAACCAAAAGTACTGATGGTACTAAAGCCGGAACCGGACTCGGCCCTGTAGTGCTGTAAATGTAAATAAACGGTGTGTTGAATGGGTGGTGTTGGTCGCGTGCCCCCTGCAGGTCCCGGTGTTTCGGTGTGTATTCGGGTTTCGGTGCATGCGGGTGAGTCGGTGTGTTTGTGCCCTTACCGTGTCCCGGTGCAGTTCCGCGCGCCGCTCGCTCTCGCCGCTCTACACGCCTCCCTGCACGAGCATTTTATACCCGCGGGAGTGCGGAGCGCGCGCCCCCGGGGCCGCTGTGTGTTCTCAGTCAATATTTGAGCGCGCGCGGCTGTAATTGTGCCTGCGCGCAAACAGAGCGCGAGACTCACCGCGGCGCCCGGCAACCGGGAGACAAACCGGAAACGGGGACGGGCTCGCGAGCGCACCGACGGAGCGCCACTGCCGGGGGACACTCGAGTGTCTCTGCGCGCACACACACACACACACACACACACAGCGCAAACACGAGCTTGCGCAAACAGCCCCGAGCGCAGCCGTTATCAGTCACTTCACGTGAAGCTAAAAAGGCGTGAAATCAGATCTCACGCCATTTTGAGTTTTGAATTGAGCCCCTTTATAAAAGCCCATTAGAGAGATAAGGAGAGTCCGAGCCTCTGTGTTCTCCAACAAACTCAACATCTACCAACCTGACCAAAACCCACACAGATCCACAGGGTCTAATCTCTACATCTAATCCAAACTCACAACGGGACAGAGAGAGAGAGAGAGAGAGAGAGAGAGGGGGGGGGGGGAAGAAGGTGAGAGAGAGGAACCAAAGAACTGAATACTAAACATCTGCTCCAACATCTGCCATCAGGAGAGTGATGCATTTACAAAGAAAAAAAATAACTTTCATTGGAACCATCAACAAATAGCTAAAAAAAAGTGTTCAATCTGAGCAGAACAATGAGTACCAATATGAGTACCAATATGAGTACCAATATCAGTGCCAATATCAGTAACAATATCAGTGCAGATATCAGTGCCGATATCAGTACCAATATCAGTGCCAATATCAGTACCAATATGAGTACCGATATCAGTGCCAATATGAGTACCAATATCAGTACAACTATCAATGCCGATATCAGTAACAACATCAGTACCAATATGAGTACCTATATCAGTGCCAATATCAGTACCAATATCAGTACCGATATCAGTGCCGATATCAGTACCAATATGAGTACCAATATCAGTGCCAATATCAGTACCAATATCAGTACCGATATCAGTGCAGCTATCAGTACCAATATGAGTAACAATATCAGTGCCAATATCAGTGCTGATATCAGTGCAGCTATCAGTACCAATATCAGTGCTGATATCAGTACCAACATCAGTGCCAATATGAGTACCAATATCAGTGCCAATATGAGTACCAATATCAGTGCTAATATCAGTACCAATATGAGTACCAATATCAGTGCCAATATGAGTACCAATATCAGTGCTAATATCAGTACCAATATGAGTACCAATATCAGTGCCAATATGAGTACCAATATCAGTGCTAATATCAGTACCAATATGAGTACCAATATCAGTGCCAATATGAGTACCAATATCAGTGCTAATATCAGTACCAATATGAGTACCAATATCAGTGCCGATATCAGTACCAACATCAGTGCCAATATCAGTGCCAATATGAGTACCAATATCAGTGCCAATATAAGTACCAATATTAGTGCAAATATCAGTGGCAATATCAGTATCAGTATTAATATCAGTATCAATAGCAATATCAGAGGTAGTTACAGATATGTAGGGTTAGTGTAAGTGTAGAGTTAGTGTAGAGTTAGTGTAAGTGTAGCGTAGGGTTAGTGTAAGTGTAGCGTAGGGTTAGTGTAAGTGTAGAGTTAGTGTAGAGTAAGTGTAAGTGTAGAGTTAGTGTATTGTAGAGTTAGTTTAAGTGTAGAGTTAGTGTAAGTGTAGGGTCAGTATAAGTGTAGAGTTAGTGTAGAGTTAGTGTAAGTGTAGAGTTAGTGTAAGTGTAGGGTCAGTATAAGTGTAGAGTTAGTGTAGAGTTAGTGTAAGTGTAGAGTTAGTGTAAGTGTAGGGTCAGTATAAGTGTAGAGTTAGTGTAAGTGTAGGGTCAGTATAAGTGTAGAGTTAGTGTAGAGTTAGTGTAAGTGTAGAGTTAGTGTAGAGTTAGTGTAAGTGTAGAGTTAGTGTAGAGTTAGTGTAAGTGTAGAGTTAGTGTAGAGTTAGAGTAAGTGTATTGTAAGTGTATTGTAGAGTTAGTTCAAGTGTAGAGTTAGTGTAGAGTTAGTGTAAGTGTAGAGTTAGTGTAGAGTTAGTGTAAGTGTAGCGTAGGGTTAGTGTAAGTGTAGCGTAGGGTTAGTGTAAGTGTAGAGTTAGTGTAGAGTAAGTGTAAGTGTAGAGTTGGTGTATTGTAGAGTTAGTTTAAGTGTAGAGTTAGTGTAAGTGTAGGGTCAGTATAAGTGTAGAGTTAGTGTAGAGTTAGTGTAAGTGTAGAGTTAGTGTAAGTGTAGGGTCAGTATAAGTGTAGAGTTAGTGTAGAGTTAGTGTAAGTGTAGAGTTAGTGTAAGTGTAGGGTCAGTATAAGTGTAGAGTTAGTGTAAGTGTAGGGTCAGTATAACTGTAGAGTTAGTGTAGAGTTAGTGTAAGTGTAGAGTTAGTGTAGAGTTAGTGTAAGTGTAGAGTTAGTGTAGAGTTAGTGTAAGTGTAGAGTTAGTGTAGAGTTAGAGTAAGTGTATTGTAAGTGTATTGTAGAGTTAGTTCAAGTGTAGAGTTAGTTCAAGTGTAGAGTTAGTGTAGAGTTAGTGTAAGTGTAGAGTTAGTGTAGAGTTAGTGTAAGTGTAGAGTTAGTGTAAGTGTAGTGTAGAGTTAGTGTAGAGTTAGTGTATGTGTAGGGTCCGTATAAGTGTAGAGTTAGTGTAGAGTTAGTGTAAGTGTAGAGTTAGTGTAAGTGTAGAGTTAGTGTATTGTAAGTGTATTGTAGAGTTAGTTTAAGTGTAGAGTTAGTGTAGAGTTAGTGTAAGTGTAGAGTTAGTGTAAGTGTAGTGTAAAGTTAGTTTAAGTGTAGAGTTAGTGTAGAGTTAGTGTAAGTGTAGGGTCAGTATAAGTGTAGAGTTAGTGTAGAGTTAGTGTAAGTGTAGGGTCAGTATAAGTGTAGAGTTAGTGTAGAGTTAGTGTAAGTGTAGGGTCAGTATAAGTGTAGAGTTAGTGTAAGTGTAGGTTTAGTGTAAGTGTAGGGTTAGTGTAGAGTTAGTGTAAGTGTAGAGTTAGTGTAGAGTTAGTGTAAGTGTAGCGTAGGGTTACTGTAAGTGTAGAGTTAGTGTAAAGTTAGTGTAAGTGTTGTAGAGTTAGTGTAAGTGTAGAGTTAGTGTAAAGTTAGTGTAAGTGTTGTAGAGTTAGTTTAAGTGTAGAGTTAGTGTAAGTGTAGAGGTAGTGTAGAGTTAGTGTATGTGTAGAGTTAGTGTATTGTAGAGTTAGTTTAAGTATAGAGTTAGTGTAAGTGTAGGTTCAGTATAAGTGTAGAGTTAGTGTAAAGTTAGTGTAAGTGTTGTAGAGTTAGTTTAAGTGTAGAGTTAGTGTAAGTGTAGAGTTAGTGTAGAGTTAGTGTATGTGTAGAGTTAGTGTATTGTAGAGTTAGTTTAAGTATAGAGTTAGTGTAAGTGTAGGTTCAGTATAAGTGTAGAGTTAGTGTAGAGTTAGTGTAAGTGTAGAGTTAGTGTAGAGTTAGAGTAAGTGTATTGTAAGTGTATTGTAAAGTTAGTTTAAGTATAGAGTTAGTGTAAGTGTAGGTTCAGTATAAGTGTAGAGTTAGTGTAGAGTTAGTGTAAGTGTAGAGTTAGTGTAGAGTTAGAGTAAGTGTATTGTAAGTGTATTGTAGAGTTAGTTTAAGTGTAGAGTTAGTGTAGAGTTAGTGTAAGTGTAGAGTTGGTGTAGAGTTAGTGTAAGTGTATTGTAGAGTTAGTTTAAGTGTAGAGTTAGTGTAGAGTTAGTGTAAGTGTAGGGTCAGTATAAGTGTAGAGTTAGTGTAGAGTTAGTGTAAGTGTAGGGTCAGTATAAGTGTAGAGTTAGTGTAAGTGTAGGTTTAGTGTAAGTGTAGGGTTAGTGTAAGTGTAGAGTTAGTGTATTGTAGAGTTAGTTTAAGTGTAGAGTTAGTGTAAGTGTAGGGTGAGTATAAGTGTAGAGTTAGTGTAGAGTTAAAGTAAGTGTATTGTAAGTGTATTGTAGAGTTAGTTTAGGTGTAGAGTTAGTGTAGAGTTAGTGTAAGTGTATTGTAGAGTTAGTTTAAGTGTAGAGTTAGTGTAAGTGTAGAGTTAGTGTAGAGTTAGTGTAAGTGTAGTGTAGCGTTAGTTTAAGTGTAGAGTTAGTGTAGAGTTAGTGTAAGTGTAGGGTCAGTATAAGTGTAGAGTTAGTGAAGAGTTAGTGTAGAGTTAGTGTAAGTGTAGGGTCAGTATAAGTGTAGAGTTAGTGTAAAGTTAGTGTAAGTGTAGAGTTAGTGTAGAGTTCGTGTAAGTGTAGCGTAGGGTTAGTGTAAGTGTAGAGTTAGTGTCGAGTTAGTGTAAGTGTATTGTAGAGTTAGTTTAAGTGTAGAGTAAGTTTAGAGTTAGTGTAAGTGTAGAGTCAGTATAAGTGTAGAGTTAGTGTAAGTGTAGAGTTAGTGTAGAGTTAGTGTAAGTGTATTGTAGAGTTAGTTTAAGTGTAGAGTTAGTGTAGAGGTAGTGTAAGTGTAGGGTCAGTATAAGTGTAGAGTTAGTGTAAGTGTATTGTAGAGTTAGTTTAAGTGTAGAGTTAGTGTAGAGTTAGTGTAGAGGTAGTGTAAGTGTAGGGTCAGTATAAGTGTAGAGTTAGTGTAGAGTTAGTGTAAGTGTATTGTAGAGTTAGTTTAAGTGTAGAGTTAGTGTAGAGTTAGTGTAAGTGTAGAGTTAGTGTAGAGTTAGTGTAAATGTAGGGTTAGTGTAAGTGTAGAGTTAGTGTAGAGTTAGTGTAAGTGTATTGTAGAGTTAGTTTAAGTGTAGAGTTAGTGTAGAGTTAGTGTAAGTGTAGAGTTAGTGTACGTGTAGTGTAGAGTTAGTTTAAGTGTAGAGTTAGTGTAGAGTTAGTGTAAGTGTAGAGTTAGTGTAGCGTTAGGGTTAATGTAGGGTTAGTGTAAGTGTAGAGTTAGTGTAGAGTTAGTGTAAGTGTAGTGTAGAGTTAGTTTAAGTGTAGAGTTAGTGTAGAGTTAGTTTAAGTGTAGAGTTAGTGTAGCGTTAGGGTTAATGTAGGGTTAGTGTAAGTGTAGAGTTAGTGTAGAGTTAGTGTAAGTGTAGTGTAGAGTTAGTTCTAGTGTAGAGTTAGTGTAGAGTTAGTGTAACTGTAGGGTCAGTATAAGTGTAGAGTTAGTGTGGAGTTAGTGTAAGTGTAGGGTCAGTATAAGTGTAGTGTTAGTGTAAGTGTAGTGTTAGTGTAACTGTAGTGTTAGTGTAAGTGTAGGTTTAGTGAAAGTGTAGGGTTAGTGTAAGTGTAGGGTCAGTATAAGTGTAGAGTTAGTGTGGAGTTAGTGTAAGTGTAGGGTCAGTATAAGTTTAGAGTTAATGTAGAGTTAATGTAAGTGTAGGTTTAGTGTAAGTGTAGTGTTAGTGTAAGTGTAAGTGTAGGGTTAGTGTAAGTGTAGGGTTAGTGTAAGTGTAGGTTTAGTGTAAGTGTAGTGTTAGTGTAAGTGTAGGGTTAGTGTAAGTGTAGGGTTAGTGTAAGTGTAGAGTTAGTGTAAATGTAGGGTTAGTGTAAGTGTAGTGTTAGTGTAAGTGTAGGTTTAGTGTAATTGTAGGGTTAGTGTAAGTGTAGGGTTAGTGTAAGTGTAGGGTTAGTGTAAGTGTAGTGTTAGTGTAAGTGTAGGTTTAGTGAAAGTGTAGGGTTAGTGTAAGTGTAGGGTTAGTGTAAGTGTAGGTTTAGTGTAAGTGTAGTGTTAGTGTAAGTGTAGGTTTAGTGAAAGTGTAGGGTTAGTGTAAGTGTAGGGTTAGTGTAAGTGTAGGGTTAGTGTAAGTGTAGTGTTAGTGTAAGTGTAGGTTTAGTGTAAGTGTAGTGTTAGTGTAAGTGTAGGTTTAGTGTAAGTGTAGTGTTAGTGTAAGTGTAGTGTTAGTGTAAGTGTAGGGTTAGTGTAAGTGTAGGGTTAGTGTAAGTGTAGGTTTAGTGTAAGTGTAGTGTTAGTGTAAGTGTAGGGTTAGTGTAAGTGTAGAGTTAGTGTAAATGTAGGGTTAGTGTAAGTGTAGTGTTAGTGTAAGTGTAGGTTTAGTGTAAGTGTAGTGTTA
This sequence comes from Silurus aristotelis, assembly GCF_946808225.1. Lineage (NCBI taxonomy): Eukaryota > Metazoa > Chordata > Actinopteri > Siluriformes > Siluridae > Silurus > Silurus aristotelis. The sequence goes on from NC_139593.1 coordinate 22,554,477, forward strand.
GTGTAAGTGTAGGGTTAGTGTAAGTGTAGGGTTAGTGTAAGTGTAGAGTTAGTGTAAATGTAGGGTTAGTGTAAGTGTAGTGTTAGTGTAAGTGTAGTGTTAGTGTAAGTGTAGTTTTAGTGTAAGTGTAGTGTTAGTGTAAGTGTAGTGTTAGTGTAAGTGTAGGTTTAGTGTAAGTGTAGTGTTAGTGTAAGTGTGGGTTTAGTGAAAGTGTAGGGTTAGTGTAAGTGTAGTGTTAGTGTAAGTGTAGGTTTAGTGTAAGTGTAGTGTAAGTGTAGTGTTAGTGTAAGTGTAGGGTTAGTGTAAGTGTACGTTTAGTGTATGTGTAGTGTTAGTGTAAGTGTAGGGTTAGTGTAAGTGTAGGGTTAGTGTAAGTGTAGAGTTAGTGTAAATGTAGGGTTAGTGTAAGTGTAGGGTTAGTGTAAGTGTAGTGTTAGTGTAAGTGTAGGGTTAGTGTAAGTGTAGGTTTAGTGTAAGTGTAGTGTTAGTGTAAGTGTAGGGTTAGTGTATGTGTAGTGTTAGTGTAAGTGTAGGGTTAGTGTAAGTGTAGGGTTAGTGTAAGTGTAGGGTTAGTGTAAGTGTAGTGTTAGTGTAAGTGTAGGGTTAGTGTAAGTGTAGGGTTAGTGTAAGTGTAGGGTTAGTGTAAGTGTAGGGTTAGTGTAAGTGTAGTGTTAGTGTAAGTGTAGAGTTAGTGTAAATGTAGATTTAGTGTAAGTGTAGGGTTAGTGTAAGTGTAGTGTTAGTGTAAGTGTAGTGTTAGTGTAAGTGTAGGTTTAGTGTAAGTGTAGTGTTAGTGTAAGTGTAGTGTTAGTGTAAGTGTAGTGTTAGTGTAAGTGTAGGTTTAGTGAAAGTGTAGGGTCAGTGTAAGTGTAGTGTCAGTGTAAGTGTAGTGTTAGTGTAAGTGTAGGGTTAGTGTAAGTGTAGGTTTAGTGAAAGTGTAGGGTTAGTGTAAGTGTAGTGTTAGTGTAAGTGTAGGGTTAGTGTAAGTGTAGGTTTAGTGTAAGTGTAGGGTTAGTGTAAGTGTAGGGTTAGTGTAAGTGTAGAGTTAGTGTAAGTGTAGGTTTAGTGTAAGTGTAGGGTTAGTGAAAGTGTAGGGTTAGTGTAAGTGTAGTGTTAGTGTAAGTGTAGGTTTAGTGTAAGTGTATTGTAGAGTTAGTTTAAGTGTAGAGTTAGTGTAGAGTTAGTGTAAGTGTAGGGTCAGTATAAGTGTAGAGTTAGTGTAGAGTTAGTGTAAGTGTACGGTCAGTATAAGTGTAGAGTTAGTGTAAGTGTAGGTTTAGTGTAAGTGTATGGTTAGTGTAAGTGTAGGTTTAGTGAAAGTGTAGGGTCAGTGTAGGTGTAGTGTTAGTGTAAGTGTAGGTTTAGTGAAAGTGTAGGGTCAGTGTAAGTGTAGTGTTAGTGTAAGTGTAGTGTTAGTGTAAGTGTAGGGTTAGTGTAAGTGTAGGTTTAGTGAAAGTGTAGGGTCAGTGTAAGTGTAGGGTTAGTGTAAGTGTAGGGTTAGTGTAAGTGTAGGGTTAGTGTAAGTGTAGGTTTAGTGAAAGTGTAGGGTCAGTGTAAGTGTAGTGTTAGTGTAAGTGTAGTGTTAGTGTAAGTGTAGGGTTAGTGTAAGTGTAGGTTTAGTGAAAGTGTAGGGTCAGTGTAAGTGTAGGGTTAGTGTAAGTGTAGGGTTAGTGTAAGTGTAGAGTTAGTGTAAGTGTAGGTTTAGTGTAAGTGTAGGGTTAGTGAAAGTGTAGGGTTAGTGTAAGTGTAGTGTTAGTGTAAGTGTAGGTTTAGTGTAAGTGTATTGTAGAGTTAGTTTAAGTGTAGAGTTAGTGTAGAGTTAGTGTAAGTGTAGGGTCAGTATAAGTGTAGAGTTAGTGTAGAGTTAGTGTAAGTGTAGGGTCAGTATAAGTGTAGAGTTAGTGTAAGTGTAGGTTTAGTGTAAGTGTATGGTTAGTGTAAGTGTAGAGTTAGAGTAGATTTAGTGTAGGGTTAGTGTAAGTGTAGAGTTAGTGTAAGTGTAGAGTTAGTGTCAGTGTAGTGTTAGTGTAAGTGTAGGTTTAGTGTAAGTGAAGGTTTAGTGTAAGTGTAGAGTTAGTGTAAGTGTAGAGTTAGTGTAAGTGTAAGGTTAGTGTAAGTGTAGAGTCAGTGTAGATTTAGTGTAGGGTTAGTGTAAGTGTAGAGTTAGTGTAAGTGTAGAGTTAGTGTAAGTGTAGGTTTAGTGTAAGTGAAGGTTTAGTGTAAGTGTAGAGTTAGTGTAAGTGTAGAGTTAGTGTCAGTGTAGAGTTAGTGTCAGTGTAGGTTTAGTGTAAGTGTAGGTTTAGTGTAAGTGTAGAGTTAGTGTAAGTGTAGAGTTAGTGTAAGTGTAAGGTTAGTGTAAGTGTAGAGTCAGTGTAGATTTAGTGTAGGGTTAGTGTAAGTGTAGAGTTAGTGTAAGTGTAAGGTTAGTGTAAGTGTAGAGTCAGTGTAGATTTAGTGTAGGGTTAGTGTAAGTGTAGAGTTAGTGTAAGTGTAGAGTTAGTGTCAGTGTAGAGTTAGTGTCAGTGTAGAGTTAGTGTCAGTGTAGGTTTAGTGTAAGTGTAGGTTTAGTGTAAGTGTAGAGTTAGTGTAAGTGTAGAGTTAGTGTAAGTGTAAGGTTAGTGTAAGTGTAGAGTCAGTGTAGATTTAGTGTAGGGTTAGTGTAAGTGTAGAGTTAGTGTAAGTGTAGAGTTAGTGTCAGTGTAGAGTTAGTGTCAGTGTAGAGTTAGTGTCAGTGTAGGTTTAGTGTAAGTGTAGGTTTAGTGTAAGTGTAGAGTTAGTGTAAGTGTAGAGTTAGTGTAAGTGTAAGGTTAGTGTAAGTGTAGAGTCAGTGTAGATTTAGTGTAGGGTTAGTGTAAGTGTAGAGTTAGTGTAAGTGTAAGGTTAGTGTAAGTGTAGAGTCAGTGTAGATTTAGTGTAGGGTTAGTGTAAGTGTAGAGTTAGTGTAAGTGTCGGTTTAGTGTAAGTGTAGGTTTAGTGTAAGTGTAGAGTTAGTGTCAGTGTAGTGTTAGTGTAAGTGTAGGTTTAGTGTAAGTGTAGGTTTAGTGTAAGTGTAGAGTTAGTGTAAGTGTAAGGTTAGTGTAAGTGTAGAGTCAGTGTAGATTTAGTGTAGGGTTAGTGTAAGTGTAGAACCCAGCCATTAGGGATGCACAAGCCAGTGCACTCTTAGTGCCGGTCCCAAGCCCGGGTAAATGGGGAGGGTTGCGTTAGGAAGGGCATCCAGCGTAAAACATGTGCCAAATCAAATATGCAGATTACAAATGAGAATTTCATACCGGATCGGTCGAGGCCCGGGTTAACAACGACCGCCACAGGTATCGTTAGCCGACAGGGTACCGGTGGAAATTGGGCTACTGTTGGCCGAAGGAGGAGAAGGAGAGGAGGAAGACGTCTACAGAGACGGCAGGGAAAGGAGAAGTGGAGGAGAGTGGAGGTTCGGTAATGTTGGTACTATGACGGGTAAAGGGAGAGAGGTAGCTGATATGATGGAGAGGAGAAAGGTAGATATGCTGTGTGTTCAGGAGACCAAGTGGAAAGGGAGTAAGGCCAGGAACATTGGAGGTGGGTTTAAACTGTTTTATTATGGTGTGGATGGGAAGAGAAATGGTGTAGGGGTGATTCTGAAGGAAGAATACAGTAAGAGTGTAGTGGAGGTAAAGAGAGTTTCTGATAGGGTGATGATCGTGAAGCTGGAAGTTGAAGGGATGATGATAAATGTCATCAGTGCCTATGCTCCACAAGTTGGCTGTGAGATGGAGGAGAAGGAAAAATTCTGGAGTGAATTAGATGAAGTGGTAGATGGTGTACCTAGGAAAGAACGATTGGTGATTGAAACAGACTTTAATGGGCATGTAGGTGAAGGGAACAGAGGTGATGAGGAGGTGTAAAGGATGGAAAGGGAAATGTGTTGACTAGTGAAGAGAGTGTGTTGAGAAGATGGAGGGAGTATTTTGAGCAGCTGATGAATGAGGAAAATCAGAGAGAGAGAAGGTTGGAGGATGTGGAGTTGGTGAAGCAGGATGTCGATAGGATTAGTAAGGAGGAAGTGAGAGCAGTGATTAAGAGGATGAAGAGTGGAAAGTCGGTTGGACCAGATGACATACCGGTAGAAGCATGGAGATGTTTAGGAGAGATGGCAGTGGAGTTTTTGACCAGATTGTTTAACAGGATTTTGGAAGATGAGAAGATGCCTGAGGAATGGAGAAGGAGTGTGCTGGTACCGATCTTTAAGCATAAGGGAGATGTGCAGACCTGCAGTAACTACAGGGGAATTAAGTTGATCAGTCACACCATGAAGTTCTGGAAAAGAGTAGTGGAAGCCAGGCTGAGAGAAGAGGTGACCATCTGTGAGCAACAGTATGGTTTCATGCCGAGGAAGAGCACCACAGACGCCTTATTTGCTTTGAGGATGTTGATGGAGAAGTATAGAGAAGGACAGAAGGAATTGCATTGTGTATTTGTGGATTTAGAGAAAGTGTACAACAGAGTGCCAAGAGAGGAGTTGTGGTATTGTATGAGGAAGTCTGATGTGTCAGAGAAGTATGTGAGGGTGGGTTTTTGTGCTGTAAGTGTAGGGTTAGTGTAGAGTTAGTGTAGAGTTAGTGTAGAGTTAGTGTAGGGTTAGTGTTAAGTTAGTGTAGGTTTAGTGTATGGTTAGGGTTGGTGTAGAGTTAGTGTAGGTTTAGTGTATGGTTAGTGTAGGGTTATGGTTAGTGAAGGGTTAGTGTATGGTTATGGGTAGTGCAGGGTTAGGTTTTGTGTAGGGTCATGGTTAGTGTAGGGTTAGCGAATGGTTATGGGTAGTGCAGTGTTAGGGTTGGTGTAGAATTAATGTAGGGTTAGGGTTAGTGTAGAGTAAGTGTATGGTTAGTGTAGGGTTAGTGTAGGGTTATGCTTAGTGTAGGGTTAGTGAATGGTTATGGGTAGTGCAGGGTTAGGGTTAGTGCAGGGTCATGGGTAGTGTAGGGTTAGGGTTAGTGTAGGGTTAGTGTAGAGTTAGTGTAGGGTTAGGGTTAGTGCAGGGTTATTGTAAGGATAGTGTAGGGTTATGGTTAGGGTTATTGTAGGGTTAGGGTTAGTGCAGGGTTATGGTTATTGTAGGGTTAGGGTTAGTGCAGGGTTATGATTATTGTAGGGTTAGTGAAGGGTTAGGGTTATTGTAGGGTTAGGGTTAGTGCAGAGTTAGGGTTATTGTAGGTTTAGGGTTAGTGCAGAGTTAGGGTTATTGTAGGGTTAGGGTTAGTGTAGGGTAAGGGTTAGTGTAGGGTTAGGGTTATTGTAGGGTTAGGGTTAGTGCAGAGTTAGGGTTATTGTAGGTTTAGGGTTAGTGCAGAGTTAGGGTTATTGTAGGTTTAGGGTTAGTGTAGGGTTAGGGTTAGTGTAGGGTTAGGGTTATTGTAGGGTTAGGGCAGAGTTAGTGTAGGGTTAGGGTTAGTGCAGGGTTATTGTAAGGTTAGTGTAGGGTTATGGTTAGGGTTATTGTAGGGTTAGGGTTAGTGCAGGGTTATGGTTATTGTAGGGTTAGGGTTAGTGCAGGGTTATGGTTATTGTAGGGTTAGTGAAGGGTTAGGGTTATTGTAGAGTTAGGGTTAGTGCAGAGTTAGGGTTATTGTAGGTTTAGGGTTAGTGCAGAGTAAGGGTTATTGTAGGGTTAGGGTTAGTGTAGGGTTAGGGTTAGTGTAGGGTTAGGGTTATTGTAGGGTTAGGGTTAGTGCAGAGTTAGGGTTATTGTAGGTTTAGGGTTAGTGCAGAGTTAGGGTTATTGTAGGGTTAGGGTTAGTGTAGGGTTAGGGTTATTGTAGGGTTAGGGCAGAGTTAGTGTAGGGTTAGGGTTAGTGCAGGGTTATTGTAAGGTTAGTGTAGGGTTATGGTTAGGGGTATTGTAGAGTTAGGGTTAGTGCAGGGTTTTGGTTATTGTAGGGTTAGGGTTAGTGCAGGGTTATGGTTATTGTAGGGTTAGTGAAGGGTTAGGGTTATTGTAGAGTTAGGGTTAGTGCAGAGTTAGGGTTAGTGTAGGGTTAGGGTTATTGTAGGTTTAGGGTTAGTGCAGAGTTAGGTTTATTGTAGGGTTAGGGTTAGTGTAGGTTTAGGGTTATTGTAGGGTTAGGGTTATTGTAGGGTTAGGGCAGAGTTAGGGTTATTGTAGGGTTAGGGTTAGTGCAGAGTTAGGGTTATTGTAGGTTTAGGGTTAGTGCAGAGTTAGGGTTATTGTAGGGTTAGGGTTAGTTTAGGGTTATTGTAGGGTTAGGGTTATTGTAGGGTTAGGGCAGAGTTAGGGTTATTGTAGGGTTAGGGTTAGTGTGGGGTTAGGTTTATTGTAGGGTTAGGGCAGAGTTAGGGTTATTGTAGGGTTAGGGTTAGTGCAGAGTTAGGGTTATTGTAGGTTTAGGGTTAGTGCAGAGTTAGGGTTATTGTAGGGTTAGGGTTAGTTTAGGGTTATTGTAGGGTTAGGGTTATTGTAGGGTTAGGGCAGAGTTAGGGTTATTGTAGGGTTAGGGTTAGTGTGGGGTTAGGTTTATTGTAGGGTTAGTGCAAAGTTAGGGTTATTGTAGGGTTATTGTAGGGTTAGGGTTATTGTCGGGTAAGGGTTATTGTAGGGTTAGGGTTAGTGCAGGGTTAGGGTTAGTGTAGGGTTAGTGTAGGGTTGGGCTTATTGTAGGGTTAGTGTAGGGTTAGTGTTTTATGTAGGTTTTGTGTAGGGTCATGGTTAGTGTAGGGTTAGTGAATGGTTATGGGTAGTGCAGTGTTAGGGTTGGTGTAGAATTAATGTAGGGTTAGGGTTAGTGTAGAGTAAGTGTATGGTTAGTGTAGGATTAGTGTAGGGTTATGCTTAGTGTAGGGTTAGAGAATGGTTATGGGTAGTGCAGGGTTAGGGTTAGTGCAGGGTCATGGGTAGTGTAGGGTTAGGGTTAGTGTAGGGTTAGTGTAGAGTTAGTGTAGGGTTAGGGTCAGTGCAGGGTTATTGTAAGGATAGTGTAGGGTTATGGTTAGGGTTATTGTAGGGTTAGCGTTAGTGCAGGGTTATGGTTATTGTAGGGTTAGGGTTAGTGCAGGGTTATGGTTATTGTAGGGTTAGTGAAGGGTTAGGGTTATTGTAGGGTTAGGGTTAGTGCAGAGTTAGGGTTATTGTAGGTTTAGGGTTAGTGCAGAGTTAGGGTTATTGTAGGGTTAGGGTTAGTGTAGGGTTAGGGTTAGTGAAGGGTTAGGGTTATTGAAGGGTTAGGGTTAGTGCAGAGTTAGGGTTATTGTAGATTTAGGGTTAGTGCAGAGTTAGGGTTATTGTAGGGTTAGGGTTAGTGTAGGGTTAGGGTTAGTGTAGGGTTAGGGTTATTGTAGGGTTAGGGTTAGTGCAGAGTTAGGGTTATTGTAGGGTTAGGGTTAGTGTAAGGTTAGGGTTAGTGTAGGGTTAGGGTTATTGTAGGGTTAGGGCAGAGTTAGTGTAGGGTTAGGGTTAGTGCAGGGTTATTGTAAGGTTAGTGTAGGGTTATGGTTAGGGTTATTGTAGGGTTAGGGTTAGTGCAGGGTTATGGTTATTGTAGGGTTAGTGAAGGGTTAGGGTTATTGTAGGGTTAGGGTTAGTGCAGGGTTATGGTTATTGTAGGGTTAGTGAAGGGTTAGGGTTATTGTAGGGTTAGGGTTAGTGCAGAGTTAGGGTTAGTGTAGGGTTAGGGTTAGTGCAGAGTTAGGTTTATTGTAGGGTTAGGGTTAGTGTAGGGTTAGGGTTATTGTAGGGTTAGGGTTATTGTAGGGTTAGGGCAGAGTTAGGGTTATTGTAGGGTTAGGGTTAGTGCAGAGTTAGGGTTATTGTAGGTTTAGGGTTAGTGCAGAGTTAGGGTTATTGTAGGGTTAGGGTTAGTGTAGGGTTAGGGTTAGTGAAGGGTTAGGGTTATTGTAGGGTTAGGGTTAGTGCAGAGTTAGGGTTATTGTAGATTTAGGGTTAGTGCAGAGTTAGGGTTATTGTAGGGTTAGGGTTAGTGTAGGGTTAGGGTTATTGTAGGGTTAGGGTTATTGTAGGGTTAGGGTTAGTGCAGAGTTAGGGTTATTGTAGGGTTAGGGTTAGTGTAAGGTTAGGGTTAGTGTAGGGTTAGGGTTATTGTAGGGTTAGGGCAGAGTTAGTGTAGGGTTAGGGTTAGTGCAGGGTTATTGTAAGGTTAGTGTAGGGTTATGGTTAGGGTTATTGTAGGGTTAGGGTTAGTGCAGGGTTATGGTTATTGTAGGGTTAGTGAAGGGTTAGGGTTATTGTAGGGTTAGGGTTAGTGCAGGGTTATGGTTATTGTAGGGTTAGTGAAGGGTTAGGGTTATTGTAGGGTTAGGGTTAGTGCAGAGTTAGGGTTAGTGTAGGGTTAGGGTTAGTGCAGAGTTAGGTTTATTGTAGGGTTAGGGTTAGTGTAGGGTTAGGGTTATTGTAGGGTTAGGGTTATTGTAGGGTTAGGGCAGAGTTAGGGTTATTGTAGGGTTAGGGTTAGTGCAGAGTTAGGGTTATTGTAGGTTTAGGGTTAGTGCAGAGTTAGGGTTATTGTAGGGTTAGGGTTAGTTTAGGGTTAGTGTAGGGTTAGGGTTATTGTAGGGTTAGGGTTATTGTAGGGTTAGGGCAGAGTTAGGGTTATTGTAGGGTTAGGGTTAGTGTGGGGTTAGGTTTATTGTAGGGTTAGTGCAAAGTTAGGGTTATTGTAGGGTTATTGTCGGGTAAGGGTTATTGTAGGGTTAGGGTTAGTGCAGGGTTAGGGTTAGTGTAGGGTTAGGGTTAGTGTAGGGTTAGGCTTCTTGTAGGGTTAGTGTAGGGTTAGTGTAGGGTTAGGGTTAGTGCAGAGTTAGGGTTATTGTAGGGTTAGTGCAGGGTTAGGGTTATTGTAGGGTTAGGGTTAGTGCAGAGTTAGGGTTATTGTAGGTTTAGGGTTAGTGCAGAGTTAGGGTTATTGTAGGGTTAGGGTTAGTTTAGGGTTAGTGTAGGGTTAGGGTTATTGTAGGGTTAGGGTTATTGTAGGGTTAGGGCAGAGTTAGGGTTATTGTAGGGTTAGGGTTAGTGTGGGGTTAGGTTTATTGTAGGGTTAGTGCAAAGTTAGGGTTATTGTAGGGTTATTGTCGGGTAAGGGTTATTGTAGGGTTAGGGTTAGTGCAGGGTTAGGGTTAGTGTAGGGTTAGGGTTAGTGTAGGGTTAGGCTTCTTGTAGGGTTAGTGTAGGGTTAGTGTAGGGTTAGGGTTAGTGCAGAGTTAGGGTTATTGTAGGGTTAGGGTTAGTGTAGGGTTAGAGTTAGTGCAGAGTTAGGTTTAGTGCAGGGTTAGGCTTATTGTAGGGTTAGGGTTAGTTTAGGGTTAGTGTAGGGTTAGGGTTATTGTAGGGTTAGGGTTATTGTAGGGTTAGGGCAGAGTTAGGGTTATTGTAGGGTTAGGGTTAGTGTGGGGTTAGGTTTATTGTAGGGTTAGTGCAAAGTTAGGGTTATTGTAGGGTTATTGTCGGGTAAGGGTTATTGTAGGGTTAGGGTTAGTGCAGGGTTAGGGTTAGTGTAGGGTTAGGGTTAGTGTAGGGTTAGGCTTCTTGTAGGGTTAGTGTAGGGTTAGTGTAGGGTTAGGGTTAGTGCAGAGTTAGGGTTATTGTAGGGTTAGGGTTAGTGTAGGGTTAGAGTTAGTGCAGAGTTAGGTTTAGTGCAGGGTTAGGCTTATTGTAGGGTTAGGGTTAGTGCAGAGTTGGGGTTATTGTAGGGTTAGGGTTAGTGCAGGGTTAGGGTTATTGTAGGGTTAGTACAGAGTTAGGGTTATTGTAGGGTTAGGGTTAGTGCAGGGTTAGGGTTAGTGCAGGGTTAGGGTTAGTGCAGGGTTAGGGTTAGTGTAGGGTTCAGGTTAATGTAGGGTTAAGGTTAGTGTAGGGTTAGTTAGGGTTAGGGTTATTGTAGGGTTAGGGTTATTGTATGGTTAGGGTTAGTGCAGGGTTATGGTTATTGTAGGGTTAGTGTAGAGTAAGGGTTATTGTAGGGTTAGGGTTAGTGCAGAGTTAGGGTTATTGTAGGGTTAGGGTTAGTGCAGGGTTAGGTTTAGGGTTAGTGCAGAGTTAGGGTTTTTGTAGGGTTAGGGTTAGTGTGTGGTTAGGTTTATTGTAGGGTTAGTGTAGGGTTGGGGTTATTGTAGGGTTAATGTAGGGTTAGGATTAGTGTAGGGTTAGGGTTAGTGCAGGGTTAGGGTTAGTTTAGGGTTAGTGTAGGGTTAGGGTTAGTGTGGGGTTAGGGTTATTGTAGGGTTAGGATTAGTGTGGGGTTAGGATTATTGTAGGGTTAGGATTATTGTAGGGTTAGTGTAGGGTTAGGGGTCGTGCAGAGTTGGGGTTATTGTAGGGTTAGGGTAGTGCAGTGTTAGGGTTAGTGTAGGGTTAGGGTTAGTGCAGAGTTAGGGTTATTGTAGGCTTAGGGTTACTGTAGGGTTAGGGTTAGTGAAGGGTTAATGTAGGGTTAGGGTTAGTGCAGAGTTAGGGTTAGTGCAGAGTTAGGGTTATAGTAGAGTTGGGGTTATTGTAGGGTTAGGGTTAGTGCAGGGTTAGGCTTATTGTAGGGTTAGTGTAGGGTTAGGGTTAGTGTAGGGTTAGGCTTATTGTCGGGTTAGTTTAGGGTTAGTGTTAGTGTAGGGTTAGGGTTAGTGTAGGGTTAGGGTTAGTGCAGAGTTAGGGTTATTGTAGGGTTAGGGTTAGTGCAGAGTTAGGGTTATATTAGAGTTAGGGTTAGTGCTTGGCTAGGCTTATTGTAGCGTTAGTGTAGGGTTAGGCTTATTGTAGGGTTAGTGTAGGGTTAGGCTTATTGTAGGGTTAGGGTTAGTGTAGGGTTAGGGTTATTGTAGGGATAGGGTTAGTGTATGGTCAGGGTTAGGGTTAGTGCAGGGTAAGGGTTAGTGCAGAGTTAGGGTTATAGTAGAGTTAGGGTTATTGTAGGGTTAGGGTTAGTGCAGGGTTAGGCTTATTGTAGGGTTAGTGCAGAGTTAGGGTCATAGTAGAGTTTGGGTTATTGTATGGTTAGGGTTAGTGCAGGTTTAGGCTTATTGTAGGGTTAGGGTTAGTGTAGAGTTAGGGTTATTGTAGGGTTAGGGTTAGTGCAGAGTTAGGGTTATTGTAGGGTTAGGGTTAGTGTAGAGTTAGGGTTATTGTAGAGTTAGGCTTATTGTAGGGTTAGGGTTAGTGTAGGGTTAGGGTTAGGCTTAGTTCAGGGTTAGGCTTAGTGTAGGGTTAGGGTTAGTGTAGGGTTAGGGTTAGTGCAGGGTTAGGCTTATTGTAGGGTTAGGGTTAGTTCAGGGTTAGGCTTATTGTACAGTTAGGGTTAGTGCAGAGTTTGGGTTATTGTAGGGTTAGGGTTAGTGCAGGGTTAGGGTTATTGTAGGGTTAGGGTTAGTGCAGAGTTAGGGTTATTGTAGGGTTATGGTTAGTGCAGGGTTAGGGTTATTGTAGGGTTAGTGTAGGGTTAGGGTTAGTTCAGGGTTAGGCTTAGTGTAGGGTTAGGGTTAGTGCAGGGTTAGGCTTATTGTAGGGTTAGGGTTAGTGCAGGGTTAGGCTTATTGTAGGGTTAGGGTTAGTGCAGAGTTTGGGTTATTGTAGGGTTAGGGTTAGTGCAGGGTTAGGGTTATTGTAGGGTTAGGGTTAGTGCAGAGTTAGGGTTATTGTAGGGTTAGGGTTAGTGCAGGGTTAGGGTTATTGTAGGGTTAGGGTTAGTGCAGGGTTATGGTTAGTGTAGGGTTAGGGTTAGTGTAGGGTTAGGGTTAGTGTAGGGTTAGTGTAGGGTTAGGGTTAGTGTAGGGTTAGGGTTAGTGCAGGGTTAGGCTTATTGTAGGGTTAGGGTTAGTGCAGGGTTAGGCTTATTGTAGGGTTAGGGTTAGTGCAGAGTTTGGGTTATTGTAGGGTTAGGGTTAGTGCAGGGTTAGGGTTATTGTAGGGTTAGGGTTAGTGCAGAGTTAGGGTTATTGTAGGGTTAGGGTTAGTGCAGGGTTAGGGTTATTGTAGGGTTAGGGTTAGTGTAGGGTTAGGGTTAGTGTAGGGTTAGGGTTAGGGTTAGTTCAGGGTTAGGCTTAGGTAGGGTTAGGGTTAGTGCAGGGTTAGGCTTATTTTAGGGTTAGGGTTAGTGCAGAGTTTGGGTTATTGTAGGGTTAGGGTTAGTGCAGGGTTAGGGTTATTGTAGGGTTAGGGTTAGTGCAGGGTTAGGGTTAGTGTAGGGTTAGGGTTAGTGCAGGGTTAGGGTTAGTGTAGGGTTAGGGTTAGTGTAGGGTTAGTGTAGGGTTAGGGTTAGTGTAGGGTTAGGGTTAGTGTAGGGTTAGGGTTATTGTAGGGTTATTGTAGGGTTAGTGTTATTGTAGGGTTATGGTTATTGTAGGGTTAGGGTTATTTTAGGGTTAGTGTAGGGTTAGGGTTAGTGTAGGGTTAGGGTTATTGTAGGGTTAGGGTTAGGGTTAGTGTAGGGTTTGTGTAGGGTTAGGGTTTGTGTAGGGTTAGTGTAGTGTCAGGGTTAGTGTAGGGTTAGGGTTAGAGTAGGGTTATTTTAATTTTCAATTCAATTCATTTTTATTTGTATAGCGCTTTTAACAATGAACATTGTCTCAAAGCAGCTTTACACAGATAATGCGGTGATTAAAAATGAATATGTTCTTTATGAGTAAGTTTGTTCCTGATGAGCAAGCCGGTGGCGACTGGCGACTGTGGCAAGGAAAAACTCCCCGAGATGGCATAAGGAAGAAACCTTGAGAGGACCCAGACTCAAGAGGGAACCTCATCCTCATCTGGGTTACACCGAATGTCCATTTGTGGCAGGTATACAATGTTGCGGGGTGCAGTGATGATGATCAAAAGCGAACTGTATTCCTGAGTCAGTGTAGGAGACTGTTGACATCAACTGCAGTCCAATCCATCCTCAAAGCTCCCGTTCTTACTCCGGAATTTCATGGAACCACCCAAGGCTTTGATAACAAACCTTCCCCAGCTGCACAGAGTGGCCTCCGGTCAAAGAGAACACTATCCAGAGGCAGGCCTGGATGAAGTGGGAAGATCCACGGAGGGGAGAGGGGCAGGAACAGTGGTCACTGGAGCCTCAGGAGCATGTTTAACTCGACTGAGAGAGAGAGAGAGAGAGAGAGAGAGAGAGAGAGAGAGAGAGAGAGAGAGAGAGAGAAGAGGGTGACAGGAAGAGAAGGATATGGATTATTAAGTGTACCTATTGTTGCATGAGAGTAAAAGTCACTGTGCAGTTTGGACTCCGGCAAGACTCGCTATGGCAGCATAACTAAAAGGGAGAAACAGAAGGTAACACAGACATGAGGGATCTCTGAGATAAGAGACGACCCAACACACCACCGTCAACAAACCCAAGTGAACGCGTGAATGTGAGGGGACGACAGCATACAAATATCCCAGTTCACCAAACACTCTATATCCATGTTCCCTCCAGATCTGAGCCTTTACCTGAGAACAAATCTACTAATTAAAGGCTTGACTGATATGTTTTCAACCTCGACTTAAACACTGAGACTGTGTCTGAGTCCCGAACACTGATTGGAAGGTTGTTCCATAACTGTGGGGTTTATAAGAGAAACATCTGCCCCCTGCTGTAATCTTCATTATTGGAGGAACCAACAGATAGCCAGCACCTTTTGATCTAAGTAGGCGTGGAGGATCATACTGGTACAGAAGTTCACTTAGATACTGTGGCGTGAAAGCGTTAAGTGCTTTATACGTCAGTAGTAGTATTTTATAATCAATGCGAGATTTGATTGGGAGCAGTGTAGATGATTAATACAGGGGTGATGTGGTCATATTTCCTAGATCTAGTGAGGACTCTTGCTGCTGCATTCTGAACTAACTGAAGCTTATTTCTGCACTTACTCCAACACCCAGACAGTAAAGCGTTACAGTAGTCTAATCTAGAAGTAACAAAAGCATGAACTAGTTTTTCTGCATCCTGTAACGACATCATATTTCTAATTTTAGCAATATTTCTGAGGTGAAAGAAGGAGATCCTGGTGATATTATTCACGTGAGACTCAAAGGAAAGACTCGAGTCAATAATCACACCAAAGTCTTTGACAGCCGTACAAGCTGAAACAGAAACACCATCCAGAGAAGCTACGTAATTGGAAAGTTTGCTTCTAGCTGCATGTGGTCCTAGTAAAAATACTTCTGTCTTATCGGAGTTGAGCAGAAGAAAGTTATCAAGCATCCACTGTCTAATGTCCTTTACACACTCCTCAACATTGTTAAGCTGATCTCTCTCATCTGGCTTTGCTGAAATATATAGCTGTGTATCATCAGCATAGCAATGGAATCTAATACCATGTTTATGAATAATTTCTCCAAGAGGCAGCAGATATAAAGAAAAAAGTAGAGGGCCTAAGACAGATCCTTGAGGAACACCAAACTTTACCTCAGAGAGTGTGGAGAACTCACCATTTACATCAACAAACTGATAGCGATCAGTCAAATAAGACCTGAGCCAAGAGAGAGCCGTTCCCTTTATTCCAACAACGTTCTCAAGTCTAGCAAGCAGTATGGTGTGATCAATGGTGTCAAAAGCTGCACTAAGGTCGAGCAAAACAAGTAAGGAGACAAAACCCTGATCAGAGGCCAATAACCGGTCATTTACCACCTTAACTAGCGCCGTCTCTGTGCTATGATGAGACCGAAATCCTGACTGATACATTTCAAAAATATTATTCATAAGTAGGTGTGAGCAGAACTGCTGTGCTACAACCTTTTCCAAAATTTTGGCTATGAAGGGGAGATTTGATATTGGTCTGTAGTTGGACAGCTGACATGGGTCAAGGTCAGGTTTCTTAATTAGGGGGTGGATAACTGCCAGTTTGAAGGATTTTGGTACAAAACCAGTGCTAATGGAAGAGTTTATTATTTTTAAAACAGGTTCAATTACCTCTGGAGTGATCTGTTTAAAGAAACTTGTAGGCGAGGGATCGAGAATGCAGGTTGATGATTTTGATGAGGAAATTAATGAAATTAAGTCATTCTCGTGAATAGGAGTAAAACTTTGTAATTGATTGTCTGTTATAATTACACTGCTGTCTACAGGGTTACTTGTCAAATAATTTGGATTTATATTAACCGTCTGGATTTTTTGCCTGATGTTTTCAATTTTATTATTAAAAAAGTTGATGAAATCATTACTACCTATTGATGGTGTGCATGTGAGTGCAGTGCTTTTATTTCCTGTTCATTTTGCTACTGTGCTGAATAAAAATCTAGGATTCTGCTTGTTATTTTCTATGAGGGTGGAGAAATATGCTGATCTAGCAGCACTAAGAGATTTTCTATAAATTAGGAGGCTCTCCTTCCATGCTATTTGAAATACTGTTAATTTTGTTTGACGCCATTTACGTTCTAATTTTCGAGTGGTCTGTTTTAAGGTGTGTGTATGATCATTATACCACTGTGCTAATTTTTTCTCCCTGATCATTTTGGTCTTAAGGGGAGCTACATCATCTAGGGTATAACGTAATGTTGATTCTAGGTGTTTAGTGGCCCAGTCGAGCTCTGCAGGGTCTGACAGAGATCTATCTAATATCGTCATTTCTGGAAGATTGTTAATAAAACGTGCTGCTGTAGCTGACGTGAAAGTACGCTTAACACGATAACGTGGTGAAGTAGTAATGCAATGACAGAGGCAAATTTTAAAAGAGATGAGATAATGGTCTGAAATAGCTTCAGACTGTGGAATTATGACTACGTTTTTTTATTTTTAATCCAATGTTAACAACAAATCGAGAGTGTGTCCACCACTATGAGTGGGTCCTATAACATTCTGATTAATTCCAACTGAATCTAGAATGGACACAACAGCTGCTCTTAAGGAGTCTTCCTGATGATCAAAATGAATGTTAAAATCACCAATAATTAATGCTTTGTCTAGAGAAGTAACTAAATTTGTGATGAAATCTGCAAATTCTATGAGAAAATCAGAGTCGGGCCCCTGGGGGTCTATAAATAATAATGACTGACTGGACCTGCTTTCGGACACTGAATATTTTATGCTGTTGTAAAGAACTTCAAATGTTTTACATTTGTGTTTAGTCTTTTGTCTGACGTTTAGATTATTATTATAAATAGCTGCGACTCCGCCTCCTCTGCCATTTAGACGGGGTTGGTGTATGTAGCTATACCCAGGAGGACTCGCTTCATTTAATGCTAAATATTCATTTGGTTTAATCCATGTTTCTGTCAAACACATTATTTTAAACTCCTGGTCGGTAATAATTTCGTTTATAGTCAGCGCTTTAGACGTGAGAGATCTAATATTCAGCAATCCTATCTTTAGATCAGAGGTGCTGCTGTGTGTTCAGTCCTATTTAATTTTATGTTAATCAGGTTACTAAAACAGACTTTCTGAGAATTCCTATATTTTGGTTTCGCTCGGGGGACAGACACAGTCTCAATTTGGTGGATCCTGAGTGACGACTCTGTGCAGCTAGCAGACGGTCGGTTTAGCCTGTCTGTCTGCTCCCTGGCCTTGGCTCTAGACAGTCACTTGTTAACTAGTGCTGTTCTGAGACTATGACCTATACTACAAGAAATGAGAGCAGCACCTTCCCGAGTGGGATGGACACCGTCCCGCCCTAACAGGCCAGCCTTGCCCTCAAAAATGCTCCAATTATTAATGAAGCCCACATTGTTTTTGGAGGGTTATTGTAGGGTTAGGGTTATTGTAGGGTTAGTGTAGGGTTAGAGTTATTGTAGGGTTAGTGTAGGGTTAGGGTTATTGTAGGGTTAGTGTAGGGTTAGGGTTATTTTAGGGTTAGTGTAGGGTTAGTGTTATTGTAGGGTTAGGGTTAGTGTAGGGTTAGGGTTATTTTAGGGTTAGTGTAGGGTTAGGGTTAGTGTAGGGTTAGGGTTTGTGTAGGGTTACGGTTAGTGTAGGGTTATTGTAGGGTTAGGGTTAGTGTAGGGTTAGGGTTAGGGTTATTGTAGGGTTAGGGTTAGGGTTAGTGTAGGGTTTGTGTAGGGTTAGTGTAGTGTCAGGGTTAGTGTAGGGTTAGGGTTAGTGTAGGGTTAGGGTTAGTGTAGGGTTAGGGTTATTGTAGGGTTAGGGTTAGTGTAGGGTTAGGGTTATTGTAGGGTTAGTGCAGGGTTAGGGTTATTGTAGGGTTAGGGTTATTGTAGGGTTAGTGCAGGGTTAGGGTTATTGTAGGGTTAGGGTTAGTGTAGGGTTAGGGTTAGTGTAGGGTTAGTGCAGGGTTAGGGTTATTTTAGGGTTAGTGCGGGGTTAGGGTTATTGTAGGGTTAGGGTTAGTGTAGGGTTAGGGTTATTGTAGGGTTAGTGTAGGGTTTGTGCAGGGTTAGTGTAGGGTTAGGGTTAGTGTAGGGTTAGTGCAGGGTTAGGGTTATTGTAGGGCTAGGGTTAGTGTAGGGTTAGGGTTATTGTAGGGTTAGTGTAGGGTTAGGGTTAGTGCAGGGTTAGGGTTAGTGTAGGGGTAGGGTTAGTGCAGGGTTAGGGTTATTGTAGGGTTAGGGTTAGTGCAGGGTTAGGGTTAGTGTAGGGTTAGGGTTATTGTAGGGTTAGTGCAGGATTAGGGTTATTGTAGGGTTAGGGTTAGTGTAGGGTTAGGGTTATTGTAGGATTAGTGCAGGGTTAGGGTTATTGTAGGGTTAGGGTTAGTGTAGGGTTAGGGTTATTGTAGGGTTAGTGCAGGGTTAGGGTTATTGTAGGGTTAGGGTTAGTGTAGGGTTAGGGTTATTGTATTGTTAGTGTAGGGTTAGGGTTATTGTAGGGTTAGTGTAGGGTTAGGGTTATTGTAGGGTTAGGGTTAGTGTAGGGTTAGGGTTATTGTAGGGTTAGTGTAGGGTTAGGGTTATTGTAGGGTTAGGGTTAGTGTAGGGTTAGGGTTATTGTAGGGTTAGTGTAGGGTTAGGGTTATTGTAGGGTTAGGGTTATTGTAGGGTTAGTGTAGGGTTAGGCTTAGTGTATGGTTAGTGCAGGGTTAGGGTTATTGTAGGGTTAGGGTTAGTGTAGGGTTAGGGTTATTGTAGGGTTAGGGTTATTGTAGGGTTAGTGCAGGGTTAGGGTTATTGTAGGGTTAGTGCAGGGTTAGGGTTATTGTAGGGTTAGTGCAGGGTTAGGGTTAGTGTAGGGTTAGGGTTAGTGTAGGGTTAGTGCAGGGTTAGGGTTATTGTAGGGTTAGGGTTATTGTAGGGTTAGTGTAGGGTTAGGGTTATTGTAGGGTTAGGGTTATTGTAGGGTTAGTGTAGGGTTAGGGTTATTGTAGGGTTAGGGTTAGTGTAGGGTTAGTGCAGGGTTAGGGTTATTGTAGGGTTAGGGTTATTGTAGGGTTAGTGTAGGGTTAGGGTTATTGTAGGGTTAGTGTAGGGTTAGTGCAGGGTTAGGGTTATTGTAGGGTTAGTGCAGGGTTAGGGTTATTGTAGGGTTAGAATTAGTGTAGGGTTAGTGCAGGGTTAGGGTTATTGTAGGTTTAGTGTAGGGTTAGGGTTAGTGTAGGGTTAGTGCAGGGTTAGGGTTATTGTAGGGTTAGTGCAGGGTTAGGGTTATTGTAGGGTTAGGGTTAGTGTAGGGTTAGTGTAGGGTTAGGGTTATTGTAGGGTTAGTGCGGGGTTAGGGTTATTGTAGGGTTAGGGTTAGTGTAGGGTTAGTGTAGGGTTAGGGTTATTGTAGGGTTAGGGTTAGTGTAGGGTTAGTGCAGGGTTAGGGTTATTGTAGGGTTAGGGTTATTGTAGGGTTAGTGTAGGGTTAGGGTTATTGTAGGGTTAGGGTTATTGTAGGGTTAGTGTAGGGTTAGGGTTAGTGTAGGGTTAGTGCAGGGTTAGGGTTATTGTAGGGTTAGTGCAGGGTTAGGGTTATTGTAGGGTTAGTGCAGGGTTAGGGTTATTGTAGAGTTAGGGTTAGTGTAGGGTTAGTGTAGGGTTAGGGTTAGTGTAGGGTTAGTGCAGGGTTAGGGTTATTGTAGGGTTAGTGCAGGGTTAGGGTTATTGTAGGGTTAGGGTTATTGTAGGGTTAGTGTAGGGTTAGGGTTATTGTAGGGTTAGGGTTAGTGTAGGGTTAGTGCAGGGTTAGGGTTATTGTAGGGTTAGGGTTATTGTAGGGTTAGTGTAGGGTTAGGGTTATTGTAGGGTTAGGGTTATTGTAGGGTTAGTGTAGGGTTAAGGTTAGTGTAGGGTTGGTGCAGGGTTAGGGTTATTGTAGCGTTAGGGTTAGTGCAGGGTTAGGGTTATTGTAGGGTTAGTGCAGGGTTAGGGTTATTGTAGGGTTAGGGTTAGTGTAGGGTTAGTGCAGGGTTAGGGTTAGTGTAGGGTTAGTGCAGGGTTAGGGTTATTGTAGGGTTAGTGCAGGGTTAGGGTTATTGTAGGGTTAGGGTTATTGTAGGGTTAGTGTAGGGTTAAGGTTAGTGTAGGGTTAGTGCAGGGTTAGGGTTATTGTAGCGTTAGGGTTAGTGCAGGGTTAGGGTTATTGTAGGGTTAGTGCAGGGTTAGGGTTATTGTAGGGTTAGGGTTAGTGTAGGGTTAGTGCAGGGTTAGGGTTATTGTAGGGTTAGTGCAGGGTGAGGGTTATTGTAGGGTTAGGGTTAGTGTAGGGTTAGTGTAGGGTTAGGGTTAGTGTAGGGTTAGTGCAGGGTTAGGGTTAGTGTAGGGTTAGTGCAGGGTTAGGGTTATTGTAGGGTTAGTGCAGGGTTAGGGTTATTGTAGCGTTAGGGTTAGTGCAGGGTTAGGGTTATTGTAGGGTTAGTGCAGGGTTAGGGTTATTGTAGGGTTAGGGTTAGTGTAGGGTTAGTGCAGGGTTAGGGTTATTGTAGGGTTAGTGCAGGGTTAGGGTTATTGTAGGGTTAGGGTTAGTCTAGGGTTAGTGCAGGGTTAGGGTTAGTGTAGGGTTAGTGCAGGGTTAGGGTTAGTGTAGGGTTAGTGCAGGGTTAGGGTTATTGTAGGGTTAGTGCAGGGTTAGGGTTATTGTAGGGTTAGGGTTATTGTAGGGTTAGTGTAGGGTTAAGGTTAGTGTAGGGTTAGTGCAGGGTTAGGGTTATTGTAGCGTTAGGGTTAGTGCAGGGTTAGGGTTATTGTAGGGTTAGTGCAGGGTTAGGGTTATTGTAGGGTTAGGGTTAGTGTAGGGTTAGTGCAGGGTTAGGGTTATTGTAGGGTTAGTGCAGGGTTAGGGTTACTGTAGGGTTAGGGTTAGTGTAGGGTTAGTGCAGGGTTAGGGTTAGTGTAGGGTTAGTGCAGGGTTAAGGTTAGTGTAGGGTAAGTGCAGGGTTAGGGTTATTGTAGCGTTAGGGTTAGTGCAGGGTTAGGGTTATTGTAGGGTTAGTGCAGGGTTAGGGTTATTGTAGGGTTAGGGTTAGTGTAGGGTTAGTGCAGGGTTAGGGTTATTGTAGGGTTAGTGCAGGGTTAGGGTTACTGTAGGGTTAGGGTTAGTGTAGGGTTAGGGTTAGTGCAGGGTTAGGGTTATTGTAGGGTTAGTGCAGGGTTAGGGTTATTGTAGGGTTAGGGTTAGTGTAGGGTTAGTGCAGGGTTAGGGTTACTGTAGGGTTAGGGTTAGTGCAGGGTTAGGGTTATTGTAGGGTTAGTGCAGGGTTATGGTTATTGTAGGGTTAGGGTTAGTGTAGGGTTAGTGCAGGGTTAGGGTTATTGTAGGGTTAGTGCAGGGTTAGGGTTACTGTAGGGTTAGGGTTAGTGTAGGGTTAGTGCAGGGTTAGGGTTAGTGTAGGGTTAGTGCAGGGTTAGGGTTAGTGTAGGGTTAGTGCAGGGTTAGGGTTATTGTAGGGTTAGTGCAGGGTTAGGGTTATTGTAGGGTTAGGGTTAGTGTAGGTGTAGTGTGTTATTTACGTTAAAGCGGTCCAAACATGATTTGGCGACATCTGCTGGTCGAACACCTGCAACTTAAATAGAAACAAGCAGTCACCTGCTACTGATTTACTGCAATACTGTATTATTTCTGTATTTACAGATCAGCCATGTGTATTGTACAGAGAAATATCCTGTATAGAGACCAATCACAGTGCCAGGATCTCGCGGTGGGCGTGGCTATGACGAGGGGGACGGAGTGGAACCCGGAAGTGTGTTGGTGCGGAGTGTTTAGTTGTGACGGAAACTGCAGACAACAAACAGACATGTGGTTACAATGAAGTTATTAAGTTCTAAGATGGCAGGAACGACAGTGAAGTGGTTTTGGCTGTGGAACGCTGCGGCCTGCTGCTGTCTGGCTGACGGTGAGTTTCTGAGTTTATTTCGGGATTATTGTGTTGGCGGAAGTGAGTTTTTATATCACTGTCCGTGTAGAAATCAGAGAGGAATAATAATAATAATAATAATAATAATAATAATAATAATAATAATAACGAGGTGCAATTACAAATAAGACTAATTTTGTATGAATCATTATGCGGACGGACAGTAAAATAACCGTCGTTGTTTATAAAAAAAAAAAACATATCTTTGTTTACGAACGGCCCCCGTGACGCCACTTCCGCTTCATCAGACGTCAGCTACGTCAGCGGTTTCTACTCCAACACGCCTCAGAGACTGTCGAAGTACAGCTGGTTCGGGAACGCACGCCTTTTCCGGTTCCGGGTTCCGGAGGAGGCAGAGCTCTTGCGCTGGTCCCTGA
>NC_139593.1:22601042-22603542 GCF_946808225.1 Silurus aristotelis
TGTGTGTGTGTGTGTGTGTGTGTGTGTGTGTGTGTGTGTGTGTGTGTGTGAGAGAGAGAGCACTTGTATTGACAGTGGAGGAGTATTGAGGTGTGTGTGTGTGTGTGTGTGTGTGTGTGAGAGAGAGAGAGCACTTGTATTGACAGTGGAGGAGTATTGAGGTGTGTGTGTGTGTGTGTGTGTGAGAGAGAGAGCACTTGTATTGACAGTGGAGAAGTATTGAGGTGTGTGTGTGTGTGTGTGTGTGTGTGTGTGTGTGTGTGTGTGTGAGAGAGAGAGCACTTGTATTGACAGTGGAGGAGTATTGAGGTGTGTGTGTGTGTGTGTGTGTGAGAGAGAGAGCACTTGTATTGACAGTGGAGGAGTATTGAGGTGTGTGTGTGTTTGTGTGTGTGTGTGTGTGTGTGTGTGTGTGTGTGTGTGTGTGTGTGTGTGAGAGAGAGAGCACTTGTATTGACAGTGGAGGAGTATTGAGGTGTGTGTGTGTTTGTGTGTGTGTGTGTGTGTGTGTGTGTGTGTGTGTGTGTGTGTGTGTGTGTGTGTGAGAGAGCACTTGTATTGACAGTGGAGGAGTATTGAGGTGTGTGTGTGTGTGTGTGTGTGTGTGTGTGTGTGTGTGTGTGTGTGTGTGTGTGTGTGTGAGAGAGAGAGCACTTGTATTGACAGTGGAGGAGTATTGAGGTGTGTGTGTGTTTGTGTGTGTGTGTGTGTGTGTGTGTGTGTGTGTGTGTGTGTGTGTGTGTGTGTGTGTGTGTGTGTGTGTGTGAGAGAGAGAGCACTTGTATTGACAGTGGAGGAGTATTGAGGTGTGTGTGTGTTTGTGTGTGTGTGTGTGTGTGTGTGTGTGTGTGTGTGTGTGTGTGTGTGTGTGTGTGTGAGAGAGCACTTGTATTGACAGTGGAGGAGTATTGAGGTGTGTGTGTGTGTGTGTGTGAGAGAGAGCACTTGTATTGACAGTGGAGGAGTATTGAGGTGTGTGTGTGTGTGTGTGATGGTGCTTGGGTTCTACAGGGAATAATATAAGAATATTACTGAGTCTGAATGAATTTTTATTAATTGAAGAATTTTGGTATTGTTTTTCTGATCAGTCGTAATAAAGTGATTTATTGTAATAAAGTCAGTTAATAATGAATAAAGACTCCTGAAGAGATTTAATATTAATAAATAAAAGCTGTGAGAAATCAGCCTGGATATCTGAGCAGAAACAGTGAGAAACAGGAGCGAGGATGAGTTAATGTCGTCTTGTGTTGTTGGTGGCAGAATCCAGACTTGTTTGTACACTGGTTACACTGGTTTGTTTACTTGCAGATGATTAATGGCTGTTGTGATTAAATTTGTATTATTTTTTTGTAGATGAAATTCTGTCAGAAGATTTCAGACTCTTTGCTGCAGAGTGAGAAGTGAGTGAGGTGAACAGTAGAGCAGGAGGACAAACAGATTGAGGAGTGATCATTATTTTAATTATTGAGGAATGAACATCATCAACACTACAGATGGTTTGTGTTTGCTGCGAGCTCCTGTTCACGAGAACACCGGTCTCTTTCCTGTGTGCGTCAGTCGTACTGTGACTGACGTTATGACTGAAATCCTACAGTGTGACATCAACAATCACTAAGGACTAAAAACAACACACGAGGTGGTCCTGGCATACGTGGATGGAAAAGGGTCTTTAGATGTGATGATGATGATGATGATGATGTACTGACAGCTGATATATAAATAAAGAACACTAAACAGTACACAATATTCAAATTATAAAAATAATTCAATATACTATAATTAGAATATTATGTAATGAATTATTATATTTTAATCAGAATGAATTAAAAATGATGTGATTAAATGATGATTTTCTTTTTAGACCTTTAATATTTCTGAACTACACAGAATTACACACTGGCTAAATTTAGCCCTAGGGAGTGTGTGTGTGTGTGTGTGTGTGTGTGTGTGTGTGTGTAATTAGATCTGTGCATCTATAAAGTTCCAGCGATGATGGTTTTTCAGTTTTCATCTCCTGACTGTCCGAGAGTCGGTGTGTAGCTTGAATTTCGCTGACGACGCATACACGGGAACACACTGCACACACACACACACACACACACACACACACACTTAACAATGGAAAACAAAACCTCATATTTTTGTGTATATGTATGTGTATGTTTGTGTGTGTGTACCTCTTCTTTGTTTCCTGTGGAACTACAGCTTTCACTAACAAGCTCTTGTATTGTTCAGACTTCAAGTAGCGACTGTACGAGTCCTACACCACACACACAGACACACACACACAGAGAGTAGGGTTAGGGTCAGGGTAGACATAGTTTGTATTCCTTTTGGAGATGTTGAGCTGTGGTGTGAAGCTCTGACCTTCTTCATGAGGAAGTAGATGTGCATCTGTGCGCTGTCGAAGACGAAGCGGTTTGGGTTCTTCATCCCCTCCAGAGTGACGGCCATCGTTTTACCGTCGATGTTGACCGAGTGTGTGGCTCCTGGCGCGAGG
>NC_139593.1:22606042-22613542 GCF_946808225.1 Silurus aristotelis
GTGATGGTGTGTGATTGTGTGTGAGATGGTGAGATGGTTTGTGATGGTGTAAGATGGTGAGATGGTGTGAGATGGTGTGTGATGGTGTGAGATGGTGTGAGATGGTGTGTGATGGTGTGAGATGGTGTGAGATGGTGTGAGAGAGAGAGAGAGAGAGAGAGATAGTAGTGAGTTTAGTTAGTGAAGTTATTGTAGATGTTTTTGTGTGATAGTGTGAGATGGTGTGTGATAGTGTGAGATGGTGTGTGATGGTGTGTGATGGTGTGAGATGGTGTGTGATATGGTGTGTGTTGGTGTGAGATGTTGAGATGGTGTGAGATGGTGTGTGATGGTGTGTGAGATGGTGAGATGGTTTGTGATGGTGTAAGATGGTGAGATGGTGTGTGATAGTGTGAGATGGTGTGTGATGGTGTGTGATAGTGTGTGATAGTGTAAGATGGTGTGTGATGGTGTGTGAGATGGTGTAAGATGGTGTGTGAGATGGTAAGATGGTGTGTGAGATGGTGTGTGTTGGTGTGAGATGGTGAGATGGTTTGTGATAATGTGTGAGATAGTGTGTAATGGTGTCCTCACTAGATCTAGGAAATATGAGCACATCACCCCTGTATTAATCATCTACACTGCTCCCAATCAAATCTCGCATTGATTATAAAATACTACTACTGACGTATAAAGCACTTAACGCTCTCACGCCACAGTATCTAAGTGAACTTCTGTACCAGTATGATCCTCCACGCCTACTTAGATCAAAAGGTGCAGGCTATCTGTTGGTTCCTCAAATAATGAAGATTACAGCAGGGGGCAGATCTTTCTCTTATAAACCCCACAGTTATGGAACAGCCTTCCTATCAGTGTTCGGGACTCAGACACAGTCTCAGTGTTCAAGTCGAGGTTGAAAACATATTTATTCAGTCAAGTCTTTAATCAGTAGATTTGTTCTCAGGTAAAGGCTCAGATCTGGAGGGAACATTGATATAGAGTGTTTGGTGAACTGGGATATTTGTACGCTGTCGTCCCCTCACATTCACGTGTTCACTCAGGTTTGTTGATGGTGGTGTGGTGGATCGTCTCTTATCCCAGAGATCCTCATGTCTGTATTACCTTCTGCTTCTCCCTTTTAGTTATGCTGCCATAGCGAGTCTTGCCGGAGTCCAAACTGCACAGTGACTTTAACTCTCATGCAACAATAGGTACACTTAATAATCCATTTCCTTCTCCTCCTGTCTCTCTCTCTCTCTCTCTCTCTCTCTCTCTCTCTCTCTCTCTCTCTCGAGTTAAACATGCTCCTGAGGCTCCAGTGACCACTGTTCCTGCCCCTCTCCCCTCCGTGGATCTTCCCACTTCATCCAGGGCTGCCTCTGGATAGTGTTCTCTTTGACTGGAGGCCACTCTGTGCAGCTGGGGAAGGTTTGTCATCAGTGCCTTGGGTGGTTCCATGTAATTCCGGAGTAAGAACGGGAGCTTTGAGGATGGATTGGACTGTAGTTGATGTCAACAGTCTCCTACACTGACTCAGAAATACAGTTCGCTTTTGATCATCATCACTGCACCCCGCAACATTGTATACCTGCCACAAATGGACATTCGGTGTAACCCAGATGAGGATGGGTTCCCTCTTGAGTCTGGTTCCTCTCAAGGTTTCTTCCTTATGCCATCTCGGGGAGTTTTTCCTTGCCACAGTCGCCAGTCGCCACCGGCTTGCTCATCAGGGACAAACTTACTCATAAAGAACATATTCATTTTTAATCACCGCATTATCTGTGTAAAGCTGCTTTGAGACAATGTTCATTGTTAAAAGCGCTATACAAATAAACATGAATTGAATTGAATGGTGTGTGATGGTGAGATAGTGTGTGATGGTGTGAGATGGTGTGTGATTGTGTGTGAGATAGTGTGTGATGGTGTGAGATGGTGAGATGGTGTGTGATGGTGTAAGATGGTGTGTGATTGTGTGTGAGATAGTGTGTGATGGTGTGAGATGGTGAGATGGTGTGTGATGGTGTAAGATGGTGAGATGGTGTGTGATGGTGTGAGATGGTGAGATGGTGTGTGATGGTGTGAGATGGTGAGATGGTGTGAGATGGTGTGAGATGGTGAGATGGTTTGTGATAATGTGTTAGATGGTGTGTGATGGTGTGAGATGGTGTGTGATGGTGTGTGAGATGGTGTGTAATGGTGTGTGAGATGGTGTGTAATGGTGTGAGGTTGTGTGTGGTTGTGTGTGAGATGGTGAGAGTGTGTGTTATTGTGTGTGAGATGGTGAGATGGTGTGTGATGGTGTGAGATGGTGAGAGTGTGTGTTATTGTGTGTGAGATGGTGAGATGGTGTGAGATGGTGTGTGATGGTGTGAGATGGTGAGATGGTGTGTGATGGTGTGTGATGGTGTGAGATGCTGAAATGGTGAGATGGTTTGTGATAATGTGTTAGATGGTGTGTGAGATGGTAAGATGGTGTGTAATGGTGTGAGATGGTGTGTGGTTGTGTGTGAGATGGTGAGATGGTGTGTGATGGTGTGTGATTGTGTGTGAGATGGTGTGTGGTTGTGTGTGAGATGGTGAGATGGTGTGTGATGGTGTGAGATGGTGTGTGAGATGGTGAGATGGTGTGTGGTTGTGTGTGAGATGGTGTGATGGTGTGAGATGGTGTGTGATAGGGTGTGATGGTGTGTGATGGTGTGAGATGGTGTGTTTGTGTGTGATATGGTGAGATGGTGTGTGATATGGTGAGATGGTGTGTGATTGTGTGTGAGATGGTGAGATGGTGTGTGATGGTGTGAGATGGTTTGTGATAATGTGTGAGATGGTGTGTGATGGTGTGAGATGGTGTGTGAGATGGTGAGATGGTGTGTGATGGTGTGAGATGGTGTGAGATGGTGAGATGTTGTGTGATGGTGTGAGATGGTGTGTGATGGTGTGAGATGGTTTGTGATAATGTGTGATATGGTGTGTGATGGTGTGAGATGGTGAGATGGTGAGTGATGGTGTGAGATGGTGAGATGGTGAGTGATGGTGTGAGATGGTTTGTGATTGTGTGTGAGATGGTGAGATGGTGTGTGATTGTGTGTGAGATGGTGTGAGATGGTGTGAGATGGTGTGTGTGATGGTGTGTGTGATGGTGTGTGATGGTGTGTGAGATGGTGTGTGAGATGGTGTGTGAGATGGTGTGTGAGATGGTGTGTGAGATGGTGTGTGAGATGGTTTGTGATGGTGTGTGAGATGGTGTGTGATGGTGTGTGAGATGGTGTGTGATGGTGTGTGAGATGGTGTGTGATGGTGTGTGAGATGGTGTGCGATGGTGTGCGATGGTGTGTGATGGTGTGTGATGCTGAGATGGTTTGTGATAATGTGTTAGATGGTGTGTGATGGTGTGAGATGGTGTGTGATGGTGTGTGATGGTGTGAGATGCTGAGATGGTTTGTGATAATGTGTTAGATGGTGTGTGATGGTGTGAGATGGTGTGTGATGGTGTGTGAGATGGTGAGATGGTGTGTAATGGTGTGTGGTTGTGTGTGAGATGGTGAGATGGTGTGTGATGGTGTGAGATGGTGTGTGATGGTGAGAGATGGTGAGATGGTGTGTGATGGTGAGAGATGGTGTGTGATGGTGAGAGATGGTGAGATGGTGTGTGATGGTGTGTGATGGTGTGTGATTTTATTTTAAACCGCAACTTGTCTTTCAAATATTATATCAACCAAGTTACAAAAACAGCTTCTTTCACCTTAGAAATATTTCTAAGCTAAGAAATATGTTATCTATATCTGATGCAGAGAAGCTCGTCCATGCGTTTATGACCTCTAGAATAGACTACTGTAATGCATTACTAGGTGGATGTCCTGCATCATTAATAAACAAGCTTCAGTTAGTTCAGAATGCAGCAGCAAGAGTTCTTACTAGGTCAAGAAAATACGATCATATAACCCCAATCTTATCGTCCCTACATTGGCTTCCTATTAAGTTTCGAATAGACTACAAACTATTACTTCTCACTTATAAAGCACTAAATGGTTTGTCTCCATGTATCTCCAGTCTTCTAACACGCTACAATCCGTCACGCTCCGAGATCTCAAAACTCTGGGCTTCTAGTAGTTCCTAGAATAGCAAAGTCCACTAAAGGCGGTAGAGCATTTTCACATTTAGCTCCTAAACTCTGGAATAGTCTTCCTGACAGTGTTCGGGGTTCAGACACACTCTCCCAGTTTAAGTGCAGATTAAAAACATATCTTTTTAGCAAAGCCTACACATAACACACATCACACACATCACATCACAACCTTGTGCTCCAGAACATCTGATCACATGCACATTATCAACTTGTGCTGTTAATATCATGAACAGCAGCTACGCTAATTCCTCTCCACTGCTTCTCTTTCTCTCCCCATCCCGAGACACCCTGAGGTTTGGCCAGCTCCAGTCACGTCCCACCTCGTGATGATTACGGACCTTTGAAGAAGTAGATGCCGAACTCGCAAACATCCCGAATCATCTAGAGATGATTATGTGTGAGATGGTGAGATGGTGTGTGATGGTGTGAGATGGTGTGTGATGGTGTGTGAGATGGTGAGATGGTGTGTGATTGTGTGTGAGATGGTGAGATGGTGTGTGATGGTGTGAGATGGTTTGTAATAATGTGTGAGATGGTGTGTGATGGTGTGAGATTGTGTGTGAGATGGTGAGATGGTGTGTGAGATGGTGAGATGGTGTGTGATGGTGTGTGAGATGGTGTGTGATGGTGAGATGGTGTGAGATGGTGTGAGATGCTGAGATGGTGTGTGATTGTGTGTGAGATGGTGAGATGGTGAGATGGTGTGTGAGATGGTGAGATGGTGTGTGATGGTGTGTGAGATGGTGTGTGAGATGGTGTGTGAGATGGTGTGAGATGGTGTGAGATGGTGTGAGATGGTGTGAGATGGTGTGAGATGGTGTGAGATGGTGTGTGAGATGGTGTGTGAGATGGTGTGTGAGATGGTGTGTGAGATGGTGTGTGATGGTGTGTGATGGTGTGTGATGGTGTGTGATGGTGTGTGATGGTGTGAGATGCTGAGATGCTGAGATGGTGTGTGATTGTGTGTGAGATGATGTGTGATGGTGTGTGATAATGTGTGAGATGGTGGATAATGCTTGGAGATGAAGGCAAACAAAGGGAGATAAATTGGCAGATCATTAGAAAATCTCATTTGTACTGAATATGAAAATGAAACTGTGCCAGTGTGAACAGAGTGATTCTGATTTTCACTTGGGTCTGAATACAGAGTTAAAACACTGAGATGATGAAACATGTAATAGGTTGAGCTCTTCACAGCACATATACTGGTATCACTGAGCAGAAGACAGATGGAGGAATAATCCACACACACACACACACACACACACACACACACACACACACACACACACACACACACACACACACACACACACACACACACACACACACACACACACACACACACACTGGAGGATTTCCTGTTCCAGTGACGCTGTTATAACACTGTAAAGCTTCACTCACTCACCAGCTGCACTCGTGTGCTTGTGTTGCTCTGCTTTTCAGGACCAAACTCCAAAATATCCATTGCTCCTGGCTGAAAACACATAACATACATTATACACACACACACACACACACACACACACCTCTGACAGCACGAGCAGCACAGCTTACATACACCACATTCCATCAGATTCACATCACCATCAAAGTTAACAATGTGATGCATCAATTTAAAAAGTTGTTATTTGTATGGCGATGCATCGCTTTAAACATTTTTTCGTCTGTAAAAACGATTTATTTATAAATAATGATTAGATGCGCGTTCTCTCAGCACCACTGCTGCTACGTGAACATGACGCATCACAACACCACGGAGACGGAGGAGGAACTTTCTGTAGCAGAGTGAATCTCAGAGCATCAGATCTGAATCGTATCGTATCAGCAGCTGCTTCATACGTATCTGTAATGTATCGTATCGTTCCTCTGCATCACTACTGATCCAGTGTTCTCTTCTACTCTTCTCCTCCCAGTAACACAGCGTTATATTCCTGCTCTCACTCAATATCGTTTCTATAGTAACGCCTCTTTTACAGCATTGACGTGTGTGAACATGTAAATTGATGGAAGGAGTCTCCAGGGTCAGTATTGTACCGAGGTGATGCTGTAGATCTTCAAGACAGAACATCCAGCCTGATGATTTGCTGCATACATTAACATTCCTAATGAAATTACAGTCAGACTGGTTTTACACACACACACACACACACACACACACACACACACACACACACACACATGCAGACACACTTAGTATGAAGCAATTAAATGGCCTCTAAATCCACCAAATGTACAGTAAGCTGCAGTCCACAAGATAATTATCTGTCTCTCTTTTTTGACACACACACACACACACACACACATACACACACACACACACAGGACATCTCAGCAATGGAATCTTCTTAAGCTTTAGAAAAGAAGATGGATCCATTAAAGAAAAAGCCCTGGTCATATGGCCTTACACACACACACACACACACACACACACACACACACACACACTTATATTGCTTGTTCTTGGATTTTTAAGTCTCTGTGGATGAGATGTTACTGAAGAAACCATAACATATCAGGGTGAGCGCACTGAAGAAACCCTGCACTACTGTCAGAGCTGCTGTTTTGGAGAACTGGTCAGCACCTTCTGACCAATCAGGATGCAGTTCTCCAAAGCCAGTGTGTACGTCTGGAACCTGTCCTGGAGCTGAAGGGTTTGTTAGAGGGCAGAACATCTGCTGCAGAATCAGACACTGACATGTGACTGGACCGTTATTATATTATATTACAATAATATTCAGTTTCACTCTCTCATCTACACACACACACACACACACACACACACACACACACACACACACACACCGGAGTTGAGCTGCCAGCTTTGTTGATCAGAAACATTATACACTTCTGTAGAACAGGAGACTTTCAGACGCCTCACAGAGAAATGATTAAAACTGAAACTCTGGCTGATCAGATTCCTCTTATAGAACCCAGGAGAAGATCCACACATTCATCCAGGAAACAACCAGATCTCTCTATATACCGTCTACTGAGTGTAGAGTGTGTGTGTGTGTGTGTGTGTACGTTACACACAGGAGGTCTGTTGACCAGCCAGTACGCTTGCTCCTGACACTCCAGTACGATGCGGTCGGATTTGCGACGGTGTTTTGAAGTTCTGATAGAAAGAGAATAAATTGATGTTTAAGTCAAATAGGGTTTATTGTTACTTCAACCATATAAACAGAGTGAAAGCAGGACCAGGAGCTCCATCAAACAACATCAACTAACAAGAGGAACACAGAACTACACAGAACTCTAAACTATCAACACAAAGTTCACATGTGCAACATTTACTGCAAAAATCACATGAGTAAACACAGTAACTGTGTAAAACAGTAAACACAGTGACACTGTAGCGCTCGCTGCTCAGTACAGTGTGAACTGGGCTTGTCCAC
>NC_139593.1:22618542-22621042 GCF_946808225.1 Silurus aristotelis
AATGTTAATGATAATATAATCCATATTAGATATGTGTGTGTGTGTGTGTGTGTGTGTGTGTGTGTGTGTGTGTGTGTGTGTTTGGTCAGCTACAATGTTAATGTTAATGATAATATAATCCATATTAGATGTGTGTGTGTGTGTGTGTGTGTGTGTGTGTTTGGTCAGCTACAATGTTAATGTTAATGATAATATAATCCATATTAGATATGTGTGTGTGTGTGTGTGTGTGTGTGTGTGTGTGTGTGTGTGTGTGTGTGTTTGGTCAGCTACAATGTTAATGTTAATGATAATATAATCCATATTAGATGTGTGTGTGTGTGTGTGTGTGTGTGTGTGTGTGTGTGTGTGTGTGTGTGTGTGTGTGTTTGGTCAGCTACAATGTTAATGTTAATGATAATATAATCCATATTAGATATGTGTGTGTGTGTGTGTGTGTGTGTGTGTGTTTGGTCAGCTACAATGTTAATGTTAATGATAATATAATCCATATTATGTGTGTGTGTGTGTGTGTGTGTGTGTGTGTGTTTGGTCAGCTACAATGTTAATGTTTATGATAATATAATCCATATTAGATGTGTGTGTGTGTGTGTGTGTGTGTGTGTGTGTGTGTGTGTGTGTGTGTGTGTGTTATTTCCTGTTGTAGCTGTAAGTGTACACCTCTGTTGTAATTGTGTTGTGTGATGGTGTGTAATATTTATCAGCTCCTCTTTATTCTCAGCTGTGACTCACAGACTGCCTGTGTGTGATCATTAACACAACTGTGGGGATTAATGGAAAAAGTGTGTGTGTGTGTGTGTGTGTGTGTGTGTGTGTGTGTGTGTGTGTGTGTGTGTGTGTGTGTGTTCACCTGAGCTGTTCTCTCGCCTGCATTACCACAAAGTCCCAGGTGTGATTAATTCGCTTATGCAGGGTGTTGTAACATTCCTGTTATATCACATACACAGAGACACAGAGACACAGAGACAGAGACACAGAGACAGAGACACGCGCAGAGACAGAGACACATAGACAGAGAGACGCAGAGACAGATGCAGAGACAGAGACAAATAGACAGAGAGACACAGAGACAGATGCAGAGACAGAGAGAGGCAGAGACAGAGAGGCAGAGACACAGAGACAGACGCAGAGACAGAGACACAGAGACAGAAAGAGGCCGAGACGCAGTGACAGACACAGATACGCAGAGACAGAGACAGAGAGAGGCAGAGACGCAGAGACAGACACAGATACGCAGAGACAGAGAGTCAGAGAAAGACGCAGAGACAGAGACACAGAAACAGAGAGAGGCAGAGACGCAGTGACAGACACAGATACGCAGAGACAGAGAGACAGAGACAGAGAGAGGCAGAGACGCAGAGACAGACACAGAGATGCAGAGACACAGAGACAGACAGAGATGGAGACACAGAGACAGAGAGATGCAGAGACAGACACAGAGATGCAGAGACACAGAGACAGAGATGGAGACACAGAGACGCAGAGACACAGATTCAGAGACAGAGATACAGAGACGCAGACAGAGAGTTAGAGACACAGACAGATAGAAAGAAACAAAGACACAGAATGTTTATCCAACATGTCCATGCTCCAGGAGAGGAAGATGAGGAGGACAGTCAGACGTGTACCTTCTCGTACTCTATTAGTTCTCCTTGTTTGCGAATGTTCTTCTTGGCCAGATAAATAGCTTAGAGTGTGAAACACACACAGAGAGTCAGGCCTGGACTTTACACCTCCATCAATCACTCATAAAGATCTAAAATCATTCTCACCATAATCCAGCTCTGTGGCAGAACATCGACTAGACGTCCAGTAATACGGGGTCTGGGTAGACGGGGGGGGGGGGGGGGGGGGGGATATATGTTAATATATCTCATTGATAATCAGCTTAAATATTAATATTAAGAATCAGTAGATCCCATATGTCCCTGTGTGTTTTATTCCTCTTACTACACTGCACAGTGTGAGATCTAACTCAGACTCAGGTGTAGACTCAGACTCAGACTTGGACTTATACTTGGGCTTGGACTCGGGCTCAGATTTGGGCTTAGACTCAAACTCTGACTAAAACTCGGGGTTAGACTCAGACTTGTAGTTAGACTCTGCCTCTGACTCAGACTCAGACTCAGTACCTGAAAGCGATAAGGCGACTCGTCTGGTCTCAAACACATGTTCCGAGGCTCCTTCAGTGGGTATATATATCCATATTTCACCAAGAGGTTCCCGATATGTAGTGCCTCTAAAGACACACACACACACACACACACACACACACACACACACACACACACACACACACACACACACACAGATAATATAAAATATTATACAATATGGCAGTGTGTGTGACGTATAACCTAAAACCTCATCCAACACACACATCTCCTCTTAGAGTTCAAGTACTTATTTAAGTTAAAGCAGGTGAAGCAGGTGTTTGTGTGTGTGTGTGTGTGTGTGTGTGTGTGTGTGTGTGTGTGTGTGTGTGTGTGTGTTTGTTGCG
>NC_139593.1:22628542-22658542 GCF_946808225.1 Silurus aristotelis
GTTTATGTACGGTATATTACACCACTCACACTCAGGGTGTGTGTGTGTGTGTGTGTGTGTGTGTGTGTGTGTGTGTGTGTGTGTGTGTGTGTGTGTGTGTAGTGTATATGTTTATGTACGGTATATTACACCACTCACACTCAGGGTGTGTGTGTGTGTGTGTGTGTGTGTGTGTGTGTGTAGTGTAGTGTATATGTTTATGTACGGTATATTACACCACTCACACTCAGGGTGTGTGTGTGTGTGTGTGTGTGTGTGTGTAGTGTAGTGTATATGTTTATGTACGGTATATTACACCACTCACACTCAGGGTGTGTGTGTGTGTGTGTGTGTGTGTGTGTGTGTGTGTGTGTAGTGTATATGTTTATGTACGGTATATTACACCACTCACACTCAGGGTGTGTGTGTGTGTGTGTGTGTGTGTGTGTGTGTGTGTGTGTGTGTGTGTGTGTGTGTAGTGTAGTGTATATGTTTATGTACGGTATATTACACCACTCACACTCAGGGTGTGTGTGTGTGTGTGTGTGTGTGTGTGTAGTGTAGTGTATATGTTTATGTACGGTATATTACACCACTCACACTCAGGGTGTGTGTGTGTGTGTGTGTGTGTGTGTGTGTGTGTAGTGTAGTGTATATGTTTATGTACGGTATATTACACCACTCACACTCAGGGTGTGTGTGTGTGTGTGTGTGTGTGTGTGTGTGTGTGTAGTGTAGTGTATATGTTTATGTACGGTATATTACACCACTCACACTCAGAGTGTGTGTGTGTGTGTGTGTGTGTGTGTGTAGTGTATATGTTTATGTACGGTATATTACACCACTCACACTCAGGGTGTGTGTGTGTGTGTGTGTGTGTGTGTGTGTGTGTGTGTAGTGTATATGTTTATGTACGGTATATTACACCACTCACACTCAGGGTGTGTGTGTGTGTGTGTGTGTGTGTGTGTGTGTGTGTGTGTGTGTGTAGTGTATATGTTTATGTACGGTATATTACACCACTCACACTCAGGGTGTGTGTGTGTGTGTGTGTGTGTGTGTGTGTGTGTAGTGTAGTGTATATGTTTATGTACGGTATATTACACCACTCACACTCAGGGTGTGTGTGTGTGTGTGTGTGTGTGTGTGTGTAGTGTAGTGTATATGTTTATGTACGGTATATTACACCACTCACACTCAGGGTGTGTGTGTGTGTGTGTGTGTGTGTAGTGTAGTGTATATGTTTATGTACGGTATATTACACCACTCACACTCAGGGTGTGTGTGTGTGTGTGTGTGTGTGTGTGTGTGTGTGTGTGTGTGTGTAGTGTAGTGTATATGTTTATGTACGGTATATTACACCACTCACACTCAGGGTGTGTGTGTGTGTGTGTGTGTGTGTGTGCACGCAGATATGAGTGATATCCGTCACGCGCTCTTGAGGAGAGATCCTCTGAGTGCTGCTAAGGAGGTTCTGTACCACCTGGACATTGCGTTGGGAAGCACGCTGCAGGCCGGCCCAGGCCTGGACAAGAACATGGTGGAGCTGGTGGATGAGTTCATATTCCACGTCCCCAAGGAGCGAAACACACAGCGCAAGGTGAGGAGGTGTCAGGAACCTTCAGGAACCCAGGGCTAAGGGGAGCATCTGGACACCTTCTCACTGCCTTTACTCTGTGTGTGTGTGTGTGTGTGTGTGTGTGTGTGTGTGTGTGTGTGTGTGGTTCAGAGGATGAGCTGTGTGCAGGAGCTGCAGCTGCTGGAGATCATGTGCAGTTATTTCCAGGAGCAGAGCAAGGACGCGGTGAGACAGGTGATCTTCTCGGCGCTCTTCAGCCTGCAGGGGAACAAAGCCGACGAGAACCGCATGGCCATGCTGGGAAAACTAGTGTCCATGGCGGTGGCCGTGTGCCGTGTTCCCATCCTGGAGTGTGCTGCCACCTGGCTGCAGGTCGGTGTACAGCACCATCCACCACCAATCAACAGCTGGAGAGCTGAAGGACTCTGGGGGTTTGTTATGAGCAGGAATTTAGGGGGCCAAGCATCAGAAACCTCAAAGACAGCTCCGTTTCCATGGAGATGTTCTAGCTTAAGTGATATTGTGTGTGAGACAAGCTGATTGGCTGGGATGTATAGATGGGAGGGGCTTATGCTCTTTCAGCTGTCAATCACAGCAACATCTGTGTATGTGGAAGAGGGCAGAAAGCACCATGTGTTTTAAGATGAAATTAAACCTGTGTGTGTGTGTGTGTGTGTGTGTGTGTGTGTGTGTGTGTGTGTGTGTGTAGCGTACTCACACTGCGTGGTGTGTGAGGTTGGCGTTGGTGTTGGTGGATGATTACTGCACATTGGTCCCGGGTTCCATCACCACGCTGCAGAACGTCTGCTCCGCCAGCCCTCGCTTCTGCTGTCAGCTCATCACCGCCGTCACCGCCCTGTACGACCTGTCCTCAGGTATACACACACACACACACACACACACACACACACACACACACACACACACACACACACACGGTGCAGGTCTTATTGGTTGGACAGGTTTATAATCGTGTGTGTGTGTGTGTGTGTGTGTGTGTAGATGAGTTAACCCCACCCCACTCTCTGTTGGACATGGTGGTTGGTTGGATCACAGAAGACCCCAGACTGCTCCTCTTGACCTTCATTAACACTCCACTGACCTCCAGTTTGCCCTTGGGGTGTTTGGAGGTCACACCCCTTGTGGGTCTTCTCCGCTGGTGTGTGAAAGCTCCGCTCGCCTCGCAGAGATCTCGCAAACCGGCAAGCGTCACGCAGCTGGAGCAGGAGAACGGCGCCGTGTGCAAGGAGCTCTACTCCAAACTGCACCTGAGCGTTCTTCAGGTGTTCCTCATGCTACAGGTTAGGTTCCTCTGTTCATCTCACTGTTTCTGAGAGTTCTAGCAGCTGTGGAGATCTTCATCATGTAGTGATCAGGTCTTTGTGTATTTAGATGTTCTGCAAACGAATGTGACTGTGTGTGTGTGTGTGTGTTTTTAGGTGCACCTGACTGAGCAGAACCTGCTGGGGCGTCTGGCCGTGCTGCAGGTAGAGTCGGTGGCTGCTCTTGTGGAGGAAGTGAGCGCATTGGTGGAGGAGCTGAACCCTCTCCATGCTGCCAATCAAATCCAGCTGGCTCTGGATAGGCTGGCCCAGGCCCTGCAGGTCGCCATGGCAACAGGAGCGCTGTTGTGTTCCCGAGGTGAGTGGGCGGAGCATGTGTTTGCAGTTGTTTTATACGGTGAAATCGAGACGTTTTTGACGTGTTCACGTTGTTGTTGTTTTCTCCAGAGGATCTCAGAGCTCTATGCTCCAGACTTCCTCATAACAAGTGAGTCCTCACAAAACACACGTCCTCAAAACGCCTCATCCACTGGGGCGCGTAATAAACACGTGTTTTTTCTCTTTACCCCCTCAGTATGTTACAGCTGGTCATGTCCGGCCCGGTGGTTCCTCATGGCGCTCCGTTCCAGCCCAGCGTTTACCCCTACATCCACCCTGCTCGCCCCACCCCCCTCTCCCCTCACCCCGCCCTCTCCCCTCACCCCGCCCTCTCCCCTCACCCCGCCCTCGCCACTCACCACCCACTCACCCCACACTCGCCCCTCCCTCCTCCTCACGCCTTCCACCCCGCCTTCCAGTACCGCCCCATCCGCTAACCTGCCCCTCCCCCACCTGCTGGAGATCAGATCAGATGTTTTTTACTTCACACACGTTCCTAAAGATGAACAGAATTTCTTTTACTGAAACTCTTCATACATGTAAATTTGTTCTCCATGTGAATGTTTCCTTTTCAGAATCATGTTTCCTTCATGTGTGTGTGTGTATCAGATCCAGAGCTGTGAAAGATCTCACTATGAGTTTCATATCAGAATTAGATTTCAGAACCACACGCTATAATTTAGTTTCATTCTGTTTACACAAAATCCATCATGGTCTCTGACGCCGTGTGTGTGTGTGTGTGTGTGTGTGTGTGTGTGTGTTACAGTAGGAGATTGTAGACTCATCATAGAGAACAGAAACAAACAGGAAGTGAACTAAAGCAGAATCTGATCAGCTGCAGATTAAACAATAATAATAATCAGAAAAAAACATGAATTTAATCATCATTTATTCATTTATAATAAAAATAATCAACACGTACAGTAACGACTCTGTTCTTTCACACACACACACACACACACACACACACACACACACACACACACACACACACACTTCTGTCTATATAATGTGATTTATTCTGATTAAATATTGTATTTAATTTATACATTTATTGATGTAATTTCCTTATTTTTTTAATATAACGTGTGTGTGTGAGAGAAAAAGATCACAATCAGCTCCTTTTCACAAATCTGAACAATCTGATGCACAATAATCACAATGAGGAGGAGCAGCATGAAGATGGTGAGGATGTTGAGTAAGGATGATGGCGGTGAGGAAGATGGTAGTAAGGAGGAGGATGATGGTGAGGAAGATGAGAAGACTCAGAATCAGATAATGATGATGTGGGTTGTTCAATAACAGACAGGAATTTCTGAATTTCACATTAAACAGTAGTTGAAGACCTCACCTCCTTATGTGTGTGTGTGTGTGTGTGTGTGTGTGTGTGTGTGTGTGTGTGTGTGTGAGATATAAAGGCCTGGAACAGAGAGCTGAGAGTTTAACATGATTAAAGATGAATATGAGGGGAAACACCAGCACCACAGAGTCTCTACATTTCCAGTAACGAGACACACAGTCACAGAGCTTCAGTGCAGGTCCTTCATACTGCAGGAGAACCTGAGGAGGAACCCAGTGAGGATTCAGCTGAAGAAGAGCTCCTCACAAATCCTCTGCGTGTCCTCAGGGGACGTGACCTCATGGCCGATGGTTCGGGGGTCCGTGTAGATCTCATAATCATTTCCTCCCTGATCAACACACACACACACACACACACTAAACTTATTCATTCCAACACGTTACTGCACACACATTTTATCAGGCTGGAACATCTCCCCCTGGGCGTTCTTCACTCTCTGTGTGTGTGTGTGTGTGTGTGTGTGTGTGTGCGCTTGCCAGACTCACCGGTTTGGTTTTATCTCCAAAGAAATGGATCGTCTTGTACCCATCCTTCTCCACAATACCCAAACAGTAACGTTTATCCCAACCTTCAGGAAACACATCGAAGCTGATCTGTCCTCCTGTAACACACACACACACACACACACACACACACACACACACAATCAATCCAGACGTGAGGATTTCATTATTGATTAATTGAGCAACACCAGTTTAGTGAAGTACAGATGAAGATCTCACCGATGGAGAAAGCCAGTCCTCTCCCCTTGAACTGTTCTTTCAGCACCGCCACGAATTTCTCTCGGATCTTCTCTTTCTGCAGGAGAAACATTTCAGGAGAACCGGATCAGATCCATCTCCACACACTAAGACCTACACACTTGATGCAGAACACGTCAGGAACGTGCACGTGATTATCACTTATACACATATGTATATGTGTGAGCTGTGAGCACGCTGCAGGTGAAGGTCGGTGGTCACCTTGTCCAGCTCATAGAATTCCAGTCGCTCCTGCTGGCTGCAGCTCCGACCCACAGGAGAGACGTTCAGCATCCCGTTACGGAACTCGATGAAGGTTCCTCTGGGAAAGTTTAGAACACGTCACTGCCTCCCTCCCTGTGTTGTGTAGAGTTGTGTAGTGTTGTGAAGAGTTGTGTAGTGTTGTGTAGTGTAAAGTTGTGTAGTGTAGAGTTGTGTGGAGTTGTGTAGTGTGTTGTGAATCTCAGACCTCAATCTGTCAGGTTGGGAAACCAGGTATCCTCAACCCTCATTCTGAACACTGGCATCCCGCAGGGCTGTGTTCTGAGCCCACTGCTCTACTCCCTGTTCACCCACGACTGTGCTCCTCTGTATAACTCCAACATCTTCATCAAGTATGCAGATGACACCATCGTGGTCGGCCAGATTGACAACAATGACGAATCGGCCTACAGGGAAGAGATCCGTAATCTGGCAGCATGGTGTGCCACCAACAACCCTTCCCTCAATGCCACAAAGACCAAAGAGCTCATTGTGGACTTCCGGAAATCCAACAGCGGGAGACATCTACCAGTCAACATCAATGGAACTGAGGTAGAGCGAGTCTCCAGCTTTAAGTTCCTGGGAGTTCACATCTCTGAGGATCTGTCCTGGCAGCAGAACACGTCAGCTCTGGTAAAAAAAAAGCACAACAACGCCTGTACTTCTTGAGAAGTCTCAAGAAATCTCATCTGTCCCCGGGGATTTTAACGAGTTTCTACCGCTGCATCATTGAGAGCATCCTGACCAACTCCATCACCGTATGGTACGGAGGCTCCACTGTGTGTGAACGTAAAGGGTGGTCCAAACCGCCCAATGCAACACTGGCACCCAACTACCTGCCATTGAACACCTTCACCACAGCAGATGTCTGCGCAGAGCTCACAACATCATCAAGGACTCTTCACATCCCAGTCATAAACTGTTTACCCTCCTTCCATCATGATGGAGATCCAGGAACCTACGCACCAGAACCAGCAGGTTCAGGGACAGCTTTTTTCCATCCACCATCACACTACTGAACTCAACACTACACCGCTAAATCACTACAAAACATCCACCATCACCATCACACTACTGAACTCAACACTACACCGCTAAATCACTACAAAACATCCACCATCACCATCACACTACTGAACTCAACACTACACCGCTAAATCACTACAAAACATCCACCATCACCATCACACTACTGAAATCTACACTACACCGCTAAATCACTACAAAACATCCACCATCACCATCACACTACTGAACTCTACACTACACCGCTAATCACTACAAAACATCCACCATCACCATCACACTACTGAACTCAACACTACACCGCTAATCACTACAAAACATCCACCATCACCATCACACTACTGAACTCTACACTACACCGCTAAATCACTATAAAACATCCACCATCACACTACTGAACTCTACACTACACCGCTAATCACTACAAAACATCCACCATCACCATCACACTACTGAACTCTACACTACACCGCTAAATCACTATAAAACATCCACCATCACACTACTGAACTCTACACTACACCGCTAATCACTACAAAACATCCACCATCACCATCACACTACTGAACTCTACACTACACCGCTAAATCACTACAAAACATCCACCATCACACTACTGAACTCTACACTACACCGCTAAATCACTACAAAACATCCACCATCACCATCACACTACTGAACTCAACACTACACCGCTAAATCACTACAAAACATCCACCATCACCATCACACTACTGAAATCTACACTACACCGCTAAATCACTACAAAACATCCACCATCACCATCACACTACTGAACTCTACACTACACCGCTAATCACTACAAAACATCCACCATCACCATCACACTACTGAACTCAACACTACACCGCTAAATCACTACAAAACATTCACCATCACACTACTGAACTCTACACTACACCGCTAAATCACTATAAAACATCCACCATCACACTACTGAACTCTACACTACACCGCTAATCACTACAAAACATCCACCATCACCATCACACTACTGAACTCTACACTACACCGCTAAATCACTACAAAACATCCACCATCACACTACTGAACTCTACACTACACCGCTAAATCACTACAAAACATCCACCATCACCATCACACTACTGAACTCTACACTACACCGCTAATCACTACAAAACATCCACCATCACCATCACACTACTGAACTCTACACTACACCGCTAATCACTACAAAACATCCACCATCACCATCACACTACTGAACTCAACACTACACCGCTAATCACTACAAAACATCCACCATCACCATCACCATCACACTACTGAACTCTACACTACACCGCTAATCACTACAAAACATCCACCATCACCATCACACTACTGAACTCTACACTACACCGCTAATCACTACAAAACATCCACCATCACCATCACACTACTGAACTCAACACTACACCGCTAAATCACTACAAAACATCCACCATCACCATCACACTACTGAACTCAACACTACACCGCTAAATCACTACAAAACATCCACCATCACCATCACACTACTGAAATCTACACTACACCGCTAAATCACTACAAAACATCCACCATCACCATCACACTACTGAACTCTACACTACACCGCTAATCACTACAAAACATCCACCATCACCATCACACTACTGAACTCAACACTACACCGCTAAATCACTACAAAACATCCACCATCACCATCACACTACTGAACTCTACACTACACCGCTAAATCACTACAAAACATCCACCATCACCATCACACTACTGAACTCTACACTACACCGCTAATCACTACAAAACATCCACCATCACCATCACACTACTGAAATCTACACTACACCGCTAAATCACTATAAAACATCCACCATCACCATCACACTACTGAACTCTACACTACACCGCTAAATCACTACAAAACATCCACCATCACCATGACACTACTGAACTCAACACTACACCGCTAATCACTACAAAACATCCACCATCACCATCACACTACTGAACTCTACACCACACCGCTAATCACTAC
The DNA here is from genome assembly GCF_946808225.1 of Silurus aristotelis. Classification (NCBI taxonomy): domain Eukaryota; kingdom Metazoa; phylum Chordata; class Actinopteri; order Siluriformes; family Siluridae; genus Silurus; species Silurus aristotelis. The sequence goes on from NC_139593.1 coordinate 22,637,190, forward strand.
AAAACATCCACCATCACCATCACACTACTGAACTCTACACTACACCGCTAATCACTACAAAACATCCACCATCACCATCACACTACTGAACTCTACACTACACCGCTAAATCACTATAAAACATCCACCATCACACTACTGAACTCTACACTACACCGCTAATCACTACAAAACATCCACCATCACCATCACACTACTGAACTCTACACTACACCGCTAATCACTACAAAACATCCACCATCACCATCACACTACTGAACTCTACACTACACCGCTAAATCACTACAAAACATCCACCATCACCATCACACTACTGAACTCTACACTACACCGCTAATCACTACAAAACATCCACCATCACCATCACACTACTGAACTCTACACTACACCGCTAATCACTACAAAACATCCACCATCACCATCACACTACTGAACTCTACACTACACCGCTAATCACTACAAAACATCCACCATCACCATCACACTACTGAACTCAACACTACACCGCTAAATCACTACAAAACATCCACCATCACCATCACACTACTGAACTCTACACCACACCGCTAATCACTACAAAACATCCACCATCACCATCACACTACTGAACTCTACACTACACCGCTAATCACTACAAAACATCCACCATCACCATCACACTACTGAACTCTACACTACACCGCTAAATCACTATAAAACATCCACCATCACACTACTGAACTCTACACTACACCGCTAATCACTACAAAACATCCACCATCACCATCACACTACTGAACTCTACACTACACCGCTAATCACTACAAAACATCCACCATCACCATCACACTACTGAACTCTACACTACACCGCTAAATCACTACAAAACATCCACCATCACCATCACACTACTGAACTCTACACTACACCGCTAATCACTACAAAACATCCACCATCACCATCACACTACTGAACTCTACACTACACCGCTAATCACTACAAAACATCCACCATCACCATCACACTACTGAACTCAACACTACACCGCTAAATCACTACAAAACATCCACCATCACCATCACACTACTGAACTCTACACTACACCGCTAAATCACTACAAAACATCCACCATCACCATCACACTACTGAACTCTACACTACACCGCTAATCACTACAAAACATCCACCATCACCATCACACTACTGAAATCTACACTACACCGCTAAATCACTATAAAACATCCACCATCACCATCACACTACTGAACTCTACACTACACCGCTAAATCACTACAAAACATCCACCATCACCATGACACTACTGAACTCAACACTACACCGCTAATCACTACAAAACATCCACCATCACCATCACACTACTGAACTCTACACCACACCGCTAATCACTACAAAACATCCACCATCACCATCACACTACTGGACTCTACACTACACCGCTAATCACTACAAAACATCCACCATCACCATCACACTACTGAACTCTACACTACACCGCTAAATCACTATAAAACATCCACCATCACACTACTGAACTCTACACTACACCGCTAATCACTACAAAACATCCACCATCACCATCACACTACTGAACTCTACACTACACCGCTAATCACTACAAAACATCCACCATCACCATCACACTACTGAACTCTACACTACACCGCTAATCACTACAAAACATCCACCATCACCATCACACTACTGAACTCTACACTACACCGCTAATCACTACAAAACATCCACCATCACCATCACACTACTGAACTCAACACTACACCGCTAAATCACTACAAAACATCCACCATCACCATCACACTACTGAACTCAACACTACACCGCTAATCACTACAAAACATCCACCATCACCATCACACTACTGAACTCTACACTACACCGCTAAATCACTACAAAACATCCACCATCACCATCACACTACTGAACTCTACACTACACCGCTAAATCACTATAAAACATCCACCATCACACTACTGAACTCTACACTACACTACACCGCTAATCACTACAAAACATCCACCATCACCATCACACTACTGAACTCTACACTACACCGCTAAATCACTACAAAACATCCACCATCACCATCACACTACTGAACTCTACACTACACCGCTAAATCACTACAAAACATCCACCATCACCATCACACTACTGAACTCTACACTACACCGCTAATCACTACAAAACATCCACCATCACCATCACACTACTGAACTCAACACTACACCGCTAATCACTACAAAACATTCACCATCACCATCACACTACTGAACTCTACACTACACCACTAATCACTACAAAACATCCACCATCACCATCACACTACTGAACTCTACACTACACCGCTAATGACTACATAACATCCACCATCACCATCACACTACTGAACTCAACACTACACCGCTAAATCACTACAAAACATCCACCATCACCATCACACTACTGAACTCAACACTACACCGCTAAATCACTACAAAACATCCACCATCACCATCACACTACTGAAATCTACACTACACCGCTAAATCACTACAAAACATCCACCATCACCATCACACTACTGAACTCTACACTACACCGCTAATCACTACAAAACATCCACCATCACCATCACACTACTGAACTCAACACTACACCGCTAAATCACTACAAAACATCCACCATCACCATCACACTACTGAACTCTACACTACACCGCTAAATCACTACAAAACATCCACCATCACCATCACACTACTGAACTCTACACTACACCGCTAATCACTACAAAACATCCACCATCACCATCACACTACTGAAATCTACACTACACCGCTAAATCACTATAAAACATCCACCATCACCATCACACTACTGAACTCTACACTACACCGCTAAATCACTACAAAACATCCACCATCACCATGACACTACTGAACTCAACACTACACCGCTAATCACTACAAAACATCCACCATCACCATCACACTACTGAACTCTACACCACACCGCTAATCACTACAAAACATCCACCATCACCATCACACTACTGAACTCTACACTACACCGCTAATCACTACAAAACATCCACCATCACCATCACACTACTGAACTCTACACTATACCGCTAAATCACTATAAAACATCCACCATCACACTACTGAACTCTACACTACACCGCTAATCACTACAAAACATCCACCATCACCATCACACTACTGAACTCTACACTACACCGCTAATCACTACAAAACATCCACCATCACCATCACACTACTGAACTCTACACTACACCGCTAATCACTACAAAACATCCACCATCACCATCACACTACTGAACTCAACACTACACCGCTAAATCACTACAAAACATCCACCATCACCATCACACTACTGAACTCAACACTACACCGCTAAATCACTACAAAACATCCACCATCACCATCACACTACTGAACTCAACACTACACCGCTAATCACTACAAAACATCCACCATCACCATCACACTACTGAACTCTACACTACACCGCTAAATCACTACAAAACATCCACCATCACCATCACACTACTGAACTCTACACTACACCGCTAAATCACTATAAAACATCCACCATCACACTACTGAACTCTACACTACACTACACCGCTAATCACTACAAAACATCCACCATCACCATCACACTACTGAACTCTACACTACACCGCTAAATCACTACAAAACATCCACCATCACCATCACACTACTGAACTCTACACTACACCGCTAAATCACTACAAAACATCCACCATCACCATCACACTACTGAACTCTACACTACACCGCTAATCACTACAAAACATCCACCATCACCATCACACTACTGAACTCAACACTACACCGCTAATCACTACAAAACATCCACCATCACCATCACACTACTGAACTCTACACTACACCACTAATCACTACAAAACATCCACCATCACCATCACACTACTGAACTCTACACTACACCGCTAATGACTACATAACATCCACCATCACCATCACACTACTGAACTCAACACTACACCGCTAAATCACTACAAAACATCCACCATCACCATCACACTACTGAACTTAACACTACACCGCTAAATCACTACAAAACATCCACCATCACCATCACACTACTGAACTCTACACTACACCGCTAATCACTACAAAACATCCACCATCACCATCACACTACTGAACTCAACACTACACCGCTAAATCACTACAAAACATCCACCATCACCATCACACTACTGAACTCAACACTACACCGCTAAATCACTACAAAACATCCACCATCACCATCACACTACTGAACTCTACACTACACCGCTAAATCACTACAAAACATCCACCATCACCATCACACTACTGAACTCTACACTACACCGCTAATCACTACAAAACATCCACCATCACCATCACACTACTGAACTCTACACTACACCGCTAATCACTACAAAACATCCACCATCACCATCACACTACTGAACTCAACACTACACCGCTAAATCACTACAAAACATCCACCATCACACTACTGAACTCTACACTACACCGCTAAATCACTATAAAACATCCACCATCACACTACTGAACTCGACACTACACCGCTAATCACTACAAAACATCCACCATCACCATCACACTACTAAACTCTACACTACACCGCTAAATCACTACAAAACATCCACCATCACCATCACACTACTGAACTCTACACTACACCGCTAATCACTACAAAACATCCACCATCACCATCACACTACTGAACTCAACACTACACCGCTAATCACTACAAAACATCCACCATCACCATCACACTACTGAACTCTACACTACACCGCTAATCACTACAAAACATCCACCATCACCATCACACTACTGAACTCTACACTACACCGCTAATCACTACAAAACATCCACCATCACCATCACACTACTGAACTCAACACTACACCGCTAAATCACTACAAAACATCCACCATCACCATCACACTACTGAACTCTACACTACACCGCTAATCACTACAAAACATCCACCATCACCATCACACTACTGAACTCAACACTACACCGCTAAATCACTACAAAACATCCACCATCACCATCACACTACTGAACTCTACACTACACCGCTAATCACTACAAAACATCCACCATCACCATCACACTACTGAACTCAACACTACACCGCTAAATCACTACAAAACATCCACCATCACCATCACACTACTGAACTCTACACTACACCGCTAATCACTACAAAACATCCACCATCACCATCACACTACTGAACTCTACACTACACCGCTAAATCACTACAAAACATCCACCATCACCATCACACTACTGAACTCTACACTACACCGCTAATCACTACAAAACATCCACCATCACACTACTGAACTCTACACTACACCGCTAATCACTACAAAACATCCACCATCACCATCACACTACTGAACTCTACACTACACCGCTAAATAACTACAAAACATCCACCATCACCATCACACTACTGAACTCTACACTACACCGCTAAATCACTACAAAACATCCACCATCACCATCACACTACTGAACTCTACACTACACCGCTAATCACTACAAAACATCCACCATCACACTACTGAACTCTACACTACACCGCTAATCACTATAAAACATCCACCATCACCATCACACTACTGAACTCTACACTACACCACTAATCACTACAAAACATCCACCATCACCATCACACTACTGAACTCAACACTACACCGCTAATCACTACAAAACATCCACCATCACCATCACACTACTGAACTCAACACTACACCGCTAAATCACTACAAAACATCCACCATCACCATCACACTACTGAACTCTACACTACACCGCTAATCACTACAAAACATCCACCATCACCATCACACTACTGAACTCTACACTACACCGCTAAATCACTACAAAACATCCACCATCACCATCACACTACTGAACTCTACACTACACCGCTAAATCACTACAAAACATCCACCATCACCATCACACTACTGAACTCTACACTACACCGCTAAATCGCTACAAAACATCCACCATCACCATCACACTACTGAACTCAACACTACACCGCTAAATCTCTACAAAACATCCACCATCACCATCACACTACTGAACTCTACACTACACCGCTAAATCACTATAAAACATCCACCATCACACTACTGAACTCGACACTACACCGCTAATCACTACAAAACATCCACCATCACCATCACACTACTGAACTCTACACTACACCGCTAAATCACTACAAAACATCCACCATCACCATCACACTACTGAACTCTACTCTACACCGCTAATCACTACAAAACATCCACCATCACCATCACACTACTGAACTCAACACTACACCGCTAATCACTACAAAACATCCACCATCACCATCACACTACTGAACTCTACACTACACCGCTAATCACTACAAAACATCCACCATCACCATCACACTACTGAACTCTACACTACACCGCTAATCACTACAAAACATCCACCATCACCATCACACTACTGAACTCAACACTACACCGCTAATCACTACAAAACATCCACCATCACCATCACACTACTGAACTCAACACTACACCGCTAATCACTACAAAACATCCACCATCACCATCACACTACTGAACTCTACACTACACCGCTAAATCACTACAAAACATCCACCATCACCATCACACTACTGAACTCTACACTACACCGCTAATCACTACAAAACATCCACCATCACCATCACACTACTGAACTCTACACTACACCGCTAATCACTACAAAACTTCCACCATCACCATCAAACTACTGAACTCTACACTACACCGCTAATCACTACAAAACATCCACCATCACCATCACACTACTGAACTCTACACTACACCGCTAAATCACTACAAAACATCCACCATCACCATCACACTACTGAACTCTACACTACACCGCTAAATCACTACAAAACATCCACCATCACCATCACACTACTGAACTCTACACTACACCGCTAAATCACTACAAAACATCCACCATCACCATCACACTACTGAACTCTACACCACACCGCTAATCACTACAAAACATCCAACATCACCATCACACTACTGAACTCAACACTACACCGCTAAATCACTACAAAACATCCACCATCACCATCACACTACTGAACTCTACACTACACCGCTAATCACTACAAAACATCCACCATCACCATCACACTACTGAACTCTACACTACACCGCTAATCACTACAAAACATCCACCATCACCATCACACTACTGAACTCTACACTACACCGCTAAATCACTACAAAACATCCACCATCACCATCACACTACTGAACTCTACACTACACCGCTAAATCACTACAAAACATCCACCATCACCATCACACTACTGAACTCTACACTACACCGCTAAATCACTACAAAACATCCACCATCACCATCACACTACTGAACTCTACACTACACCGCTAAATCACTACAAAACATCCACCATCACCATCACACTACTGAACTCTACACTACACCGCTAATCACTACAAAACATCCAACATCACCATCACACTACTGAACTCAACACTACACCGCTAAATCACTACAAAACATCCACCATCACCATCACACTACTGAACTCTACACTACACCGCTAATCACTACAAAACATCCACCATCACCATCACACTACTGAACTCTACACTACACCGCTAAATCACTATAAAACATCCACCATCACACTACTGAACTCGACACTACACCGCTAATCACTACAAAACATCCACCATCACCATCACACTACTGAACTCTACACTACACCGCTAATCACTACAAAACATCCACCATCACACTACTGAACTCTACACTACACCGCTAAATCACTACAAAACAAACACAAACAAAAGGCTGTATATAACCTCTGTACTATACATGTACATACTACATATTATATCTTTCACTCCTCAGTACATCTGCACTTTTATATCTGTATGTATCTTTATATCATTACTGTACATTCTGCCCAACATTTCACATTCATTTATGTGTATATAATGTATTTTTATTTTTATATATAGTAGACTGTTTATTCAGCTTGCTACTCCTTAATGCCATAATCTTGTGATCTGTAACCTTTCATTTCTGCACATTTTTCTTAATTACTGTACACCTCTATATTTATTCACTGTACTTCTGAATGTCCACACGTCTCTGCACTGTTATAGCCTCTATATTTATTCACTGTACTTCTGAATGTCCACACGTCTCTGCACTGTTATAGCCTCTATATTTATTCACTGTACTTCTGAATGTCCACACGTCTCTGCACTGTTATAGCCTCTATATTTATTCAATGTACTTCTGAATGTCCACACGTCTCTGCACTGTTATAGCCTCTATATTTATTCACTGTACTTCTGAATGTCCACACGTCTCTGCACTGTTATAGCCTCTATATTTATTCACTGTACTTCTGAATGTCCACACGTCTCTGCACTGTTATAGCCTCTATATTTATTCACTGTACTTCTGAATGTCCACACGTCTCTGCACTGTTATAGCCTCTATATTTATTCACTGTACTTCTGAATGTCCACACGTCTCTGCACTGTTATAGCCTCTATATTTATTCACTGTACTTCTGAATGTCCACACGTCTCTGCACTGTTATAGCCTCTATATTTATTCACTGTACTTCTGAATGTCCACACGTCTCTGCACTGTTATAGCCTCTATATTTATTCACTGTACTTCTGAATGCCCACACGTCTCTGCACTGTTATAGCCTCTATATTTATTCACTGTACTTCTGAATGTCCACACGTCTCTGCACTGTTATAGCCTCTATATTTATTCACTGTACTTCTGAATGTCCACACGTCTCTGCACTGTTATAGCCTCTATATTTATTCACTGTACTTCTGAATGTCCACACGTCTCTGCACTGTTATAGCCTCTATATTTATTCACTGTACTTCTGAATGTCCACACGTCTCTGCACTGTTATAGCCTCTATATTTATTCACTGTACTTCTGAATGTCCACACGTCTCTGCACTGTTATAGCCTCTATATTTATTCACTGTACTTCTGAATGTCCACACATCTCTGCACTGTTATAGCCTTTATATTTATTCACTGTACTTCTGAATGTCCACACGTCTCTGCACTGTTATAGCCTCTATATTTATTCACTGTACTTCTGAATGTCCACACGTCTCTGCACTGTTATAGCCTCTATATTTATTCACTGTACTTCTGAATGTCCACACGTCTCTGCACTGTTATAGCCTCTATATTTATTCACTGTACTTCTGAATGTCCACACGTCTCTGCACTGTTATAGCCTTTATATTTATTCACTGTACTTCTGAATGTCCACACGTCTCTGCACTGTTATAGCCTCTATATTTATTCACTGTACTTCTGAATGTCCACACGTCTCTGCACTGTTATAGCCTCTATATTTATTCACTGTACTTCTGAATGTCCACACGTCTCTGCACTGTTATAGCCTCTATATTTTTTCACTGTACTTCTGAATGTCCACACGTCTCTGCACTGTTATAGCCTCTATATTTATTCACTGTACTTCTGAATGTCCACACGTCTCTGCACTGTTATAGCCTCTATATTTTTTCACTGTACTTCTGAATGTCCACACGTCTCTGCACTGTTATAGCCTCTATATTTATTCACTGTACTTCTGAATGTCCACACGTCTCTGCACTGTTATAGCCTCTATATTTATTCACTGTACTTCTGAATGTCCACACGTCTCTGCACTGTTATAGCCTCTATATTTATTCACTGTACTTCTGAATGTCCACACGTCTCTGCACTGTTATAGCCTCTATATTTATTCACTGTACTTCTGAATGTCCACACGTCTCTGCACTGTTATAGCCTCTATATTTATTCACTGTACTTCTGAATGTCCACACGTCTCTGCACTGTTATAGCCTCTATATTTATTCACTGTACTTCTGAATGTCCACACGTCTCTGCACTGTTATAGCCTCTATATTTATTCACTGTACTTCTGAATGTCCACACGTCTCTGCACTGTTATAGCCTTTATATTTATTCACTGTACTTCTGAATGTCCACACGTCTCTGCACTGTTATAGCCTCTATATTTATTCACTGTACTTCTGAATGTCCACACGTCTCTGCACTGTTATAGCCTCTATATTTATTCACTGTACTTCTGAATGTCCACACGTCTCTGCACTGTTATAGCCTCTATATTTATTCACTGTACTTCTGAATGTCCACACGTCTCTGCACTGTTATAGCCTTTATATTTATTCACTGTACTTCTGAATGTCCACACGTCTCTGCACTGTTATAGCCTCTATATTTATTCACTGTACTTCTGAATGTCCACACGTCTCTGCACTGTTATAGCCTCTATATTTATTCACTGTACTTCTGAATGTCCACACGTCTCTGCACTGTTATAGCCTCTATATTTTTTCACTGTACTTCTGAATGTCCACACGTCTCTGCACTGTTATAGCCTCTATATTTATTCACTGTACTTCTGAATGTCCACACGTCTCTGCACTGTTATAGCCTCTATATTTTTTCACTGTACTTCTGAATGTCCACACGTCTCTGCACTGTTATAGCCTCTATATTTATTCACTGTACTTCTGAATGTCCACACGTCTCTGCACTGTTATAGCCTCTATATTTATTCACTGTACTTCTGAATGTCCACACGTCTCTGCACTGTTATAGCCTCTATATTTATTCACTGTACTTCTGAATGTCCACACGTCTCTGCACTGTTATAGCCTTTATATTTATTATACTCTCATATATACCACCTGCTGTAAATATGCTACATGTTTATCTGCACTTCTGCACGACTGCTACATTTTGCACTTCTGGTTGATGCCAAACTGCATTTTGTTGCTGTACCTGTACAATGAAATGACAATAAAGTATCTATCTATCTATTGTGTAGAGTTGTGTAGGGTAGAGTTGTGTAGTGTAGAGTTGTGTAGTGTAGAGTGGAGTTGTGTAGTGTAGAGTTGTGTAGTGTAGAGTTGTGTAGTGTAGTGTAGAGTTGTGTAGTGTAGTGTAGAGTTGTGTAGTGTTGTGAAGAGTTGTGTAGTGTTGTGAAGAGTTGTGTAGTGTAGAGTTGTGTAGTGTTGTGAAGAGTTGTGTAGTGTTGTGAAGAGTTGTGTAGAGTTGTGAAGATTTGTGTAGTGTAAAGTTGTGTTGTGTAGAGTTTTCTAGTGTTGTGAAGAGTTGTGTAGTGTAGAGTTGTGAAGAGTTGTGTAGTGTAGAGTTGTGTTGTGAAGAGTTGTGTAGTGTTGTGAAGAGTTGTGAAGAGTTGTGTAGTGTAGAGTTGTGTTGTGTAGAGTTTTCTAGTGTTGTGAAGAGTTGTGTAGTGTTGTGTAGTGAAGCTCTCTCACCTTTTTTTGGGCAGTTTGATCTTGGCCATATAATCCAAACAGAAGTTGATGAAATCCTGTAAAACCGCCTCACCGAGATACGCCTGAATACTCTAATCTCTCACACACACACACACACACACACACACACACACACACACATTACATCTACAACACAGGGTGTGTGTGTGTGTGTGTGTGTGTGTGTGTGTGTGTGTGTACCTGTACAGAATGGAGCTCCCCATATCTGTAGGCCACCAAACCGTTCTCAGCGAAAACATAATCCACTCGTTTAATTACTGCGCACACACACACACACACACACACACACACACACGTTATCCAGGTGTTTATGGTCATGTGGGAATAACATGTCTTATTAATACTATTTAAGGAATGAATGAATATTAATAAAGGAATAAGTCAAGGGTCAGGATGAAGGTCTCACCATCGTCTCCCAACTGCTCCTTAATCTTATTCAGATCTGAACCTCCAACCACTCCGACCCGAACCTTCTGTCCCAGCTTCCTCACGAACTCCTGCATGTGTGGAGTGACTCTCTGACACACACACACACACACACACACAATAAGATCACTAGAGACACACGCGTGCACTGTAGAGTGAACTAAAGTGAACACAGTCGTGTGAGAGAGTGTCAGGGTGCGTTCACTATCACTGTACATTTACAGCTGTGTTTCATCAGGATCAATAGAGTAATCAATAATCTGACCATCATAATGTATGAACGCCATGGAGCATACATTAAATCAGGTGTGTGTATGTGTGTGTGTGTGTGTGTGTGTGTGTGTGTGTGTGTGGGGGGTGTTGGTGGGTGTGCGTGGGTGTTGGTGTGTGTGTGTGTGTGGGGGGGTGTGGGGTGTGGGGGGGGGGGGGTGGATGTGTGTGTGTGTGTGTGTGTGTGTGTGTGTGTGGGTGGGTGTGTGTGTGTGTGTGTGTGCGTGGGTGGGTGGGTGTGCGTGTGTGCGTTGGTGGGTGTGCGTGTGTGGGTGTGCGTGTGTGCGTGGGTGGGTGTGCGTGTGTGTGTGCGTGTGTGCGTGGGTGGGTGTGCGTGTGTGTGTGCGTGTGTGCGTGGGTGGGTGTGTGTGTGTGTGCGTGTGTGCGTGGGTGGGTGTGTGTGTGTGTGTGTGTGTGTGCGTGTGCGTGGGTGGGTGTGTGTGCGTGTGTGTGCGTGGGTGGGTGGGTGTGTGTGCGTGTGCGTGTGTGCGTGGGTGGGTGTGGGTGTGTGTGTGTGTGCGCGTGGGTGTGTGTGTGTGGGTGCGTGGGTGGGTGTGTGTGGGTGTGTGCGTGGGTGGGTGTGTGTGGGTGTGCGTGGGTGGGTGTTGGTGGGTGTGCGTGGGTGTTGGTGTGTGTGTGTGTGTGGGGTGTGTGGGGGGGGTGGATGTGTGTGTGTGTGTGGGGGGGGGGGGGTGTGGGGGGGGATGTGTGTGTGTGTGTGTGTGTGTGGGTGGGTGTGTGTGTGTGTGTGTGTGCGTGGGTGGGTGTGCGTGTGCGTGTGTGCGTGGGTGGGTGTGCGTGTGTGCGTGGGTGGGTGTGCGTGTGTGCGTGGGTGGGTGTGCGTGTGTGTGTGCGTGGGTGGGTGTGTGTGGGTGTGCGTGGGTGGGTGTTGGTGGGTGTGCGTGGGTGTTGGTGTGTGTGTGTGTGTGGGGGGGTGTGGGGTGTGTGGGGGGGGTGGATGTGTGTGTGTGTGTGTGGGGGGGTGGGGTGTGGGGGGGGATGTGTGTGTGTGTGTGTGTGGGTGGGTGTGCGTGTGTGCGTGGGTGGGTGTGCGTGTGTGTGTGCGTGGGTGGGTGTGTGTGTGTGTGCGTGTGTGCGTGGGTGGGTGTGTGTGTGTGTGTGCGTGTGTGTGCGTGGGTGGGTGTGTGTGCGTGTGTGTGCGTGGGTGGGTGGGTGTGTGTGCGTGTGCGTGTGTGCGTGGGTGGGTGTGGGTGTGTGTGTGTGTGTGTGTGTGTGTGCGCGTGGGTGTGTGTGTGTGGGTGCGTGGGTGGGTGTGTGTGGGTGTGTGCGTGGGTGGGTGTGTGTGGGTGTGCGTGTGTGCGTGGGTGGGTGTGTGTGGGTGTGGGTGTGCGTGTGTGTGTGTGTGTACGCATCCCGGGGTACATGCCATTCATTCATTTAGTCAGTGTAATAAGTGCACTATAGAAGAGAGCGGAATCTCTCACAGTACATTAATAACCTGCACCAGGTGAGGAGTAACAGTTCACACACACTTTATTACCTTTAATATAATAAATGGAGTTAATGTAACTCGCGCTCGTGCTGCGGTTAGCCTGGTGGCTAACGCTGTTAAACAAACACTGACCTGTCGAGCTCCTGTTAAAGTTCCGTCCACATCAAACAGACAGAGTGTCTCTGTGTCCACTCCTGATGACGACATGTCCCTTTAAACCTCCTGTAAACTGGATCAGAACTTATTATAGTTATAAATCCGAGCCGGATCCGGGACAGGAGGAAGTGAGGAAGGAACCGACACGTCCACTGTAACTCACCGAGAGTGAGCGAGTCCTGAATCAGCAGCTGCTCCCTACACTACTGCACTACATACTGCACTTCCGCTACGTCACCTAGTGCACTACGTTTTAAACAGGGATTGGTTTAGGACACAGCTCAGAACCCGGAAGCTGCCGTGCAGAGTTTATGTCCAGGATGGAATGAGTTTCATGCTCATTTATTCATGTTTTCATGTCAAACCCCCACATGTATACATCAACATTAGATTATATATGTTTTATTTATATTTAATGATTACCTTTAAACCTAAAATGTGTTTAATTGAATTAGTCACACTTTGTTATAAATGGAGATTTCAGTGATTATAAAAGAAAGAAATGTCAGATATCATCAAATAATCTTCAAAAAACAAACACGTGTCAAGAATAAACCATAATAACGTGATGTGCTGTTCTAGCACAACACCCATTCCAGGGTGGTATGATGCCACACGTCTACTGCCCCAGGGGTTATTATTCTGACACTCCCAGGGCTTTTCTTTCTCTTACACTTCTTATATAGTCTGTCAGCCCCCAGACCAGACTGTCTGTCTGGAGATCTGTGAGACTGCAGACTCGTTCCACATGTTACTACACCATCCTGAGTTATCAGTTATAAAACACTGCTCAGAGATCAGAGTGAAAGTCAAGAATGAGTTAAAGTAAGTGTAATGGAAAAAGAAATAAATAATGGTGAATAATTATGTGGATAACTGTAGAGACATAAAGATAAAATACATTATATTAATATATAATTGTATATTTGAGACTAATCCTGATTTTTCTGTGTTTTTAAACAGGATGTTTTTTATTTATAATTCAGGTTAAAGTGATGTCCAGTGTGTGAGTTGAGGAACCTGCGGTTGTAATTGTGTGGGGTTTCCGCTAGGGGGCGGAAGTGACGCAGTGCTGTGGTATGTCCGCGGCAGTAGAAGAAGCAGCAGGCTGTAAACGGAGGGAGATTGAGCAGAGAAACTCAGACCAGAGGAGCTTCAGGTTTCTGGTGTTTTATAAAGAACTGACAGTGAATCCACGCTTCAGTCCTCATCTGTCCTGCAGGCTGTCAGAGGTGAGTGAAGAACCCGGTGTGGTCTGGGTGGAATTTATACACCTCTATCTCTCTAACGCCATGTTTCTCTACTGACTCTTACACAAGCTCGAGTTTTCTACAGGAACCGCTTACAGTCACTGCAAAAGGTTTTAGAGAAAGTTTACTGATGCATTTTCTATGAAGAGTTTTTCTTTAGAGTCGCTCCAGTACATCTGCTCTATGAGCAGAGCTGTGTACATACACACACATTCCTGACCACCACAGACCATTAGCCTCCACCACAGACCATTACCGACCACCACAGACCATTACCGACCACCACAGACCATTACCGACCACCACGGACCATTAACCTCCACCACGGACCATTAACCTCCACCACAGACCATTAGCCTCCACCACAGACCATTACCGACCACCACGGACCATTACCGACCACCACAGACCATTACCGACCACCACAGACCATTACCGACCACCACGGACCATTAACCTCCACCACAGACCATTAGCCTTCACCACAGACCATTAACCTCCACCACAGACCATTAACCTCCACCACAGACCATTAACCTCCACCACAGACCATTAGCCTTCACCACAGACCATTAGCCTCCACCACAGACCATTACCGACCACCACAGACCATTACCGACCACCACAGACCATTACCGACCACCACGGACCATTAACCTCCACCACAGACCATTAGCCTCCACCACAGACCATTACCGACCACCACAGACCATTACCGACCACCACGGACCATTAACCTCCACCACAGACCATTAGCCTTCACCACAGACCATTAACCTCCACCACAGACCATTAACCTCCACCACAGACCATTCCTGACCTCCACGGACCATTAACCTCCACCACAGACCATTCCTGACCACCACAGACCATTAACCTCCACGACAGACCATTCCTGACCACCGCAGACCATTCCTGACCACCGCAGACCATTCCTGACCCCCACAGACCATTCCTGACCACCACAGACCATTCCTGACCACCACAGACCATTACTGACCACCACAGACCATTAACCTCCACCACAGACCATTAACCTCCACCACAGACCATTAACCTCCACCACAGACCATTCCTGACCACCACAGACCATTCCTGACCACCACAGACCATTCCTGACCACCACAGACCATTCCTGACCACCACAGACCATTAACCTCCACCACAGACCATTAACCTCCACCACAGACCATTCCTGACCACCACAGACCATTAACCTCCACCACAGACCATTAACCTCCACCACAGACCATTAACCTCCACCACAGACCATTACTGACCAACACAGACCATTACTGACCAACACAGACCACCACAGACCATTAACCTCCACCACTGACCTGAGCTTGTGAGCTTCATTCTCACCCAGATTTCTGTTTCCTGCATGATGTTTCTCTGCAGTCATATCTGAGCTCTGAAGCTTGTGTTCACAATGAGTGACATGGAGGACGACACCATCATCTTCTCCACTCTGAAATCCTTTAAGAGTTTGATCTCTCGCCCTGAGAGTTCCCTCCTGGAGCCCGAGCCCTCTTACGGCAGAAGCGACCTTCAGAAGCTCTACACTCAGAGAGTGGAGGTCCGTCCTTTTTCTCTTGTATACAGAGATAACGTTCTGTCCTGATCTTCATCATGGACACTGAAGTCACCTTCTGATCTTTGATGATTTATCAGTGTAATACGCGTGTGTGTGTGTGTAGATGGAGGAAGCAGCTGAACGAATCCACTCGAAGACCAGTCTGCTGCAGCTCACTCAGGAGAAACAGCAGATGGAGCTGAGCCACAAACGAGCCCGTATCGAGCTGGAGAAGGAGGCTCATAACAGCTCCAGGGATTTACAGGTCAGCTCCACACATTCTTCTCAACTCGGAGAGCTCTCTCTGAATGATGGAGCTGAGCCACCAGACCGTGGTGGATGTTCAGTTATCTTATTATGATTGATGTTTGTGAGATGCACCCATTCTGTGAAGCAGAAGCTCTTAAATCAATCCTGGTTTGGATTACAGAGACAAGTGGACCTGAACCAGGACATACTGATGAAGATCAGACGTCTGGAGGAGAAAGACGAGAAAACTCTCCAATCTCTGAGCGAACACTTGGAGAACAACAAATTCCTGAAGAGGAATGTCGAGGAACTCCAGAAACAAGTTCAGGAGAAGGACATCAAGCTGTCAGAAGCCAGTCAGGTAGAGAAACCCTGATGCTTCACCAGATTCAAATTAACTTTTTGTATTTTTGGACCTATGGATGATCATGGAGAAGTAGATGCCGAGTGTTTAAAGGCCCTGGCATGGAGAAGCTGATGCTGGATCTATGATGATCACAAATTGTTCTGTATTGTTGAAAGATTTATGACCAAACTCTTGATGTCACCCATATGAGGATGGGTTCCCCTTTGAGTCTGGTTCCTCTCAAGGTTTCTTCCTCATATCATCTAAGGGAGTTTTTCCTTGCCACTGTCGCCACGGCTGCTCATCAGGGACAAACGCACACCTTCACCTTCACTGTTGTTTTCTGTAAAGCTGCTTTGAGACAATGTCTGTTGTGAAAAGCGCTATACAAATAAACTTGACTTGACTTGACTATTTTCATGGTTTTTGAAGGTTTTGTTGTTCTTTTAGATGATGAGCGAGCTCAAGGACGAGATCCGGACCCTCAACCAGAAGCTACAGATCCAGGAGTCAAAGTTCTCCACCCAGAATTTGGAGAAGCAGGCTTTAGAGGAGCAGCTGGAAATGCAGCAGAAGTAATGATCTGAGTGATGAGATCTGGGTGTGGATCTTCAGGGGGTTTATTATTGAATGGAACGTATCTGTTTTTTTATAGGAAGTACCAGGAGGTGAACCAGAAGTACCAGAACCTGCAGCTGTCTCAGATCTCCAACACTGAGAGTGAAATCAAGATGAAGGTACTATAGTATGAGAAACATCTTCATTAGTAAATTTCCAATTGGGATGAAGAAAGTATCTATTAACATGTGTGAAGCTTCAGTAGATCCGATCAGATGTCCTTATGGAGTTCTTCATCCCTCTCTGTCTCTCTGTAGGAACTGAAGAGGCGTTTGGAGCTCCAGGAGCAGGACTCAATCATCATTAAAAACATGAAGAGTGAGGTGACCAAGCTTCCTGAACTGAAGAGAGAAATTAAACATCTGCAGGAGGAAAATGCCTACCTCAGGTTTGTGTGTGTAAACATCTGGAAATAAACGTGTTTATGTAGCGCTCAAGATGCAGTAGAAACATCTCATCCTTTTCCTTCAGAGAAATGCAGGAGAACAGCAGCCTACTGAAGGAGGAAACCGAGGGGTTAAGGAGGAAGCTGGAGAGGATGGAGAAGGTTCTAGAGGAGAAGCTGAAGATAGAACTGGAAAAAGAGGTCTCTCTCTCTCTCTCTCTCTCACACACACACACACAGCTCATGCTAACATGGCTAACAAAACCTAGCATCGACACTTATCTAAATCTTTTTGTATCTCTAACAACTTCTCCTTCTTCTGACTTGCTGTAACAGAAGTTGGTTGAGGAGCTGCAGGTGTGGGAGAACATCGGCCAGACCACAGGCCTCAACATCAGGTAAAGAACCAGGAACAATCGCTCTTAAAGTTTTTTTGTTCTTCTGTGTTCACACACACACACACACACACACACACACACACACAGACACAGACATGCGCGCGCACACACATGGACGCGCGCACACACATGGACA
This sequence comes from Silurus aristotelis, assembly GCF_946808225.1. Taxonomy (NCBI): domain Eukaryota; kingdom Metazoa; phylum Chordata; class Actinopteri; order Siluriformes; family Siluridae; genus Silurus; species Silurus aristotelis. The sequence goes on from NC_139593.1 coordinate 22,655,955, forward strand.
CACACACACACACGGACACGCGCGCACACACGGACACACACACACGGACATGCGCGCGCGCACACACACACGGACATGCGCGCGCGCACACACACACACACACACGGACATGCGCGCGCGGACACGCGCGCGCACACACACACGCGCGCACATGCGCGCGCGTACACACGGACACGAGCGCACGCGCGAGCACACACTGACACGCGCGCTCGCGCGAGCACACACGGACACGCGCGCTCGCGCGAGCACACACGGACACGCGCGCACACACCACACACACACCACACACACACACACACACACACACGGACACCTGTGCACACACCCTTATCTCTCCATCCTCAACACCTTTACCTGCACTTACCGTCATCAGTTCATCTTTGTCTTTTCAGGAAGCCTGAGGACGTGTCCAGGGAGGTGATGCAGATCCAACAACGAGAGCTGAGTCTGAAACAACACAACTACACACTGACCAGCACGTAAGAACACAACTACACACCGCTACACAAATACACACACCACTTCACCACTACACAAATACCCACACCGCCTTACAGCTTCACACACTACCTTACAATTACACACACTGCTACATAACTACACAACACACAGCATTGCACAATACACACTAGTACACAACTACACACCGCTACACAAATACACACACCACCTCACAACTACACACCCCTACACAAATACCCACACCGCCTCAAAACTACACACACTACCTTACATTTACAAACACTGCTACATAACTACACACCACTACACAACACACACCACTGCACAATACACACTAGTACACAACTACACAAATACCCACACCGCCTCACAACTTCACACACTACCTTACAATAGCACACACTGCTACATAACTACACACCACTACACAACACTGCACAATACACATTAGTACACAACTACACACTGACCAGCACGTAAGAACACAACTACACCCTGCTACACAAATACACACACCACCTCACAACTACACACACCAACTCACAACTACACACACTACACAAATACATACACCGCCTTACAACTTCACACACTACCTTACAATAACACACACTGCTAAATAACTACACACCACTACAAAACACACAACACTGCACAATACACACTAGTATACAACTACACACTGACCAGCACGTAAGAACACAACTACACACGGCTACACAAATACCCACACCGCCTCACAACTACACATTGCTACACAAATACACACACCACTTCACAACTACACACACTACACAAATACCCACACCGCCTCACAACTTCACACACTACCTTACAATAACACACACTGCTACATAACTACACAACACTGCACAATACACACTAGTACACAACTACACACTGACCTGATTCCAGGTGATGAGTGTACTGCTGTTTCCTGTCTAAAGATGATGGGGGGGTTTATTTGGAGGATGAGTGTGGAACATGAAGCTGTGTGTCCTCTCCATAATCGTGGTGTGATGTGAATGCTGGTTCTCCGCTCGGCTCCTGGTGTGTGTTTTTCTGTTCTGGGTGATTTAACAGTCCATTAGAATGTTTGAACCTGGTAAATGGAAAAGAGGGAAATCAATAGAGTGGACTAATGATCTCTCCAGATGTTTTAATAGCAGGAGTGCAGCTGTTCTACCTCCTTACAGACACTTCAATCCTCAGCCGTCCTGAAGCTCTCCATCATGGAGTAGCAGGTGTAAAGATACATAACATCTAGCAGACAGGGACAGGAGCTGCAGCACACACATCTGACACCTTTAACATGCTGACTAACGAGTTCTCGCACTGAAACATCAACATCGTGGCTGAGAAGATCACTGCTCCTGAGGTGTACCTCCACTAACTTCCACACCAGAGTGTGTTGCATCAGTTTTTATATTTGTTACAAATTCAGTTAAACAAAAACAACTCGCCCTTCTCATGGTTGTAACTGTGATGAGCTGTGATCGCTTTTCCAGATGTTGGCCCTGGACAATTAGGGTTTCATCCAACCTTTAGGTCCAGATAACCATTCAGCTTCTCCATCTCAGCTGTGGAGTTTCCCAGTTCTTTCAAAGTTTCTGTGTTCCTGTACTCTGGTCTACAGCTGTGTTGTGGTCTAAAATGTGGGAGATTATTTTTTCCTCACACTGCAGTCATTCAGCTGGTGTTCATCGTGCAGAAGGTGCCAGATGTCCACGATGCACATGGCGCATCAGACAGCCTGAAGTTCTGATGGCTGCTCTCTCCCTCCTCCTGTGTAACGGGTCCCACACTCTGTAGGTTCTTTGGAGTTTGTTCATTATGAATCCTGACACTAATGAGGCTGCAGTTTCTGTCTTCAGAGACTCTTTATCCTCGTTCTCATTTATTTGAAGGGTTGATTGAAGACTCTGTAAAAACCGTAGTGCTTTGAGCGTCCGCGATTTATTTACACCATCGTACATTCAGAAGCTGTAAGAACCTGGTCTGTAGAAAGGAAACTCCAGGTCCCAGGACACACTATCACAGCACACACAGCATCCTGTACTGTCTTCACTCATGCTCATGATGACTGTGTGTGTGTGTGTGTGTGTGTGTGTGTGTGTGTGTGTGTG